>NC_091475.1:55619230-55949230 GCF_036971445.1 Narcine bancroftii
ATTTGCAACAGCCAGGGTTAGAGTATTTTAAGTGCTCAGGCTACAAATCTTTTTAAAACAAGTTGTTTGCCACGTATTTTAGTTTCCTCCTGTTGTTTGTTGGATTTTTCCACTTCCCATTTTTGTGTGGACAGTAATTTCATTCAAAAAAAAATGGGAAAGGCATGTGCAATGTAGAGAATGAAATCCTGTGTCATATCTTCTACCAACTAGGTTATTTGATATCATTTACTGATCATTATGCAAAACCCACAGGTGTACCATGGACCTTTGTGCAAAACCTACAGGTGTACCACATTCTGGCTGGTTGCATCACTGCCTGGTATGGAGGCACCAACTCTCAGGACAAGAATAAACTCCAGAGGGTTGTTAACTTGACCTGCAACACCACAGGCACCAAACGTCACACCATTGAGGACATCTACTTGAGGCGGTGCCTTAATAAAAGTAGCCTCTATCCTCAAAGACCCCACCCCCACCCAGGCCACGCCCTCTTCAATCTGGGGAAAGGTACAGGAGCCTAAAGACGAGCCCTCAGCGGCACAAGGACAGCTTCTTCCCCGCTGCCATCAGATTCCTGAATGTTCAATGAACAAAAGACACGGCCTTACTTTTTGTGCTCAAGCATTTTTACTTTTTTTTTAAATATAGTAACGTTGTAAGATGGTTAATAATATGAATGTTCACACCATGATGCTGCCACAAAACACTGAATTTCAAGACATTTTCTTGACCATAAATTCAGATTCTGATTCTGAAACTATGGACTTGAATCAACCCAGAAAAATCTACAACGGATTTAAGGGATCGAATTAAAATGCGAAACTACAATAAATCACACCTGGAAGCTTATTTCGTGTCATTTAAATATAGGGCAGAAATCTATGCAATAGTGCAACTTATAATTTTTTAATCAAAGTGGCAATCATAAGACAGGCGTTCACTTTTTAAACACAGATAGAACGTATAATCAGGAATTCACATTTTTTAAAAGGTTAGTGTGTTTATTATATAAAAACCAGAAGGCTGAAATACTTTGCCATCACCTTGATTCATTTACTATGCTATAACACGCTTTAACGGTTCATGCAAATATATTTTCCAAAAAGTGTCACCAGTGAAGGAGTGGAACAATTTTTTTGTTTTGCTGTGCACTGTGACATTTATCCCAAGTCACACTGCTCCATTCCCCATCCTCGCCCCTCTTCCGGCTTGTGGCAAGTACCAGCTTTGTCTGGCTTTGTGATCCAGCAAGGAAACATGCAGAGTTTCTTGATGACAATCTGCAATTTATCTGCCATCCGACCTACTGGGATGGATGATCTCCCCAGGCAAACAAGAGACAAAAAAGAGCCAGCAAGCTGGATTCAATGAACTATGTGTAACATGACACAGATTCAACCAGACAAAATGATGGAATCACCTTTCTTGCTTCTTTGCAATATTTGTTCTGTCTCACACTTTTCAAAATGTCAGTTTTTAATCTGACAATTAGGAAATCTTTTGAGTTTTGCGCTGGAGAAACGGTCGTTAGATCGCAACATCTACTTGGAAGATTTATTTTTATGATTTGAATTTAATTGGTTATCAAAAATACATTAACAATGTTTTTCAAAGGCCATTGAAGATCCTACAAAACTGGCACTTCCTCGCTCACTCTCCAGATTAAAGGTGTAAGTGCAACATGACTGAAGAATATTACATGCCCAGACAAATTCCTCTTGACTCACATTTTACTTTTGAAAATATCTCAAATACGTATTTTTTGTGTAATATTCAGAAGCTTACGATTGATCTTACAATTGACCCACATAGATATGCCCATGAAATCCACAAGGTAGCCCAACATGCTTCATCTTCGATTTAAGCCGGAACAACACTTCTGGTGCACGCAATTAATATTACGTCGAAAAGGCACCCTGCCTAACAGTGCAACATTGCACATGAAGCTGGAGTCTGAGACAGCCACTTACCATCTGTGGCAGGGCTGGCACACTGTTACATCTTAGAAGGCAAAACAATATAGTACTATTAACTGTGATACATCTCTTCTTGACAAACTCAATGACTTCTATGCTCCCTTCGAGAGGGAAAACAATGAGTCCCCACAGGCCCCAGCGAATCTGTGCTCCCAGTTTCTGAGACATGAAAAGGATCTTCAGGAGAATGAATCCTCAGAAAGCATCCGCCCGGTCTATGTCCTTATAACCTGTGCGGACCAACTGGCTGGAGATTCTTCAGACATTTGCTGTGGTCCAAGGCCCCAACCTGCTTCAAAAGGACATCCATCGTACCACTGACCAAGAAGAGCAGGGTGACCTGCCTCAACAACTCTCAATGGCTAGAACTGGTGTCTACTATGATGTCTAATTTTCTTGGAGAGGGTGGTTTTGGAGCAAGTCAACTCTGGTCTCAGAGAGGACCATTCAACATAGCAGGTCAACAGGAAATGCCATCTCACTGCCCTCCACTCTGCAATAGGACCACAGCAGTACCTACGTCGGTCTGATGTTCACTGATTACAGCTTGGCGTTGAACACCTACATAAAAGCAAAACTTCAAATCAGTTTTCATTCATCTTGAAACTCCCTTTTCTACCCTGACAACAATGACTACAGGACCACCAAATGATCTGCCTGCACTACTAAAATGTCACTTTTTGTGCTCTCATTTACTAACTAAATATTTATCAGTCTATCCTTTTACATTTTATGAGGGGTGAAGATAGAACATAGAACATTACAGCACAGAACCGGCCCATTAGCCCATGATGTGGTGCCAACCTACGTAAAACTTCTCCACAATAATCTAATCCTTCCCTACCTCACACCCATAACCCTCTATTTTACTAATACCCATGTGCCCATATAAAAATATTCTGAATGTCCCGATTGCACTACGACCACCACCGGCAATGCATTCAAGGCACCCACCACTCTCTGTGAAGGACAATCAGGATCTTTATTCCAGGCTGAGGTATCTCGAATCAAAAGGCACATTTAAAGTGAGAGGGGATATATTTAAAGGAATTCTGAGGGAAAGATCCTCCCGCCCCCCACCCTCACGACACACACTGTTGATTATCTGGAATGGACTGCCAGAGATGGTGGAGGCAGTTTCAATTAGAATGCTTCAAAAGCATTTGAACATGGATAAATAAGGTGAAGGGGTATTACACTGGTGGTTAGCTTAGAGATTTGCAATTATACAAGTGTCTAATATGTCAAATGGAATTAATCTGGATCAGCATCATGGATAGTATAATCAAGATGAGCTCAATGGATTATTTTTGCTGATTCTTTGATGCAGTACTTAACATAAATGCTTCCAGAAGGCTGATAATATTCATTTTTTTATATTTTAAATTTTTAAATTTAATTTTTTTTTAAATTAGACATGCAGCATGGTAACAGTCCCATGAGCCCATGCCATCCAATCACACCTAATTTATCCACAGCCCCAGATAAGTTTTGAAGAGTGGGAGGAAACCAAAGCCCGTGGGGGAAAAGACCATGCAGACACGGTGAGAGTGTACAAAATCCTTACAGACAGCACGGGATTCGAACCTTTGACCCGACTGCTGGCGCAGTAACAGTGTTGCGCTAACCGCTATGCCAACTGTGCTGCCTGTATTCATGTTTTCTTTGTAATAATTATTCAAAAACATTTTTGATTTTTTTATAGTTATGGTTAGGATGCAAGTATTTCTGATTAATAGAGGCCAACACTTTATCTTCCCTTAGCAATACTAATACAGACTACCTGGTCAATATCGAATGGTGGTTTGTGAGAATTGCCAGCGTGCAAATTGGATCCAGTGTTCTTTACATTACAATGAGGGCAACGTTCCAGCAAGTTTCCTGATTAACTGCAAAATGCATTGTGTCACCCTGATGTGCGTCAAAGTGCTAACTAGGTTTCCTCATCTAATGCACCTGAACCATTTTTAATAACGACACTAGTCACGTTAAAAAAAAGGTCGAAATGAGGGTAAGAAACAATTACCCTTCATAGCACAATAGGTTACCAAAAGAATTTAATTTGTCACATAGTGAAATTTTAATCCTATTAATTGGGAAATTTCCATCAATCATTAATTTCAATAATCTGGAACAATTAGTTCAAATTGTCAAACGGTACATGCGTCTTGTTTGGGAATTAATGATCTCCAATTGATCAAATAGATTTCCAGCTCATGAAGTTGGAAAGTATTGTGTGAGGGGCAGCAAGGTGAATCACTTATGGGGCCTTGTCAGGTTAGCCAAATGATTCATCCAAGCAGGCAAAGCACTATCTTCAAGTCGTGCCTGAGGAAGCTTTTCTGCTATTTTTTTGGTCCAAGGAAAGGCATAGTACACGCGAAGTTGCCTTACAAAGAGTAATTAAATATTCACAGGCAACTGAAAAGTGGTTGCTGGATTTTTTTTTTTGTTAATCCATTTGTTTGGCCCCAATATCCAAGGTGCAGAAATTATGAAAACAGATTAAACATGTGAACTGCTCAATTCATGGCTCGAATGCCAGAAACGTGTATTTCCTGTTGATAATTCCCAAAATAAAAATAGCAAAATCATTAAGCCATTCAAGAAATTACCAGAGTTTGATGGCTCTGGGATGCAACTTGCTGGAGTTTAGAAGAATGAAGGGAGAACTCATTAGCCTTTTTTTTAAATGGCGCAACCACATATTAAAACCGGCTCATTTAAAAAAAAAGGTAGATTTACCTTTTATGGAGAAGGGCTATAAGGCTGATCCAGTGTTGCCTTCATACTGAGCAGCATCAGGAACCATCTTTCAGAACTGAGGGAGGTCGGGCAAGTGGTGCAGTGACGCCGCCCGTCACCGTGACATCAAACATGCGTGCTGAGAAGGGAAAGCGGCCTATACCTGAAATGGTGAGCAAAGAGCGGGTAAGAGCACTGGTGAAGATCTGTTCAAGCAGTGTTAGAACTCAAGCAGATCTCCTGTGCAACGTTCACTGCTGAGTGCGCATACGGGAATTTTTTTTTAAATTGCGCTCCTGGGTCATGGGCTGAATACGTCATCACGACAACAACAGCCCAGCCCTTTGTGGCTGCTTTCAGCGGCAGTGCTTTATGGAGGAGGTGGAACAACCTTCCTCTGCCTCCAAGTATGCCCTCTAGATGGATCAGAGCTCGCCTGTTGAATCCAGCCTTGGAGCTTTTAGGAAGGTAAGTGAAGCGATGTAAAGACGGAGAACATCTGCCTTTACATAGCTTTTTTTCCCCCTCTGTAAAAAGGCCTATTGAAACTAGCAAATATTGAAAGGCCTGGATAGAGTGGATGCGAAGAGATTGTTACCTGTGGCGGACTGTCTGGGACCAGAGGCCATCACCTCAGAATACAAAAATGTCCCTTTAGAACAGAGTTGAGAAGGAATTTCTTACCCTAGAGGGGGGTACTCCATGGAATTCATTGCCACGGACAACTGCGGAGGTTGTCATTGGGTACATTTAAGATAGAGCTAGATAAGTTCTTGATTAGGAAGGGAATTATGGGTTTCAGGCAGAAGGCAGGAAAATGGGATTGACAAAAATAGGACATTCTGATGGAGAAGCTGTTCTCACTGGGCCTCAACATCCCTCTCTGTAACTGGATCCGAACTTACCAACGGAAAAGTCCAGTCGGTAGCAGAGCATCGAGCACCATCACGCTGAGCACTGGCGCTGTGTGCTCAGCCTACTCCTGTTCATGCTTCTGACCCATGGCTGTTCTAGAAGAGTCATCAAGTTTGCAGAAGACAGTCGTTGGCCTCATCAGCAATGATGATGAGTCACACTACAGAGGAGATGTGGAAAAACTCATGACGCAAGACCTTCAACCCAAGTCTCAACATGGACAAGACAAAGGACATGATGGTGGACTTGAGACGACCAGGGACGACCACCCTCCACTATACATTAACAGCTCAGGAGAGAGTAGAGAGCACCAATTTCCTCAGAATCCACTGAAGAAGTGACCAATCTTGTCAAGAAGGCGCAACAGCAGCTGCGCTTCCTGAGAAACCTGAGGTGGGCAAAGCTACTGGCCACCATCCTGTCAACTTTCTGCTGGAGTTGGATCGAAAGTGTCCTGGCCAGCTGCATCGCAGTGTGGTACAGTTGCTGTAGAGCATTGCATAGGAGGTCAATCCACAGGTCCATAAGAGTGGCAGAGAGGATCACTGGTGTCTCCCTCCCCCCATGATGTTATCTACTGGAATCATTGTTTTAAGAGGTCTCAAAAAAATCGTTGAAGATCCCTACCTTACTCAGCATCTTTCTCCTGTTGAGAAAGAGATACAGGAGTATCAGAGCCAGAGCCACAAGGCTGAGAAACAGCTTCGTCCCAAAGGCAGTGAGAATGCTGATGAGCTGCTCATCCAAACCCTTAAAGACTCTACCTATATATATATATATCACTATATATATATCACTGTGTTGGTGCTGCAATAATTACTTAGCAAAATGTACTCCTTCCATCTAATAGCCTACAGGTCACTCTTGGGCTCGCAATCAGGGTCACTTGAAGCCATGGATCGCAGGTGGTGGATGGGTTTTACAAGCAGATTCTACAAATTGGAATTTATGGTTGTAAAACTAAAAAGGTTGGGAAGATGAATCTGCAGATCAATGGCCAGGGTTACCCATCCAGTATGGACACTGCCACTGAAGAAGGTAATTTTTTCCCTCGTACAATCATGAACTCAACATCGACTACAGTCTCAGCTCAAAGATGGAGCCTTCACTGAATGAGAACAGGGAGGCAACAATGACAACTCAGAGGGTAAGGGATCATTACGGATGGAGAGACATGATTTCCCACACCTGAATGAATGAATCTCTCTCTCACTCTCTCTCTCTCTCTCTCTCTCTCTCTCTATACATATATGTTATGCAATCATTTGTCTGTAAGTGTCTTATGTCCATATGTTTACATTTGTTTGCACTGATGACCAGAGAACGCTGTTTCATCAGATTGTACTTGTACAATCAGATTATAATAAACTTGAAATTGAACTTAAATCAGGCATGATGGCACATAGGGGTTGACTCAATGGGCCAAATGGCCTAATTCCACATTTGTCTTGTATGGTCTAATTTCCCTCTCCATTTAATTATGTCGTGGATGCAAGTCTAATTGTAAATTCAAAAGGAAGTTGTAAAAATAGACAAAGGGTTAATTGAATTGCAGAGATGCGAAGTAAAAACAGGCAATGGAGATTAAATGGATTGCTCCAGGAGAAATGACACAAGATTATTTGGGGGTGGGGTTGTGGGAAATCTACTCAATAATTCTAAAACAGATTGGGTAGCAAATCAACATTTGCTGTTTGAAAATGACCCATCGTGTTGACAACAAGCTCTAAACGGGGTCACCATGGTTGGCGTGGCAGTTAGCACATGCCATTAAAGCACCAGCGTCCCGGGTTCAACTCCAGCTGTCTTTAAGGTGCTTGTACCTTCTCCCCATGTCTGCATGTGTTTCCTCCCACCGTTCAAAATATACGGGGGTTGTCGGTTAAATGTGTATAAATGGGCAACACAGACTCATGGGCTGAAAGGGCCCGTTCCCGTGCTGCATGTTTAATTTCATTTAAATTAAAAATATAAATGCTTCCTTGTCATAACAACACACCTGACAAATAGCTGTCCTCATAACTAAGAAATATATGGACCTCTTTCAGCAGCCAAATTCTCTAAGATCCTTCATGTGAACATTCTCAAACAAGGACACTGAAACACATAAGCAACATCACTCTTGTCTGGTACCTTCTCCACATGCAGGAATGTTTGAGCCAATGACCACAAACGTGGTCAAAGATTAATAATTTCATGAGAATCTGAAAAGGAAGTGAAAAACATGCATTTTTGCAACATAATCACGGGCTTCAGATTGTCCCAATGTAGTAAACGAAGCACATTTGAAATGTATTCGACATGGTAACATTGAAAGCATGGGAGTAATAGTCTGCAAGCAAACTCCCACAAACATTAATGAGATAATGGGTTGAATCTATCTGTACCCAGCCCTCTTGTCTGAACTCACCACCCACAGATTTGACCTCCCATCACTAACCTGATGCAGGCCAGCTTCGTAAACAGGAGCTCTCTTTGAAGTGCTCAAGCAGTGGATACTTGCTCATGTACTATGGGTTGAGGGCAGGCACAGGAGCATTAAAATCAGGACTGCCCAGGCTGAGAAATAGCTTTTTGCTGCAGACTGTGAGACTTGGACAGTATCCTGCAACTGAATAAATCATCCCAAAATATTTAAATTATATTTTTTGGAGTATTGTGTGCACTGCTGTCTGGAGAAATGCTGTTTTGTGGGGTTGTATATGTACAGTCAATAATAACAAACTTGAACAAAGATTTCTCCACTGCTGAATTTTCACCGATTTAATTTAGGAACATTTAAATACTTAACAATTGGCGTAAATTAAGTAAAATTGTTGAGGCATAAATATAATTAAAACATTTCAATGTACTGGAAATTCATTGACATATTAAAATGAAAAGTAATCCTCTGAGCCTTTCACTTGAGATGAGAAACCCCATTCATGTCAATCTCTGGGAACTTTTGCTCAGCCACTTCTGGCACAGAATAGAGGCCTATTCTAAAGGGTGTTGCATTGAACTGGTCATTATGTCCGCTCTCTGCAAATTGACTAAATAGTGATGGAGGGGGAGCTCAGCTGCACCAGCATCTTTGAAATCCTCCATTTCATATCTTTCCCGAATGAAACACAAAGTCTGCAGATGCAGTGATTGTATTAAAAACACACCAAAATTCTGGAGGAACTCAGTGTCCATAAAAAGCAAAGTTATATTGCCAATGTTTCAGGCCTGAGTCCTTTTTCGGGGAATTTCTTTCCTACCCAGTCACTCTTCCACCATCTTCCTTTACAACTCATCCAAATCATTGCTTCCCACGTTTTCTCTCATGTCATGCTCCAATCACACATCTCTCCACGTGTTGACTTTTATGGACCCCTGGTTTCATGAAGCCTCAACTTTGAAACTCGTGCTCCATTTATCTTTGTTCTTCTGCCCCTTGGTACTTTTACAACTGCCTCTTTGTTTGATTTCACCCACCCCTTACCTACATTTTCTAATTCTGTGACCATTTATTTCTCTCTGGAAATACCCTTCAAGTGCGCAGATCACTTTCTTACAAACTTGAGCTGTTGTGCATTAATTGTCATGCTTGCTGACATCTTTAAACCAAACAAATATCTCAAAGGAGGATCAATTGAAAGAACAAAATAATGTTGAGAGCATGAAGAGATATTCGGGGCAGCTCAGTTGGTGTAATGTTTAGCGCAATGCCTTTACGACACCAGCAATTGGGGCCAGATGGGGTTCGAATCCCACGCTGTCTGTAAAGAGTTTGCACGTTCTCCCCGTGATTGGGTGGGTTTTCCCCGGGGGGGGGGGGGCTCCGGTTTCCTCCCATTGTTCAAAACGTACAGGTTAATTGGGTGTAAATTGGGCAGCACTTGCTCGTGGGTCGAAATAGCTTGTTACCATGCTGTATGTCTAGAATTATGACTAAAAGCATGGTTAAGAGTCTGTTTTATACGTATCAAAAGGAGGAAAGGAGAGCACAGCAGTTTAGAAAGAGAGTTTCTGAACTGAGACAGCTGATGGGCCAGTCACCAATGTTAATATTGAAATTTGGAGATGATCATGTGGCCAGAAATGAAGTGCAGATGGCATGGGTTACAGCCTCTCTCACAAGTGAGGTAATCCATCTCACTAGTGTACTTGAAGAGGTCAGAAACAACCGAATCTCTGCACTGATTCTTTTCCAGCAATTCCAATAAACCTGAAATTTACTTGATGGATAATTTATATTTGGACACATGCATTTCAGAGGCACAAAGTTCAGCAGGGTTAATAGTCATTTGCCACCTGGGATTCTCTCAAATTGCATATTGCAATTTCAAGAAGGCTGCAAAATGAGGAAAGCAGATGGTCTTGTCATGCTGTCGCCTTGCTGCAAAGCCAAACTTGGGCGGGTTTTCTCGCTGTCTTAAGAGTACATCAGTTCTGTATGAAGTCAATGTCAGCTAGCACTTTAGATGCTGGTTTATAGATGGCAATGCTCTTTGAAATACTGTCAACAGCAATTTATTACTTAAGAGACTGACACCTTTCTAAAAAGTTGTGTCACATGATTGCAACATGAAAATTCCAGAGGTAGTCTGACAGAGCCCTTGAATAAACAATGAGCACACACTTGACACACAAGGAGTTCAAGCCTGCATTCTGCAATGGACCTCATTTGAGGTTAAGAACCACTGCTCTTACATACTTTGCAATTACCCTCAGTCGTCCGAAATCAGCCACTGTGGCAAAATTGGAATGCACATAGTCTTGAGTCATCCGCGTGTGATCATGGAATTGACTGGTTCAAATTGTTTGGCAAATGTTTTCCAATTTAACGTGGACCTGGTTCGCTGATGAGAAAGACACGAACAAGCGTGTGCAATTGATTTTCTCTTCCTTACAAATAGTTACATTTTGGAAGTCTCCCTGTAGCTGAGTGTTAGCATTGTCAGTGAACCAGTAACAATTCCAATCGCCCAACATTAAGTTTTTAACACACATTCTGACAAGAAGTTTTGACACATCTGCTGTTGCTCTGGAAGAACCTGATTTCTAATCCATCACAGGTATCACAGTTAACTCTCACAAGTGGGTAGATATTTTGATGACATAATGACTCCATTTAAAGACTCAGCCAAGAAAATAAAATGTTTTCATCTCATCAAATTGTATTTTAATTACAGGTCGAGTACCCCTTATCCAAAATGCAAGCGTTTTCGATTTAGGGTTTTATTCGGACTTTGGAAAAAAATGTGTTTAATGATGTGAATTATGTTTTGTAATTACCCAATAAAAAACTTTGATCTCTGCTTAGAAAAGAAGATAAAATCTAAAAGTTCTGCTGGATGGGAAAAAAAAACTCAGTAAGTAAGGCACGTAGGTCTGGCGGTGACGATGGTCGGTAACAAACTGGCCTCATGACGGCGCTCAAAAAGGTTTGGAATTTGGAGCATTTCAGAACTTCCGATAAGGGGAACTTGACCTTCATGAACAGATCTATAAAAGCCCTTGCAGTCGGCAGATGGACCTATATTATGTCATTTGCAAAATGATTATTCCTCACATTTACAGTGAATTAAGCCAGAGTCTGTCTTTGAGAAATCTTGATCATCCATTGTAATTTTGGGCACAAAGCTGCTTTGAAGGAGAAGCAGTAAATTGTCACAAGATGTACAGACTCCGACAGTGATACAGTTAATGCTCATCCTTGATCATGGATGGATGACTGTCCATTCTTCTGTCTAGCTCATCTCATGTTATTTATTTTCCATTATATATCTTATGGCATTTGGTTTTGGGTAGGTGAAATCTATTTGCTTGTCCAATTATTCTCCAGGCAGCTGTGAAGGACTGGTGCAAAGAATACAATGCTGCCTCTTGTATGCATTTTGAGATTTTCTATTCAAGTTCCAAAAGAGGTTTCCAACAATTTTTTTTTCCCACCTCGTCAAATTCATTTCCCTTCAAATCCATTACTTCCACAAGGTACCACAGAGCTGTCAGAAAAATTGTGTTGAATTGAATTGAATTTTCCCATTACAATGCCTTAATGTGGGCAGCTGCACACATACTCCTACTGCTGTGAGAGACATTTACATGGCTTATTTCCCTTATAGTCTTCTAATAAACCATCATTTCGTCTATAAAAGCTGACAAAGTTAAGGACAAAAATATTAGAAAAGTGCAAATCTGTGAACAATGACTCCTTCTTTGAGCTGAAGAGTGTGAGAGATCTTATTAAAATGCCTGAAAGCATCTTACAGTTGATTGAATAGGAAGTATTATTCAGCTATATTAATCAGAGAGAAATAAGGAACAATTTTAAAGGAGGGCACTTTCAACTGAAACATTTGGAACAAAAGTATATCACTGAATAAAAATACTGGAAACACTGAACAGATCAGGTGGAACCAATGGTTAAAAGAAAACAATGACATCCCGTCCTTGATTTGTTGAGTGTTTCTCGCTTGTCTGGTTTCTGGATTCCATGGGACTTTTTTTCAGTGACTTAAAATAGAGTTAAAGTGAATTGTATAAACTATTCATTGGACCTAGCAAAAGATACTGGCCTGGAACATCCAAGTATAGTTTGTTGTCCATAAGGAATGTATTCAATTATCCAGCACTCCCCTTATCCACATCCATAAAGTGAGTTTGTTAGTCAAGGATACCCACCTCATGCTCGATGAAGGTTCAGGGTCCAACGATGTGTAATTGGGTCAGGACAAGGAACAGCTGAGAAAAGCTTTGACTGATGAAATTATAAGCTTTTATTTAAACCAGTGGCTTACAAATGGCCCCCTCAAGTAATCCTTATGCTATAGGTGCTCTGTGATGAGCGAGTGATTGCTTATTAAGGTAGTATGTGAATGGCAAGAAAAAGTTTGAAAACCACTGTTCTAATTGTCCCTCATTGACTCGTTACGTGCATGGTTTCATTAACTCCAAAGGAAATGGGCCAGTGACAATTTTTCTCAAGCAAAATATTCCAGTAACAATGGTTCTCAATCTTCCTTTCCCACTCACATATCACCTTAAGCAATCCTTTACTAATCGCAGAGCTCTTATGGCCTAGAGCTTACTTGAAGTGGAATGTGAATTTGGGGGGTGGGGGCGCAGTTTGAAAACCACTGGTTTAAATAATGTCCCTGGCATTCAAAAGCTTTCCAAACCTATTGAAATTTAAATAAACAATTGGCAAATATGAAAAAAAAGAAGAGATAATGTAATGAGGTTAAAAAATACTTTAAATAGTTAAAACACTGCAGCAAACACAAATACTGATCAAAAACTGAAGTTTTTGCCTTGCAGCCGTTAACATTTCCAATTAAATGAATGCACTCATTCATTCAGGGGATCCACAAGCAGATTCTCCAAGATAAATGCTTTGGAATGCCAGCATGGTGGGGTTTTGTTGGTGGGTTTTGCGTGAAGATCAGTAGTGGAGCAAAGCCAGGAAACTATCAGTGAAGGTTAGCAAGAAAATTCGAGGTTTCCACATTCAGACAGATCCCCAAATGTGACCACATGTATGTATGCAGTTCCATAAGGTGGAAGTAGTCCTTAACAGAAAGTTACAGCCCAGCATCTCAGAAGATGTTCATCGCCCTTTGTTCTGCCAAATTTATTTCACTGTTTATATGATACCAGAAGACTGTTAAGGAGGGGTATTCATAACTATGTATCAAAATTTCCCTGCTCGCTTCCTGTCTCTCTGCAAATCTTTCTTTTTCAAGCACATTGTTATGATCTGATCATTTTATTGGTGTGTATTATAAAAAGCCAAAATAAGAAGCAATGAGTTGTAATTCTCTATCAAATCCCATCTGCTCGTTCCTCGTAACCTTGTGGTAGATGTAACCAGTGAATAGATATTTTGGAGCAGTCCTTCAGAATTCTTCTTCATGTTGTTTGTTGTCATGTCATTACGTATCCTTTTCTTTTCTGATCTTTACACTGATGCAGCCTATCTCCAAATTAAGTCATTCATGATGGGTGTCAGAATTTCGAGGGGATCAATAACCACCAAAGGACCACTCAAAATAGAAAAATAAATTGGAGGACGCAGTGAAGTGTTCTGTCTTTCTGTCACTCAAGCTTTGGGTAATCTTAATGTGATCGTCGGGTCATTGATTAAATTCCCAATAATGCATCTTTTTATTGAACAGACAAATCTACAACAGAGTACAGGCCCTTCGGCTCTCAGTTTTGTGCTGACTTAATCGCCTAATGATAATAACTGCCAAGAATTTCCCAACTGCATAACCCTCTATTTTTCTCAGTTCCATGTATCTATCTAAGTCCTTTAAAAGATCCAGCCCCTACTACCATTACCGGCAGCACATTCCATGAACCCACCATTCTCTGTGTGAAAAAAAAACTTACATCTCATCTCGTCCCTTTACCTGAGCACCTTAGAACTAATACACCTCGCGTTGGCTATTTCAGCTCTGGCCATCCACATGACCCAATGCCTCTCATTATCTTGTGCACCTCTAACAGGTCACACCTCATCCTTCATCACTTCAAGTAGAAAAGACCAGGTTCACTCAACCTGTCATCATTAGGCACGTGCTTCAATCCAGACAACATCCTTATAAATCTCCTCTGCACCCTCTCCTAATTATGAACAAAAGAGACCTGCTGAAGTAGCTATAGAGAATGTAGAGGCACAAGTTATGATCTTCCAAGAATCATGCTTCTGGAGGACTGAAAAAGTGCAAAAGTCACTCTGCTTCACTGTATTTAAAAAGGGAGGGAGGCAGCAGAAGGGAAATTATAGACATGTAAGCCTAACATCGATGGTTGGGAAGTTGTTATAGTCGATTATCTACCTCGAGGTGCATGCCAAAGTCAGCGTGGCTTTCTTAAAGGAGAATTTTGCCTATGGCAATTTATTTTGAGGAAACCACAGGCAGGCCAGACAAAGGAAATGTAGTGGATGTTGCATATTTGGACTTTCAAATGGCCTTTGACAAGGTGACACAGATGAGGCTGCTTCACCAAATGAGACCCCCATGGAATTAGAGGAAATATACTAGCAGAGGTAGAGCATTGACTGATCAGCAGGAAGCAGAGAGTTGGAATAACGGGATCCTGTTCTATCAAAGTTGGGGACACTTCTAATTATGTTGTATGTTAAATGCTTGGATTGCAGAATGAATTGCTTTGTGGCTACATTTTCAGATGATACAAATGGAGGGGCAGGAAGTGAAGAGGAAAGGGACCTTCGCAGACACTTAGATAGATTAGGAGAATGGAGAGAGGGGTGGCAAATGAAATACAATGTTGCAAGGTGTTCGGTCATGCATTTGGTAGAAGGAATAAAAGGACAGGCTATTATTTGGATGGCGAGAAAATTCAAAATTCAGAGGTGCAAAGGGACTTAGGAGTCCTCGTGGAGAATACCCTGAAGGTTAACCTCCAGATTGAGTCTGTGGTGAAGAAGGCGAATGCAATGTTGGCACTCATATCTAGAGGAATAGGAAATAAGATTATTGATGTGATATTGACCTTAAAACACTTGTGAGGCCTCAGTTGCAGTTTTGGGGTCCTTATTTAGGGAAGGATGGTTCTTGGAGTGTACTCCTTGAAGTTCAGAAGAATAAGGGACTTCATAGAAACATTTCAAAAGTTGAAAGGCTTGGACAGAGCAGATGTGACAAAATTGTTTCTAATGGTACAGGAGTCAAGATCAAAGGAAACAAATTCAGGATTGAATGGTGCCCATTTAAAACAGAGATGCCAAAATATTTTTTTTTAGCCAGAGAGTGGTGAAGCTCTAGCATTTGCTTTCATGGGTGGCTAAGGAGGCCAGGTGATTGGGTGTATTTAAGTCTGAGATTGATAGCTATCTGAATTGTCAGCATATTAAAGGTTATGGTGAGAAGACAGGGGAGTGGCATTGAGTGGGAGAATGGATCGGCTTATGATGGAATGGCCTACTTCTGCTCCTATATCCTATGGTCTATTGAACTCGTTGGATCTGTGGTCAGTAACTAGAAATTCAGGGGATTTTTCTCATTAGCAAAGAAATGGTGCATTCCTGTCAAAAGGGTGTACTTGCAATATTGGATTCCATCTGGTCCAGGAGACATCTACCCTTAGACCTTTCAGCTTCCCAAGCACCTTCTCTCTAGTGATCACGACTGCCCTCACCTCTATTCACTGACACCTTTAAAAGTCTGTTATACTGGTATGCTAATGTATTCCACAATAAACACTGATGCTAAATATTCATTCAGTTCCTCTGTCATCTCCTTGTCTCCCATTATAAATTCCCCAGCATCATTTCCTAAAGGTATCTTGGTCCTATATTTAATTTTGTCTCTTTTTAACTCTTAATATACAATACTTACAAAAGGTTTTCAGTTCTTTTTTTGATATTAAAGTTAATCTGTTCCTTCCTATTGACCTTCTTAGTTGGCTTCGGGATGCTTTTAAAAGCTTCTCCGTCCTCTACCTTCCCACTAAATTTTGCTTCTTTCAAGGCCCTTTCTTTTTCCTTTACTTTGGCTTTGATTTCTCTTGCCAGCCACACCTGTCATTTTTCCATTGTAACATTTCTTTCTTTGGGGAATATATTATTTAAGGGAGGCATGATCAGTGCAGCAATTTAGTGCAATGCGGTTACAGCGCCAGTGATGGGGTTCAGGTTTCCAATCCCTCACTGCCTGTAAGGAGTTTGTATGTTCTCCCCGTGTCTGCATGCATTTCCTCTGGGTGTTCCGGTTTCCTCCTCCATCTTGAGAGTGTAGGGCATGACAGGGCACCATGGGTGGGAATGCTTATGTCTAACTGTATGTAGGTCTATATACCTGCTCTTATTTCTTGCAGAAACTCCAGCCATTGCTGCTCTGCCGTCCTCCCTGCTAGTGTGCTCTCCTTGCCTGTCACTCTCTCATACCTCTGTAGTCTCCTTTATTCCACTGGAATACTGACAGCTCTGATTTAAGTTTCTCTCTCTCAAATTGCAGTGCAAATTCTATCATGTTATGATCACTGCCTCCAAAGTATTCCATTACTTTCAGCTCCCTTGGCAACTCTATTCATTATACAAGACCCAACCCTGAATTGCCATTTCCCTGGTCAGGTCAGCCACAAGTTGTTCTAAGAAGCCACCTCATAGGCATCCTACAAATTCTCTCTCTTGAGATCCAGTCCCAACCTGGTTTTCCCAATCTATTTGCATGTTCAAAATCCCCTGTGACCACCACTCTGACATGCCCTTTGTCATTTGTTGTCCACATTGTGGTTGCTGTTTGGATGCCTGAATATAACTGCCAATAGTATCTTTTTACCCTTGCTATTTCTTAAAACAACCCACAATGATTCTAAATCTTCTGATCCTATGTCACCTCTTTCTGATGATTTAATGTTGTTCCTTACCAACAGAGCCACGCCACCCCCTCTGCTTACCTGCCTATTCTTTTGATACATTGTGTATTCTTGAACATTTATCTCTCCGTGACATCCATCCTTTAGCCATAACTCCGTGATGGCCACAATGTTATACCTGCCAATCTGTAGCTGTTCTTCGAGGTCATCCACTTTATATCTTTTGCTGTGTGCACATAAATGCAAAACCTGTATTTGTTACTTTTTTTGGACTTTGTGTCCTTGTTGCATTTCAATTCATCCCAATGGCTGCAATTTTGTCCATTCTCCCACACAAACTCCCCACCAGCTGCCTCTACTTGGGTGCCAACTGCCTCTTTCTCTGTCTCCTCTCTTTGGTTCCCATCCCTCTGCAAATCTTAAACCCCGCTCACCCAACAGCACATCACTAAACCACCCTGCCTGGATAGTGGTTCCCATCCAGTTCAAGTTCAACTTGACTTGACTTGGGATTTCACTACATTGAGCAACCATCAAATAGCACTGTTTAGCTGAGTGTAAAACTTAACTGGGAAGTATCTAATCGAAGACTGATCCCATGTTAGAAAGCCTGCCCTTTGAGTTCCAGCACAAATTCACTTGAAGCACTCAGCTTGCTATTTGACATCTATTCAAGTAGAGGTCTAGTGAATGCTTCCTGGATGCCTCATCGCCACATTTTTTTGAGGAGATTTTGAGAATAACTTTGAAGCTTCTCCTGGAAATGTTTTGCCCTCGTAGAACACAACATGCTTATTCTCAGAGTCTGGTCTCAGGCAGACAGGTGATACAGTATAATCCACACATTGGCGAGGGTTGAGCTGGTGGCCTGAGGCAAAACTGAATTGTTGAACCAGATATACCCTACTTTATGACAGTAATGCATTCTTATGAAACCTTTCATAAGCCGAAATGGCGTAAAGAAAAGACCCATTCACTACTATTGAAGACTATTTTCATAAAAGCAAAAACCCGTTCAAAACCCATTCAAATTTCCTCTGGAGAGTTAACACAGGTTTCTTCATAAAAGCACATTTTCATAAAGGGAGTATTTGTGAAGCTGGGTATACCTGAAACTGATTCTGAGATGTATGCAGAAACAGTATCGGTAGCACTTCTCCAGTATTTTTTGAGTTGCCTGTTATATGTTAGTTTGTAACCTGGAGGATTATCCGACAGGTCGGACAGGAAGCTGGTCAGAATAAAAGAAGTTCCCATGTACTTGCATCTGGAGGGTTATCTGACCACCCAAGCAGGAGGCAGGTTGAAGGTCATTCCCCCATGTCAATCATGGTCAGACTTACCCACAAGTACACACCTTTCCATCTCTGCCTAGATCTATATAATCCTAATTTAGGAGTTCCTGCTTGTAAAAATGAATATATCAAAGAAATATTTTTGTTTACAATCCCTCTCCTAATAAGAAGTTCTACCTCAGTACAGCTGGACAGAAACATTGTTGGTCCCAACTTATCTCAAATATGCTCTTAACTGAAAGTAACAAAAAAAGGTATTATGTGGTATGCATATTTGTTTCTCAATTGCTCAAATAATATTAATTGACAACTTTCATAACAATTTCCACATTAACAATCCCTTTACAGTACTATATATTTAAAAACTGATTATCTCTTGGGAAAAAAAAAACACAAAAGAGGGTTAATCAATGGCATTTTAGATGATATAAATCCTCCACCAATATCCCGATTTATTTTATCACAAACATTAAGCAAATTCTTCAATAATGGTCTCTCTTTATCAGCAACCAATGGTTTCCATTCCTACTTATATATATAAATTCTTCTGCTTTCTTTTCTCCAATTTTATTAAGTTCTATCTTAACCCATACTGGGTTTTTTTTATTTTCAAAAAAAAAGTGAGAAATCTCATCTGTGCCGCTCGATAATAATTCCTATAATCAGGAAGATGTAATCCTCCTAATTCATATTTCCAAGTTAACCTCTATAGAAACTCTTGCCATTTTACTTTTCCAAAGAAATGTCCTTATTTGTTTCTTTAATTCTAGAAATGTTTTTGAGGTATTAATATTGGTAACATCTGAAAAGATATTGTATCTTTGGAAATGCATTCATCTTTATACAATTCACCCTTCCAACTACAGCTAAAGGTAAATTTATCCATGTTTAAAAATATTCCTCAATCTTTTTAATTCAATTGATATATTTTTTTCAAATTACTAATCATACATATTCCTAAATAATTAATACCTTATTTTGGCCATTTAAGCTGTGTATCCCTCTGACACTGAATATAATTACCTACTGTCAAAGGCATAATTTCTCTTTCATCTTAACGTATTTCATAACCCAAAACTTTTCCATATTCTTCCAGTTGGGCATTCAATCTTCATAAAGATAACTCAGGATCAGTCAAAATCTGCAAATAAACTAATTTTATGTTCTTCCTGGCCCACCCTAATGTCCATGATTTGTAAATCAGAACAAATCACCTGGGCAAATGGTTCTATGGCTAAAACAAATAAACCTTGGGGACAAAAGACAATCTTGTCTATTTGATCTCATTAATTTAAATGGCATAGACATTTAAATCAATTTGTCCATTTGTTACTACTTTAGCATTAGGGCTATTATATAATGCTCTAATCCAATTTAAAAAGATTAATCCAAATTCAAATTTTTCTAATACCTTAATCAAAAAATCCCATTCTAATCTATCCAACACCTTTTCTGCGTCTAAAGCCACTGCAGCATTCAAAACATCTCTTTTGTTTTGCACTAAATGAATTATGCTAAGCAATCTAGCTACATTTTCTGAAGATTATAATTTTTTAACAAACCCTGTCTGATCCATATTAATTAATTTAGGTGCCAAATTATTTATTCTATGGTGCAGTGACTTTCAAGGGATGGAACGTAACCTAGCCTAGTGTATCCAACATCCAGATTGGGCAACAGCTTTTTCCCCCAAGACATCAGGCTCCTGAATTCTCAGAACATATGTGGATAGTGTACTCTGAACTTTTACTGGATATGTCTTAATATTTTAATATTTCAATGTGTTTAACTTCTATTCTAACATATTTATGTAAATATGCTCTGTGGTCCTGGAGAAACACTACCTCATCTTTACCATGTGAGGGTAGTATGAACGTTAAATAAAGGTGGCTTCAGAGCAGATCATACAGGAAGCTGGTCAGAATAAAAGATTTTCCATGTGCTTGCTCCTGCAGGGTCATCCGATGACCTATGCAAAAGGCAGATTAAAAGTCATTTCCCCATGTCAGTCAAGATATAGTCGCCTTCCAAATGGTCTCCTCCTCATCCTAGTTCACCTCGGCTTACCTATGCTGCCCCCATATCTGGCTGCAGGATAAAAACCCAGAATCTGGGCTTGTTCACTCTCTTTTAACCTTGAGACCATCCCAGAGCTCCACTTTAGGTTGCGAGCCATAGGCAACACTAGAGGTGTGCGCTAATAAAGGGTGGAACTATTTGTGCCATACACCTGGTAGATGTCATGTCATCATCACCATGGCTGTCCCTCAATGTCGAGGGATAGGGTCTTCATTCCGTTGATCCAAGAGCGAAGACGCCTGTGCAAGTATTTGTTAAATGCGTACTTGATGTTGCACTCCAAGAAGCACACGATACTTCATAAATCAACCAACCAATTCCAATGGCGTGAAAACCATGATGATTGGAGCCAATGGATTTGTTGCAGACTTCATCCACCTTCACAGCCATTAAGGGTTCAGAATAACCATCCACCTGGTTGAGGACTTAGTTGGATTGTTCTTTGTCAGGGACTTCACCCTCGACCTTACCACCATAGGTGGCCCAACCTGGAGCACATTTCCAGACGGTATCGCTCTCGGGATCACAGTACCACACAAGCTTCTCCTCCACTGATACCTTTGTTAATCGGGGTGCGAGCTTGCTTGTTGAGGGAGGGATGGCTTGTTTTAAACATCACTGTATCATACCATCAGAAGTTGAAATCATTATCAACTAACTTGCATCCAATGCACTGGTTTGCGTGTTTATGTGCCTGTGTATGTGCTTGCGTGTGAGATGCGAGATCTCAGCTGTAAGATCGCTGGAGAGGAAAATGAATTAGCTGAGGCTGCCTCTGAACCAGAGAGAACTGCGGGGCTGCTGCACTCTGGTCATTAGCTCCAGGTCACCATTCCAGACACAACGATCCACTTAGATGGCCTTATGTCCTTCAGGGCAGAGACACACTGCTGCTTCTGCCAATGCTCAAAGAGGGGGACTATGCATTTACATCAACGAGAACTGATGCACCAATGTCTTTGTTGTGAAGACCATCTGCTCAGCAGAAATACCTCCTGGTGAAATGCAAACCTTCCTGCCCAGGGAATTCTCAGCCATGCTGAATGCCACAGTCTTATTTCCCATCATTATTTTTAGAAGCACGATCAAAAAGTTAATCTACTTTTGTGCTTTGAGCTCCACTTGTGCACTCTCACCTGATGTGCAGAACATGGTAAATCATTCCATCAATTTGACCCAGTGCCACACAATAACTGTCATTTTTCTCATTGCCAGAAAATATTCTCTCTTTACATATAGAATGTTTGAATAGAGTGATGACATATTATTTATTATAAAGAACTAAAATGCAAAAGAGCAAATGCAGTCATTGGCTAATGAAGGTGAAGTCATTGAGAAGGTTTATGGAGCCATCAGTGAAACCCAGTCTTCCCACCCTGACGGTGTCATGATTGTTGCTGGTGACTTGAATCATGCCAACCTGAAAATTGTCTTACCACTGTTTCAACAGCATGTGAAAATCGCCACCCTAGATCATGTGTACACCAATGTCCCTGGTGCATTCAAGACTGCATCCCGGCCCCCACCTCAGTTAATCGGATTACATATGCGTCCTGCTAACCCCAGTGTAAAGAGTGCTGGCAAAGCAACCTAGGTTAGTTTACCGGGATATCAGGACATGGCTGGGGGGGCGTGGGGGGAGCCATAGCAGTGCTGCAAGACAACTTTCAGACTACAGGCTAGAGCCTTTTCAGGGAGGCAGCCACCAACAATGGTCATGTAAACATAGAGGAGTGTATATGAAATCAGTGACTGGCTGCATCAGCAAGTATATTGAGGATGTCACCAATATCAAATGCTTCACCATCAGGGCTAACCAGAAACCATGGTTGGATCCAAAGGTCTGTGCCCTTCTCAGAGCTCATGATGCTGCCTTCAGGACATGGGATTGGATGGTACTATAATCAGCCAGGGCTGAACTCTCCCATGCAATCTGGAAGGCAAAGTGTGGGTACGTGCAGAAGATCCACAAACAGCTGTGCGACACTGGAGGACACGAGGCACATGTGACAAGGGATCAAGATTATTGCATATTATAAATCATCCTTGTGAGATAAGGACAATGACACCTCCCTTCTGGGCAAACCGAACACCACCTATGCATGGGTTGATGAGAAGAACAGGTTGATGCCAAAGAAAGCTTCATGTCCCCCTGATGAAGGGGCCCCCACATAGCTGTGGCTGAGGTGAAGAGAAACCTATCCAAGGTGGTAGGACTATATATCATACATGGTCGAGTCCTGAGGAACTGTGCAGACCAATCTGATGGAGGTCATCACGGACATCTTCAACTCCTCACTGCAGCAGTCTATCATTCCTACAGGGTTCAAGACAGATACCATCATCACCCAAGAGGGTGACAACAACAGGCCTTAATGACCACCACCCTGTGGCACTGACCTCCACCATTATGACATGTTTTGAGCATTGGTGATGGAACGCATCAAACCACACCTCCCAGAAACACTAGATCCATTTCAATGTGCCTATAGAAGAAACCATGCCACAGACAATGTGATGGCTTTGTCCCTTCACTCCGTCCTGGTCCACCTGGAGACTGATGCCTTACCTAGTGGCTGCTGTGCATCGACTTCAGCTCGGAGTTTAATATGATCAGTCTTCAAAAGCTGGTGGAGAAGCTGTCCTTGCTGGGACTCAACACCCCTCTCTGTAATTGGATCCTGGACTTCCTAATGGTAAGGCCACAGTCTGTCCAGGTCAGTAGCAGAATATCGAGCACTGTCACACTGAACACTGGGTCACCTCAGGGCTGTGAGCTTAGCCCACTCCTGTTCACCAGTACTGACCCATGACTGCAATGCCAGATCCAGCTCTAATGGTATTATGATGTTTGCAGTTGACACAACAGTAGTTGGCCTGATCAGCAACAATGATGAGTCGTACTACAGAGAAGAAATGGAAAATCTCATGAGAGTAACCACCTGAGTTTCAACATGGACAAAACGAAGGAGATGATTGTGGACTTCAGGAGGACCATTAATGACCACCCTCCACTACAAATCAGCAAGTCTGTAGTAGAGAGAGTGGAGAGTGCCAAAGCCTTGGAGTTCACTTAACTGGTGACCTATTGTGGACACTCAACATCTCCTCACTTGTTAGGAAGGCGCAAACATGACTGCACTTTCTGAGAAGACTTAAGTGGGCAAGACTATCGGCCACCATTATGTCAATCTTCTATAGGAGCTCTATCGAGAGCATCCTGGTCAGCTGCATCACCTTTTGGAACTGTTGCTGCAGAGAAATGGATCAGAGGTCAATCCACAGAACCATCAGAGTGGCGGAGAGAATCAAAAAAATCTCCCTCTCCCCCACCCCCCCATTAACATGATCTACTGGGATTGATGTCTGCACAATGCATCCTTCAGCTGCTCCCATCGGGGAAGGGATACAGGAGTATCAGAGCCAATGCTACCAAGCTCAGGAACAGCTTCTTCCCACGGGCAGTGAGAATGTTGAACGACCAAAGGAACTGTTCACACTAACCACCTCATTTGTAAAAAAACAATATTTATTTATTATTTCATAGCTATAATATTTGTCCTGCATATGTATTATTTATTTGTCTGTGTGTTATGTCTGGGTGTGTGTCTGCATGTTTTGCACTGAGGACTGGAGAATGATGTTTTGTTGGGTTATACTTGTACAATCAGATGACAATAAACTTGACTTGATTTGACATGACGACTTGAATACCAGTTGGAAGGGCAATCCAGAGGAGGAATGCCATCTTGATGAATTTAGTTATGCCATCAAGAAGGTATTGGTTTGGCATATCGTTTACTTTCTTGTAGAATAAGCAAACATTTTACGAAACAGCAACTCTCCCTCAAATACAACATGCACTCTGTTGTCATAGTACATACACCCAGCTCCCATGTCAAAGGATGAGGCCAAAGAGGTACCTTGTTCCAACCTTGTGCCTCCCTGGCACATCCCAGTAGGAGACAAGTTGATCCATCTTGGTGATTTCAATCTCAGGGCAAGAAAAGGCACTAATCTATGGAAAGGAGTGACAGACCAGGAAGGAATCAGGTCAACTCCAGTCGAGTAATCCTCCTGAAGAAATTCCTAGGACATGCCTTTTTATATCAGCACGCTATACTGTTAGAAAGACAAGTACAAGGCCTCATGCAACACTGCCAATCAAACTGTTGCCTTCTCCATTATGCACATTTGTCCGTGGACTGATATATAATAGTTGTAAAATGTGCCCCTTCGTTATTTCAGTTTCTGAATGACTGCATTTGCTCTTTTGCATTTTAGTTCTTTATAATAAATAATATGTCATCACTCTATTCAAACATACTATTTGTGAAGAGAGAATATTTTCTGGCAATGAGAAAAATGACAGTTATTGTGTGGCACTGGGTCAAATTGATGGAATGATTTACCATGTTCTGCACATCAGGCGGGAGTGCACAAGTGGAGCTCAAAGCACAAAAGTAGATTAACTTTTTGATCGTGCTTCTAAAAATAATGATGGAAAATAATTACCTGTAGCTTGTTACTGTTTATTTTCCAGAGAAGCTTAATTCTGTAATTAATTTTGAAGTTGTTCACAATCAGATTTCCTTTTTTTCTGCAAGGGGCAGAAGAATTAAAACTTATAATTTTTACAATTTGGGGAAAAAAAACATCCAAATTTTTCTTCCTTTGGATGTTCATCATTGCATGAAATAAACAAAAACCCCATTCCATACTGGAAAGGGAAACGGACAGATGGGGAACAAAATTATTTGGAAGCTGCATCTGGGGGGCTTACTCAAGCTCAATGCATTGGGGGGAAATAAAACTGCATTACCTTTCAATGAATACTCTGTATATTTCTGGGAAATCAGAGTAAAATTCATGGTGACATGAGTCCTTGATGTCTCTGCAATGTCAGTGGTCCAAAGGACCATTTCTGTCCTGCTTGTCTCCTATACTCCGATCTCCTCCTCTGTGGACCAGAGTAGATACACAATGACCACAGGGACCTAGCTCTATTTTTGGGCGTGTTGCTAATTCGTAAAATATTTTGCTTTTTATTGACAAGGGAGGCAATAAGATGTCAAACCAACTCATTCTTGTTGGCTTAACCAGCTCCATGAAGATAACATTCCTATTCCAGATTGCCCCTCCAGATGGTGTCCCCACCACATTCTTCTTTGATGTGGCCATGCCTCATTCAGGAGAACAACACCTGTTATGAAGTTAGAGCCTGCCCTCCACCTACCAGCATTGGGAAAGTGACATTCAGATGAGCTTGGGAAGGTACTGTGTAAATGAGTGCACGAAGTTCCCCATATTTTGCAAGTGGTAGCAACGTAACTGCAGTCTTCCTCATGCTTGTAACTCCAGCGCGACTTGGGTGGCATCACGTTAGACTTCCTGCTGTACAATGTCATTGTTAGTGCACAAACTTGCACTGGGCATCTTAGCATCTTTCAATAGAACAAGGAAATGAAGGAGGCTATTTAACAAATCAGATGAAAAATGCCCTTATTGAGACCTGCAAGAATTGATCATCCTTGAACGTACAAGCACTGAGCCAAATCAAGTTTATTGTCATCTGACTGCACAATTGCAACCTGATGAAACTGTTCTCTGGTCCTTGGTGCAAAACATACAGTCACACAACCAGACATAACATACATACAGACAGATAATACATATGAAGGACATGTATTTCATCCATATAAATAAATAAATAAATTTTGTTTTGCAAATATGACTGATTCAGATTGTTAGTGTGAGCAGCTCCTTTGGTCGTTCGGCATTCTCACTGCTCATGGGAAGAAGTTGTCTCTCAGGTGAGGCTGGCTCTGATACTCCTGTATCTCTTTCCTTCCAGAACCAGCTGAAAGATGCTATATGCAGGGAGGAAGGGGTCTTCAATGATTTTGTGATTCCTCTTCAGACAATGATCCCCTAGATCACGTCGATGGGGGAGCAGGAAGACTCCAGTGATCCTCTCTGCCACTCCTGTGGACCTATGGATTGACGTCCAGATGATTTCTCTGCAACAACCATACCACACTGTGATGCAGCCGACCAAGATGCTCTTGATAGAGCTCCTGTAGAAAGTTGACATGATGGTGGCTGATAGCCTGGCCCACTTCAGTCTTCTCAGGAAGTGTAGTCGCTGTTCCACCTTCCTGACAAATGAAGAGATGTTTGTGTATTCATGTTAGGTCACTAGTTTAATGAATGTGAAGGAATTTGGTGCTCTCCACTCTGTCCACCACAGAATTATTGATATGTATTGGCGGGTGGTCATTCCTGGTCCTTCTGAAGTCCACGATCATCTCCTTCCTCTTGTCCACATTGAGATTCAGGTTGTTACTCTTGAACCATACCTCAAGATTTTCCACGTCTTTTCTGTAGTGTGACTCATTGTTCCTGCTGATGAGGCCAATGACAGTTGTGTCATCTGCAAACTTGATGACACTGTTGGAACTGGATCTGGTGATGCAGTCGTGGGTCAGTAGCATGAACAGGAACCGGCTGAACACATAGCCTTGAGATGTGCCAGTGTTCAGTGTTATGGTGCTCATGTTCTGCAACTGACCTGAACCAACTGTGGTCTTTCCATTAAGAAGTCCAGAATCTAGTTACAGAGAAGGCTGTTCAAGTCCCAATAAGGAAAGCTTCTTCACAAGCCTCTGGGAAATGATTGTATTAAATGCTGAGCTGGTCAATAAACAGAAGCCATTGAATAGACATAGAGAGAGAGAATTTTACAAAATCAATAAAGTGTATAATTAAAAGTCCTTAAGTCGGTCCCTGATTGAGTTTATTTTGAGGACTCTAATGGTGGAGGGGTAGCAGCTGTTCCTGAACCTGGTGGTGTGAGTCTTGTGGCACCGTTACCTCTTTCCTGATGGCAGTAGTGAGAACAGAGCATTTGCTGGCTGGTGTGGATCCTTGATGATTGCTGCTGCCCTCCGATAGCAGTGTTCCCCATCGATGTACTCAACAGTGGGGAGAGTTTTGCCTGTGATGTCCTGGGCTGTGTCCACTACCTTTTGGAGTGTTTTATAGTCAGGGGTATTTGTGTTCCCATACCAGACCATGATGCAGCCAGTCACCGCATTTCCCATTACACATCTGTATAAACTTGCCAAGATTTCTGAGGAAGAAACTCCTGAGGAAGTAGAGATTCTGACATGCTTTCTTCAAGATGCCATTAGTGTTTTTGGACCAGGAAAGCACCTTCAAGGTAATGACTCCCAAGAACTTAAATTTCCTCACTCTCTCCACCTCTGATCCTCCAGCAATCACTCGATTGTATACCTCTGGTTTTCCCTTCCTGGAGTCAACAAACAGCTCCTCAGTTTTGCAAGGTTATTGTTGGTGCACCATTCAGCCAAGTTTTCAATCTCCATCCTGCATGCTGACTCATCATCTTTCTTTACACAGTCCACTACAATGGTATCGTCAGCAAATTTGTAGCCACACAGTCGTATGTACAAAGTGAGTAGAGCAGGGGGCTAAGAACACAACCCTGTGGTGCTCCAGCATTGATGGAGATTGTGGAGGAGAAATTCTTGCTAATCCTCACTGATCATGGTCTGGAGGTGAGGAAATCCATGACCCAATTACAGTTACATTTAGTTCGTACCCTTCAATCCAACTTACTAGTGGCAGAAGAATACATAGAAGATGCATTTAAATCATGTTACAAGCAGCAATCTTCTATCCAGTCAGTTTAAATTGGAAAATCCTCTTATATTTTCTGATGTAGAAATACTCCATTTAGCCATGGCTTTCTCCTATAAACTAGTTCTTCCAAGTCTGTCAACTACAACCACTTAAAGTAGGATCAATGTACAGTGCCTAATTAACATATCAAGCAGAACATGGGAGGAAGCAGGATCAAGGGCATAAACGTGGTTACAGGGAAAATGTGAAAATTCCACAGGGTGCACCTGGATCAAATCTGGATCACCGGTACAGTAGGCCAGCAACTCTCACAATTGCAGCAGATGCATGGGAAGCAAAGTAACAGTTCAAAGAATATTTGGAAATTAGATACAAGATAGAGTGTGATAGTATGGGATCCTATCACCTCTGTATATGTTTGTATATAGTACTAATAATTGGCTGAGAGCTGTAACCACACCTACTGGCCAGGTCAAAAAGGGCTGCACCTAACCAGACCCAGATTGGTCTGGACTGGTTGACCTCGATGTACTACGCTCCAGTCTTTTGATAATAAAAGCCTTGGTTTGAGTCTACGAGTCATTCAACGCGCTACAATTTTATTACCAAAAGACTGGAGTGTAGTACATCGAGGTCGACCAGTCCAGACTGACCTGGGTCTGGTTAGGTGCAGCCCTTTATGACCTGGCCGATAGGTGTAGCTACAGGTTTCAGCCAATCATTAGTACTATATACAAATATACAGAGGTGATAGGATCCCATACTATCACATACAGACACTGTGTCAACATGCCTCCTTTTAAACTGAGGGATTGAGATTCCATACATATCATGTTATTTTTTTTCCCTCCAAAGTCAGATCTTGCAGTGAAACCTTGCGTATTTTTGTACCTGTTTGGATTTTTATCTGTGCTTCCGATGTGTTTGCTCAATAAGGAAACAATGAGTAAATACAAGTTTTCGTCTATCCTGTCTCCATTAACTTCAGAGTTGAAATACTCCAATATTTAAACTGGGACTAAGGTCAGGTTGGATATGAACCTACTCATTTAAATAATAATTGTACTGCAGTGAACAAGAAAGGCAAGGAAGGGTGTTTTGGGGTAATTTTGCTTTAACATGTAATTATTTAACAGTTTTTTTTACTTGTTTGACTTAATTTTAATGTAACAACTAAATAAAAATGTTTATTTCACTTTCACTTTGAATATTTCTAAATATGAGTTGTCGCAACAGTCCCGACAATCTGTTTTTCAAAGGTTTCCAGAGAAATTTTGCAGGTAGGAACATATTAACTCACCCACCTTTCTTAGTTCTGTTATTCAATGTCCAAGTCTAGGGTCTCATTGCATGTATCCAAGAAAGTCTCATCAAGCAGGATGGGGTTATCTTGGTGTAATGGGAGTCCAAGGGTAGTGGGGCTCACTCAATATAACCCAGGCCAATACCTTTCTGGTTTTAAAATGTAAAAATATTGAAATTCCGTGTTTTTGTGTTATGTATCTTTATTCAAGTTAACTTTGCTTAACAAAATTAATCTTGGCAATGAAACAATATTAAGTATGTGGGTTACACTTTCAGATTTTCGTATTTCCCTGAGATTCCTTTTCCATGTGGGTGCGGCAAAATTACAACTAATTAGTAGTGCAAAAATCAAACTGTACACAGCGTAAAACATGTAAACAAACATAGAAGGAATGTAAACAAACTGACTGTTCAAAATAAAAATAAAATCAATGAAACTCAAAACATTCAGCACTTTCTGCTCCCCACCCCCTCCCATCAGGTAGTTTGAAAATATGCACCACCAGATTCAAGAACAGTTTCTTTCCTGCTATTGCCAGTCCTTTGAATGGACCTCTCATTTGCCAAAGATAATCTCTTGGACCTCACAAACTCTTCCTCCTGTACTACTGTTGTACTTTACTCGGTAACATGAGAGAAATTCTGCTTTACTCTACCTGTTCCATACAAGTATGGCCTCACTTCCTTGGATTGCACGCCAAACAAAAATTTCCCCTGCATCTTAGCACAGATTCATTTCAATTCAACAACTAAACTTAGGGGATTCAATCCCCATCACCTCCAACTGGTAATGGAGAGAGATCAGGTTCCCTCCACATGATTATTGAAGCAAGGCGTCTTGGGTCTATGTTTCCGCAGCTCAAAAAAAAAGATTGAATGAGGAATTATTGAAAAAAAATTGCATAATAATAATTTTCTGCTCTTCTCAAAATCAAATTGATCAAATAAATGCACTTCAAAGTGAAAGTCTACAGAAAATGCTGTCAAAATTAAAACATTTTTATGGTTGATAAAATTAATTGTGTTAACTTTGCTTTTGTGAGAACTTTATTTGCTACAAATATTCATAATTATTCATGTCAAATCACAGAAATCCTGGAGGAACTCAGCTGTCTATAGGAGCTAAAGATATATTAGCAACATTTCAGGCCTGAGCCCTTCCTCAAGGTTCCTCTAGCATTTCTGTGTCACAGACCAGCAGCAATAGATATTCACAAAAGCAGTGTTTAAATTTTTATTTTGAAATAATATATTTATTAATAACTACGAATCATGGGTCCTCTACCGGCACCACCTACGGCTCCTAGAACACTTCCACCAGCGTTGTCTCCGCTCCATTCTCAACATCCATTGGAGCGCTTTCATCCCTAACGTCGAAGTACTCGAGATGGCAGAGGTCGACAGCATCGAGTCCACGCTGCTGAAGATCCAGCTGCGCTGGATGGGTCACGTCTCCAGAATGGAGGACCATCGCCTTCCCAAGATCCTGTTATATGGCGAGCTCTCCACTGGCCACCGTGACAGAGGTGCACCAAAGAAAAGGTACAAGGACTGCCTAAAGAAATCTCTTGGTGCCTGCCACATTGACCACCGCCAGTGGGCTGATAACGCCTCAAACCGTGCATCTTGGCGCCTCACAGTTTGGCGGGCAGCAACCTCCTTTGAAGAAGACCGCAGAGCCCACCTCACTGACAAAAGGCAAAGGAGGAAAAACCCAACACCCAACCCCAACCAACCAATTTTCCCCTGCAACCGCTGCAACCGTGTCTGCCTGTCCCGCATCGGACTTGTCAGCCACAAACGAGCCTGCAGCTGACGTGGACTTTTTACCCCCTCCATAAATCTTCATCCGCGAAGCCAAGCCAAAGAAGAAGAATAATATAACATATCAATTAACTCAACCACAACTACGCATGAATATATTAATGTGTGTGTGTGTGTGTGTGTGTGTGTGTGTGTGTGTGTGTGTGTGTGTGTGTGTGTGCGTGTGTGTGTGTGTGTGTGTGTGTGTGTGTGTGTGTGTGTGTGTGCGTGTGTGTGTGTGAGAGAGAGAGAGAAAATCATTCCAAAGTTCAGTCTTAGAGATCCTATGTTGAAATGCGGACTCTTAAACTGATGCCCAGAAGTAATCATGAAGGAGCTGGGAGAGAATTACTTTAGAAAAGTCATGAATCCTTCTCGAGTTTCTTAGTGAGAAATATCCTTTTGGACGAACAGTTATCACAAATCCCCTTTTCTTTTTGTAGGGGAAATGAAATTGTGATTTCCACGTTGTTTCCAAAACCAGGTCAATCAAAATCACCATTGCAATGGTCATGATCCAATGCAGAAATTCTCCTATTTCCAAATTTCCAAACATGGATCAATCAAAGTGACCTTTCCTTTGGTCACGATGTGGTTCAATAACTCCCCTGACAGGGACAATTAGCCAAATTGTCCATTTCACACAGAATCACTCCACCTCAGTGTTCCATGAGATGCCAATGGTCAATAATGAATGCTATTTCCTTCTGCATTCCACTCACATGAGACTCTCACCACCTGTGTTCATGGATAAAACAACAAATGTTCTTCACTTCCTCCAGAGTATGAAGGAAGGTCTATACTAGTTGGGTAAGGTTTGGACTAGTTGTTGCTGCAAGTATCTCCACAGCTGTGAATGACTGCAGCCTGTACTAGTTCTTAAAGTGATACACTAAATGAAACAGGAGCTCATAATAACTAAGATCACAGCATCTCCAGACACATTTTTCACTTTACAGTTTTCACTCTCGTGTTTATTTTAGTGACAATAATATGGTTCATGAAATAACACGTGCAAATATATTTGCTAACGTTGCTATTTACTTTTTTGTGATATTTTTGTTATTTTGCAATACTGAATGCAAGTTTTTGAGACACTCGCCCCAGTTAATTGGCCGTGCAGTGTCCTGGGATAGGAAGCCCTTTGTGCCCTTTCCACCGGCCACCCTTAACTGAGGCACAAGTAGTTTTTCCACTGAACACCACTCATCCCTGAGGATCGGAGTGTTCTACCTTCAACTGGAAATGGGTGACTTCCTGCTGTCTTTTTCCCACTGGTTTTATCAGCACGCCGGCGTCAGCAAATGCCGGAGATATGAGAAGAGGTAGAGACGTGAAATGATGTAATTTGACACTGGCGTTGGGAACATGTCCTTTTTGACTGGATCCTGTCTCAGTAAATTCTCAGTTAATTCCAGGGACAGGGTGCCAGTGCAAAAGGGGCTACTGTAAGACCATAAGAATAACTTGCAAATTAGGATATTCAGCCCATCAAGACTGTTTAAATCATGCCTGGCAGATTTCAAACCTATTCTCCTCCCCATAACCTTTGATTTCCTAACTAATCAAGAACCAATCAACCTCTACTATAAATATCACACATATAAATCAAGGCTTTGGGCATTTAGCCTACAGAACCCCAGTCAACTGCAAGTAGTAAGACGATCATTGCATTTGTACATTGTACTTGTGTACATGACAAGAAATTCCCATGTGTCAATCTAATTGGATCAATGCGAGAATCTCTTCATATTCTGTCTTTTTTCCCACATTTGTCATCAAGAGAGCTGCTTCCTTCCATCACCAACACAGGCTTTTGACAACATATGCAACATTTCTTATTCTCTCGTAATGATAGACTAATGTAAGTAAGTAAGTAAGTGCTTGATTTTTGTTGCGAAAGAAAACACAGCCAAATTAAAAACACATCCCGCGTACTCACAAATACAACATACATAAGCATGGAAAAACAATAAAAACAGAAACATTATAATCAGTATAGAATATATACTATTTGGTGGAATTTAATTCTCGAATGGCTCTGGGATGTCCATGATTTAATGGAGCTGTATCGTCTACACAAGGGCAATAGGTCAAACAAATGATGGTCCTTAAGGATATTGGCTGCTTTCCCTTTATAAGTGTTTTCTTGATGTTTATTATCTACTGTTTATTTGACTGCTATTATTCAGAATTTAATCAAATCAGAACAGTTTACTGTCTAGAAAGGTCTGTTTGAAATGTGAGCTTGTGCAGATCGTCATGCCACTGTAATCTCTGTGATAAATATACAGGAATTCATTTAAAATTACAACAGCACATTTCAATAAAGACCTCAACTCCTGTCATTTAATTTGCCATACACTAATGTTCTGGAGAAACTCAGCGGATCTCGCAGCATCTGTCGGAAACAAATGGAAAGCAATGTTTCGGGTCTGAGCCCTTCGTCAAAGTATTAGCCAAAAGAAATACAGGCAGGCACGCGATGAACAAGGCGGGGGAGGAGGAGAGGGGAGAATGGACAGGGGGAGGGATACAGGCAAACAGATTAGGGGGGAGGGTTCATGTAGATACAGGTAAAAGGGTCAGAGAAAAAAGCTGAAAAGTGACGGGGTAGGACAGCTCCTCTCCTCTTCTTCCCCCATCTCCCCATCTTTTTCATGGAGGCATCTGCCTGGTTTTCTTTTGCTCATACCTTGACAAAGGGTTCAGGACCAAAAGGTTGGTCACCCTTTTTATGGATGCTGCATGACCTGCTGACCTTCTCCAGCACTTGACCCCAGCATCTGCAGACTTCTTGTTTAACTGTCAATTAAATTCATTTGCAGGACACCATCTTGACAAAAAAAAAGCAGGCTTTCCCTCTGGAATTTTGAAAACTGCAGGAGAAGAGGAATTAAGAGCTCAAAGCAATTCTGATGCAGAATGAACATTCTGACAAATGTTCCTGTGGTGGTACACCTCCGGCCTACTGCAGGGGGCAACCTCTGTACCTGCAGGAGTGTAAGGGGACAGGACAACACCTGGCTGGCTGCCAATCAGTCGGCCTGAATGGATTAAGCCAAACCCAGTCGGGTGTCAATCACCCTCCAGGATATAAGTCAGCGCAGGCCTCCCGAAGTCTCACTCAGAGTTACTTCAACTACAGCCAGCCTGGCTCTGTGGAAGTCTTTGTGGATTAAAGCCTGTTGTACAGTCCTTACCTTGTGTTTGTGTCTGATTCTGGCTTACAGTGCACCATAGTTCCAAATGATCAAAGGCAGGAATAACAAGGAAAATAAGCAGCAGGCCGGGAAGAGAAGAGGGGGAGCTACCGGGATAGGACAGCAGAGGTTTGGTTGACACGAAAATCTCCCGCTGTCTTGCATTAACAGTCTCGATCAATTTCCATTCCAGTCAACTGAATAAACTTCATGTACTCACAGACCAATGGAGGTGGCAATCTCTGTTAAAAATGCAGGCTTACTTGCTTCTAGGAAAGCATTTGCAGCACATTTGGATCAAAAAAGAGTCTGTCATTTTTCCAGTTTACATCAATGACAAAACTAATATGCACGTACTTTTCAGCAGCTTGTGACATGCTTGTGGTCAGTGGCCTCCAGTTACAACACCTGGCTACTTGGCATTGGAGTGAGGTTTGATTATTTAGATGGTTGGTGTTATCCAGACAGCAGGATTTCTCCTTGCAAAACACGTTTCATTTTTACTATTGGATTTTCAATTGTACGTTTTATCCAAATAGAAGATATAAGAATTACTCAGCAACAATAGTGTATAATTACTCAGAGGGAATTCTAGTCCCGTAAAACATAAAGTTGTTTTACGTAAACTGAAAAATCCATGCCACTCAGTCTGCTAAATAACTGGGTGTCCAGCCCTTTCCTCCACACGCTGTTATAAAATGCTAAACAACTCATCATCAGTCCTTGTTACTTTGGTGGATTTTACATGGATATCTTCCTCACTTAGCTGCCAGCTTCCTGGTTAAAATCCTGTAATGGATTCCTCAAGAAATTATGTATGTTTTACTGAGGTACAACTTTTACAATGAAATCTGTGGTTTTGTTCAAGAGGTTTATTTTAACCTTATCACCTGACTTCAGAGGCAGTGTGAATGACTATTCTTTTTCCAACGGCTGCTTTAAATGGCACCTAACCCAACAAACTGGTTTACAATACAACACGAAACGTCAAATGTAACTAGCACCTTCCACTTGAAAAGGCTAATTTGAAAACCAGACTGTTTCTTCAATCTACTCGTAGTTGAAAAAAAGTCTATAAATACCTTGGTGAATCAGCCAACAATGCTCACCAAAGCAATAAGTTCATAAAAAAAAATTACTTTGATCTTGTCCATTCCTTTTTCCATAGAAACAGAATCATGAACTGGCATGCTTTTTGGGGATTTATTGAGATATTGTATGGCTTAAGCTTAACTAGAAATTTAAAACCAGGCATTCCAATTGTCCTCAAAATATTGCATTAAATTCCTTTCATCAAAAAAATATATTCACAACCATGTGCTTCCCAAAAATATATTCCAGTCTATAATCCAGAAACAATCTTGCAAAGAGTTTTATTTAAAATTCACAAAGGACATCTCATCTAAAGGATCGTCAAAATCATTGGCTGATTTTTGAACAAGAAAATCTTTGCACCAAACTCTGTTGTTCCCAAGATATTGAACATAATCACAAGGAAATGGTTGTGAGACCGTGCTAAAAGCTAAATTCCAATTTTCCCCAGTGTGACTAAATTATGAATTGATGTTGCAAAGTATTTCTGCATTTTTATAACATTGCGAAAGATGTGAGAAATTTTCCATTGTTGTCATAATGAGGGTTGCAAGCAAAACAATAAAATTCCCAGACGTATTGATTGGAGCATAGAACATTACAGCACAGTGCAGGCTCTTCAACCCACAAAGCTGTGCCCATCGCTCTAAACCTACTCAATAATCTAAACTTTCCCTATTTCACTGTCATATCCCTTCTATTTTTCTTGCATCCGTGTGCCCAGAGTCCTTTAAAGGTTCCTATTGTACGAATATTCATCTCCGCCTGTGGCAATCAATAAATTCCAAGCACCCAGTGCCCTCTGGGTAAAAAAAACTTACCTCTGACATCTCCCCCTAAACTTTCCTCCCCTCATCTTACATAGATGTCATCTGGTATTTGCTTCTGTCACCTTGGGAAAAGGACCCTCTTCACATGATGCCTCATCATCTTGTCGATGAGGTGATACAGTGGGGCCACCTGAATTCCCTGCTGGGTGAGGTCCCTTTTTCCATAATGCAAGGAGCTACCACTCTGGCTATAGCCCAGGAATGTCTGACTGCTTACTACGCAGCGCCACGGAACATGGTGCTTGCTCGACACCAATTGCTGACTAGACGCCAGAAACCTGGGGAAAGTGATGCTGCCTATGCACTAGCCTCAACTTAATTTCAAACAAATGTGATGTCAGGACAGTCAATGTGCAACAACACCACAATGTCTTGAAGCTGGATGCTTTTGTCAACAGAATCGACTCCAGTTACATTCATCAAAGGTTGCTGGAGATGGAGCCCCTAATCTACGACCGGGCAGTCACTCTAGCCAAAAGACTGAGAAGTGCTAATGTGGTCCAGTGAAATGCTAGAAACCAGAAGGGGAACATCCTGAAGTGCTGGTACCCTGAAGGAAAGAAAAGGGCGAACCCTTGGCAAATGCTACTTCTGTGGTAACAGCTGTAGCAAAGGGAGTTGACCACGTTTTGGGTCTGAGCCCCTCATCAAGGTATGACTATGGACATCCAGTTTCTATACGCCTCCATCCCCCATACCAAAGGTCTCAAAACCCTTTGTTTCTTCTTCAGCAATAGATTCAATGTCTCTCAGTCCACCGTCACCTTCCTCTGCCTAGTGGAACTTGCTCTCACCCTCAATCACCTCCTTTGACTTATCCCACTTTCTCCAAGTGAAAGGGGTGACCACATGTGCACATGTGGGTCCCAGCTGTGCCTGCCTTTTTGTTGGCTTTGTTGAGCAATTCATGCCACAAGCCTACATAGGCAAGGCTCCTCAACTCTTCCTCCACTACATTGACAACTACATTGGTGCTGCCTCATGTACTCCTGATGAGCTTGACAACTGTATCCACTTCAATTCTAACTTTTGCCATCACCTCTCATTCTCTTTGTTCATCTCTGCCAACAATCTTCTGTTTCTTCCCTTCTCAGAAGACAAATTCTTTATAGACATTTTATACAAGCCCACCAATTCCAAATTACCTTGACTACATTTCTTTACATCCATCTCCCCGCAAGGATTCTATTCTTTTATCTTAATTCCTCCATCTCTGTCATATCTGCCCCCAAAGAAAGGTTTTCCCTGCCTGAACATTTGAGGTGCACTCCTTCTTCAAAGAATATGGTTTCCCCTATCCAACCATCAACTTATCCTTTCCATCATCTCCATGATTTTCTGCACATCTGTAATGTCCTCTACAGCAGACAAGAGATTGGGACTGACCTCACCTGCCAACCTGTGAGGTTGCTGTGTGATTGGCCCTCGGCCGTTGATGTGTGCTTGGTCCTCCAGGTGCCAATCAAAGGTTAGATTTACCCGCAGGTGAGTCTGATGCACAATTGGTCTTCGCAAGTCACTGCAATGTAAGAGCCCACCATGTGAAGCAGTTCTCTCTTTTGCTGCTCCCTCAAGACCATTGCTGAGCTCCATTTTGCAGGCCATGAGAAGCACCGGAGGGTGGAATGCAATGGGCTTGTCCTAGATTCTGAGTTGTGGTTGATGGCATATGCTTGTCCATAGTAATTAGGTTACTGTCTATTAGTGCACTGTGACTGCTAGAGAGAGAGGGGTGGTGGGTACTATGTATTTAATACTCGCATTCCCAATCGGGAATTGAGCTTGTTTAGCAAATTTATTTGCATCTTATATTTAGTTATTTGTACATTATTCCTGTTTAAGTGTTTGCCTTTTTGTGAATTCCCTAGTGCATTAATAAAGATTCTTTCTCAGTGTTCGGATTCATTACATCTTGGACTTGCTGAACTTGTTCCTTGCAACACAGCATCTGCCCTGGCCCCCTCCATCTGTAGCCACAATGACAGGATTCGTTTTCACCAACCATCCAACCAGCGTCTGCATCCAACATATTATGTTCTGCGATTTCTCCCAGCTACAATGTAATCTCACCACCAGGGACTTCTCCTCTTCTACCTTCTCCGCTTTCTGCAGAGACTGTTCCCTCCAGGACTTCCTCGTCCACTCACCCTTTCTAACTCATCATGCCTCGGTACCTATCAGTGTGACTGCAGGAAATGTTCCATTTGCACCCACACCTTCTCCCTCACCACTATTCAGGGCTGAAACAGTCCTTCCAAGTGAAGCTGCACTTCGGTTGTGAATCAGCAGGGGTCACCTCTGCTGAGAGACTGGACACAAATTGAGAGATTGTTTCATTGAGCAACTTCGTTCTACCTGCTACAATAACAGAGACTTCCCAGTGGCCAACCATTTCAATTCCAGACACCATTCACACATATCCATTCATGGACTCATGCACTGCCAAATCATAGCCACCTGCATGTTGAAGGGACAGAATTTAATATTCCTTCATGCCTCTCTCCAGTTTCCATTCAGCCCCTCCCCTCCTTTCTTCTCTTTCTCTATCCCTCTGTGTCATTTCCTCCATCTCCCCACCTTCTTCCCTTCAACACTTCCATCCATATCCACCTATGACCTGTTAGCCTGTTCTCCCCCTTGCCCCTTCCTCCTTCCTCTTCTCTCCTCCCCATCTTTTTATTCAAGTGCCTGTCTGCTCTTTCCTCGCATTTTGACGAGGGACTCAACCACCAAGTATTGGCTGTATCCTTTTGCTTTCTGTTGACGCTTCTGACCTGCTGTGTTCCTTGAGCGCTTTTGTGGACTTCCCTACAGTCACAGCATCTGCAGTCTTTCCTGATTAATCAGGGCGTAGCAGTTAGCGCAATGCTGTTACAATGCCAGCGATTGGGAAAAGGGTTCAAACCCCACACTGTCTGTAAGGAGTTTGCACGTTCTCCCCGTGTCTGCGTAGGTTTTCTCCAGGGGCTCCGGTTTCCTCCCACTATCAAAACATGCCAGGGTGGAAGTTAATTGGGTGTAATTAGACAAAACTAATGAGGTGATGTGGGCCGAAATGGCCTGTTACAGTGCCGTATGTCTAATAATTGTGAATATTTATCACCTCTTTTCATATTTATTATTCTATTTTTAATTCAATTAAATAAATATTGTAGTTTTAATTTTTTTTTTCAACAAAGAACTTGTTCCACTGTACCAAGTAAGAATTTTGGTGCACTGGTATATTGTACCGAATATATGATGATCAGTTTGGTTATCGGAGGACAGTCATCCCAGTTCCAGGAGACCTGCGCAGGAATTTCTCAGGGACCATAGGTCATCCATCCATCACTGTAAAGCATTCGTTCCTTTCTTGATTGGCTCATTGGTGCTGAAGTGTGGACCATCTACAAAATGTAAGCTACTGCAACAGCACCTCTTGATCCACCAAGGAGGTCGAGAATTGCAGTGAAGTGGGGATGTCACCAAGTGTCAGTTCCTTTCCAAATCTCACATCATCCTGACTTGGAAATACATTGCTATTCTTTTCATCTCAGCTGAGTCTGAAGCTTGGAATTTCCTTTCCGACAGCATGGAGGAAGTACCTCCGACTGCAGCACTTCGAGGCAGCTCATTACCGCTTTCTCAAGGGCACAGAGAGATGGATGATCATTGCTGGTGAATGCCAGCATTGCCTTCATCCCAAGAAGTGATTTAAAATAAAAGGCTGCTTTATTATTTTCTACTTCACGGGTTGTCTATTTGACAAAGAGCATTGAGAAGAGACACAAAGCCTCATCCAATTTACCGTGAAAGTACTGTCCCAGACAACATCTCTCCATCAACAAATGATTGCAGTAAACTGTGATTTACAAAGGCTTCAAAGATTTTGTTCTTTTCCGTTTCATGCAATTTGGTTGGATTGATGGTTCTTCATCATAAACTTTTACGAGATGGGAAGATGACCATGAACCTGGGTTTGCTCACGTAGTGAGTTCTCAATCTTAGCCACCAATTATGAGCCAAGTACAAAGCAGAGATTCTTGATCCACCATCAAAGGAAAATTGATTAAGTGAGATCGGTTGAGCCTCTCTGTTGATCGAGCAGATTTACCGAATGTCAAAGCACAGCGTCTCTTTGCACTCCCAAGAAGTAATATCCCCATCAAATTCACAGGTTCACGACTTTGACCAAAGTAATTATCGTTGATAATAACCAAAATGTTGTAGATATCTATAGTATCAGCCACAAACCTCATTCCGTGCGGAATTACTGACTGGATTTATAAAAATGAAATGATTATGAGCAGCCAGAAAATAATTTGTGGAAAGTCGTAACTTGATATTTTCAAATACCATTATTTTCAATCAGCAGCTTTATGTGCAGATATTAACTGATTGGCCAATGTTTCATTTGACAAAATATAAATTTCCTAAATTAGTTTCTGGACTTGCAAATGATGGACAGGAATTAAGCCATTGTGGTTTTAAAACATGCATTGTTTTATATTTTTTTGTTCATGCACTATTTATCTCTAATTTGTAATATTTTTGGGACTCCAAAGGAACATATTCTGGAGACTAAGCTATTACCGTCCAATCGTACTTGAATGGAATTCCTGCTTACGGCATTAAAGCAAATACATTGGCCCATTTATGCTTAATGACATCACCACTTAAAATACCAGAGAGAAACAGTTTTCCGAACCAAATCTCTTTAGCTTTTCAACTTTATTTTTGTAATATGTGAAAGCAATATTCTTGAAACAGCTGAAAAGTTTTAGTAGGATACGTGCAAAAACAATTTCTCATCCTTGGCCGATCCAGTACCGATCTTAATTCCTCAAATGGATGATCTCATCAAAGCTTGAAATGCAAGAAAAACTGACCAGCCCTCTTGCAGATTTAACTGACATAGGAATCAAGACAGTCAATCAGCTTGTGTGATGCAAATTAGTTATATAGATACCCACCTCACTGACAAAAGGCAAAGGAGGAAAAACCCAACACCCAACCCCAACCAACCAATTTTCCCTTGCAACCGCTGCAATCGTGTCTGCCTGTCCCGCATCGGACTGGTCAGCCACAAACGAGCCTGCAGCTGACGTGGACTTTTTACCCCCTCCATAAATCTTCGTCCGCGAAGCCAAGCCAAAGAAGAAGAAGAAAAAATTATAAGGCTGTCAACCTTCATTTTAACAGTCATTTTATTTTAATTACAAATGGTCTGATTCACTGTGCACAGGAAGATGTCTAGGCTGAATCCACAAGAAAGGTATTTTTTATTGCACTGCTTTGAAGCAGAAAGTTCTCCCCCACCCAAAAGGTTCCCTTTTGTTCCATCCTTGGGATCCTTAAGCATACATATCCTAATGAATGAACTTTTGACTCTCACTGAACTTCCATCTGTGAACATGGCCCTTTCCCTTTGATTGGAACCCTCGTGGTTTCAGATCAAATCAAACACCAGTAAAACTGCAATATATCCCAGTCCCTTCTGTCAAGACTTTTGCTTAATGAATCTTTCAGTCTCTCCATTGAACAACAGGTTAAATTCTAAATTTAGACATACAGCACAGTAACAGACATTTTGGCCCACGAGCCCATGCCAACCAGTTACACCCAATTAACCTACAACTCCTGGTACATTTCGAGCGATGGGAGGAAACCAGAGGCCCTGGAGAAAACTCACGCAGACACAAGGAGAATGTATAAAGTCCTTACAGTCAGCATTGGATTCAAACCCCAGTTCCAATCGCTGGCGCTGTAACAGCATTGCACTAACTGCTACGCTAAATGTACCGCCTAACTGTGCTGCCCGTTCTCACTGGCTTTGACGGAATGAAGCATGATTCACTCTTCAGTGACCCTCCAGAATGTCAGGTTTACTATAATATGGATAGAAACCTCACGAACATAAGCATCGAGCCATGCTGTTCAATCGAGTCAGTCTCAGTCTCATGGCACAGAAACAGGCCTCTCCGACCCACCATATCCATGCTGGCCATTGAACATCCACATTTGTCCCATTTACTTGCATTTGGGCACTGCCTTTTATGCCTTGGGAAATTGAAGTGATTCCATGGATAATTCTTAAATATTGAGACAGTACCCTGCTCCTCCATCCACTTAGGCAGCTTGTTTCCAGCCTTCCACTGTGAAAAAGAATTCTCCCTCAGATTCCCTCTAAACCTGCTCTCTTCCCTATATCCACTTGTTTAAAACATTCACCATGGGAAAGAAGATTTTGACTTTTTCCCCATCTGTCACTCAAATGATTTTGTGTCCCTCTATCAGGTTATTTCCCAGCCCTATCCCCTCCAGAGAAACAAAACCAGCCTCTCCTCACAAAATGCTTCAACTAAAGTTCACCTTGGTGAACTTCCTCTGTACCCCCTCGAGTTGTAATCACATCCAGTCTATAGCATGGCGACATGTTTGCCAAGCCAATCTTCTGAAAAGTTTTAACATGATGTCTCTGTCTTATAACATGCATCCCATATATCAGTGGTTCTCAACCTTTTTCTTTCCACTCACATACCACTTTGAGTGGGAAGGAAAGGTTGAGAATCATTGCTCTAGACCCAATTGTTACTGAAATATTTGGCTTGAGAAAAATTTTCATTGGCCCATTTCCAATCGAGTTCTGAAATCGTGAACATAATGAGTCAATGAAATACGATTAAAACAGTAGTTTTCAAATGTTTTCTTTCCACTCACATGCCACCTTAAGCAATCCCTTACTATTCACAGAGCACCCATGGCATAAGGATTGCGTAAGGTGGTATGCGAATGGAAAGAAAAAGGTTGAGAACCACTGCTCTATCATGTCAGAAACCATAGAATTCCCTTGAATTTCTCTCTGGCAACTTACTCAATAGCAATACACCAAACCTATTTTGAATGAAGCATTGATAAAGGTTCTTCAGTATATTGGTATTCTCCAAGGAACCTGAAACAGATAAACTATCTGATCAACTTTTTTTTGATGACAGTCAACAACCAACTTACCGCAGTGGTCGACGCCGCATGGCGCAAACAACAAATGTTTTGCGGTCAAGAATATTTTGAGTTTGCAACTGAATACAGAAATCTTCCATGCGATTGACTTCATGATAATAATGATGTTTTGCCAAAGAAACCACGGTGAGATTTTCTGAGCCAAATAACTGTCTTGTTGACAATTAGCAAAGAGAAATGCTAATTGCTTCCAGCTGTGAAAGAAATTTCAATTGCAAATACTAAGGAGACAAAATGAAATCGAGGCAGAGGAAGATTTGTGCTGTGCCCATTTGTTTTCCTTCAGCAGTGGGTACTGACAGCAGGGAGCAGTTTTAATTTTTGATGGTTATTTTGACTTTTAATCATTTGATTCATACATTCCATGTAAATGAGTTTCCTTGAGGGGAAAATTGCAATGTATGTCATATTCTTTGGCTTGGCTTCGCGGACGAAGATTTATGGAGGGGTAATGTCCACGTCAGCTGCAGGCTCGTTTGTGCCTGACAAGTCCGATGCGGGACAGGCAGACACGGTTGCAGCGGTTGCAAGGGAAAATTGGTTGGTTGGGGTTGGGTGTTGGGTCATGTATGTCATATATGCAGGGCAAATTCACAAGCCAGTTTGTATCACATAGAATGATCCTTGATATGTTATTCTGACTTGATGTTGCTTTTTTTGAGGGGTACTCATAGGTTTGAGGATGGTTCAGCACTGCTTGTTTTGTTAAAGCTTATTGCCTTCTATTTTGTAATCTGTTGGCAGTTCAACACTGGCTATTTGCTGATGCAAACAGCCAGTACATTGGCATTAAGATTGGAACATTGCTGCTTTGTGGTGGAACAGAAGAGATTTTTAACACAGAAATCCCACGATGTGGCTGTAAGAAAGACCCAGCATTCAGCTGGCTTTGGACAGAACAAAGCCAGCATAATACCTGGTCAGTGTGTCATTTTACACAGCAAGGCCAGCATTCCAGGAGCAAATGAGGTGGGACAGTGTTGGCGTTTAGTGTGATGCATAACATCTGTGTCAGACATCTTTTTACACAAAAATGGCGGTAGGCCTTGATGTGCTTGTGCCACTAGCCGTGAATATGTATATCACTCTACAAGCACAAGCTAATTTCCTATGTATGATGCACAGCTTTATGGTGGGCAGAAGGATGGATTTGTGCTAGCAACGTGTTTGCAGGATCAGAAATACATTGGAGGAGAAATTGAAGAGAAGCAGAGAGATGACTGAGACAGAAAGGCACATGGACCTTAGATGCCATAGATGGAGACATTTTATTCTTGTGAGTCATTTCGCGCTGATCTCAGATAGATTGATATGAAGGAGAGAGAGACTGCATGGGCTCATGATTTGGTCTAATATCCTCAATAATTTTGATGAAGATGAGTGGCAGAGTCATTTCTCCATATCTCGGAACACTTTTGACTTTGTATTGGAATTTGTTGAGCCACATCTGAGGAGCAAGACAACAAACTGGTGACAGCCTCGGCTTGGACTCTCTGTTGCTGGGTGGTAGCATGCTACCCCATGTGAATATCAATCCATTAGTTGTGTGTTTGGTGTTGGTGTAGCCATTTTGTATGTGTGTTTGGTGTTGGTGTGGCCATTTTGTGTGTGTTTGTGTGTGTGTGTGTGTGTGTGTGTGTGTGTGTGTGTGTGTGTGTGTGTGTGTGTGTGTGTGTGCTGCCAAATGACTGGAGCATTGAAGAGGGTCCAATTTAAACATTTTGTTGACCTGCCTAGTGGTACACATCTTCAGGAGACAGTGGACGGATTTGCAGAATGGGGGTATCCAATGTGTGCTGGTCCTATTGATGGCACACATCTTCCCACATCGCCCCCCCCCCCCACACCGCTCCCGCCCCATGAGGATGCACTAATCTACCACAATCAGAAAGGCTGGCACTCCAATGTGACCCTCAACAGCTTGAAGAACATCAATAATAACGATCATGGCCTGAATTACAATTATTTGTCTTTATCAATGAATGTGTTTCATAAGTTGATCTAAACACAGTCTTTTTATTGTTCCAGATTCACAGATGTGAAAGTGGGTTGTCCTGGGTCATATACATGATGCTCGAGTTTTAGCCAACTCACCCAGGTACAGAAAGACTGAAGATCAAGATGGGTACCTCTTCCCATGTGAAGTAAGTTTATTTATTTCGCTGTGCAGTAATGTATGCATGGATCAATTGTGTTTATTTTTTTACTTGTAACCATATCAGATACAATGACGATGAAATATATTTATATTAAATTGAAGGAATGGCTGACTGACTCTTATAACAAGACCAAGAGTCTGGTTCTATCCTGTTATAGTAAGACGGGCACTAGAAAACATTAGTGAACTGATTGCTTGTGATCTCAGGGGTTTCATAAAGTACTTCTATACTTACATTGCTCTCCCACAGAAATCCAAAACTGTTAATGGAGAGGAAGTCCCCATATATCTAATCAGAGACCGAGCTTAAACCCTCCCCCCCCCCCGGAAGTGGCCGATGAAGGTTAGTGGTTCACTAACCACCACACACTCGATCAACGGCAGTGAAGCTTCAACTACCGTTTGAGCTCAGCAAGGATGGTGATAGAAAATCCTTTCAGATGTGTCAAAAGTCGCTGGAGATGCCTGGTCAAACGACTTGACATTTGTACCACTTTTGTAACAGACATTGTGTTCTACACAATATATGTGAAATTAACAAGGAACACTTCTTGCCAGAGTGGAACACTGAACTGCCCGATCTCCCTGAGGAGCCTGATCGAGTTGCCTATCAGGGTGCACAAGCAGACAGTCAACAAGCAATTATGCCCCTTATGTAAACAATTTAAGTGAGTAAGCAACAATATTTAGTCAATGTATATTGCACATGTCAGATATTTGTAGTGAACAGGAAACATGTAAATAAAATAAAAATGTTTAATCCAACTGTGGATAACTATATACAACTGTCCAAATATACAAAGCACCAATAATCAAGTGATAAATTAGTAACCGTCTCATCTCTCCAGCAGCTAGAAGGAAGAGGAGGAAGAAGGTGGTTGAAATGACTCTATGCCTCGTTGGTGTGTTGCATGCTGTCATTCTGCTGTGGTGCCGGAGAAAAATACTGACGATGGGGTGCAGGAGCGCGGTGCTGCCGTGCGGGGGGTTGTTGCAGTACAATGGGACCTGGGTACTGTCGTGCAGAAGATGACGAGTGCAATCATTTCCCGCACGAGTGATACCTGGTTCCGCCCCTCAGGCTGGAAGTCCTTGAACACGTGGGCGAGCCTATTCATTTCCTCTGCCCACTCACGTCTAATGTTCTCCCGTGCTATCATCTCCGCTTCCTGCGCCTCATGGGCCCTTTGCACCTCCAGTCAAAGACACTACCTCTCCATTCCCTCATGGTTCATAGCCAGTAACATCTCCTTCATCTCCCTGGTCACCACCTGGGCTTTGGTAGGTTTCTGTTTTTTCTGCTGTGGCTGGCATCCTAGAGAAAAATAGAACACAAGCGGCATTAGTGAGACCGCTCTTTCTGGGCAAACACACTTACAAAAACACATGACAAAAAATATTAATCACCAAGAGAATCAAGCTTTTACATGGTCCATAATGAGGCATGAATTCTGTATCCATCCCACGAGGGACGCTGGTATCAGAATTGTTGCTGGAGGAGGGAAACACAGCTGGAATGGTCTCAGGCAAAGATGGATCCTCCGTGTTGCTTAGAAGAGCAAACAGGTTTACAGAGTGACTTGTGCTGCAGATGGACTAGCACAGATCAAAATGTGGCCAATCCAAACACCCTCTTCCACTCCTGCCATTGTGGTCATTCACCTGATTGTATTTTTTGCGCAGGCTTTTCAACTTGCTCATCACCTGCGACATGTCCCCAGCAAAGCTGCAGCTCCTAAGACTTAGAGCAAGCCTCTTTAGTGTTCCTGCAATGTGTCACCTAATTTCACCCTCGGCTCAGAGGGTAAGGAGCTTGTGGATCTCTTTATTCCCCCCACCCCCCAATTCGCAGACTTCATGATCATTATGCTGAATCATGACTGTTGCTTTAAATTTTTCAAATTTCCCACTGACATGTCGCACACATTACGCATCATCATAACGTCATATTCCTTAACCGAGTTAGTCCCGGAATGACGGATTTGCCTTATACAGGCGGCGTTACGGGCCTGTTACTACATCTGCTGCTGGGGAAAAAGCCTGGACTGGAATGACCCCACCATTTCATGTCGGTGCTTTTTAGTCACCAAGCGTCATGTAAAAAATACCACAAATATCCCAGAACGAAGTGGCGGTGTCAGGGTCTGGAGTGAGAGGAAAATAGAAAACAAAGTTTTCCAAAATTGAAAAGTGACAAAGGTAGCCCAGTACACAAGTAAATTCAACCATTCTCATTGCATATGCAAGGTCTGCAACATTCCTGAAAACAAACCATTTTGTTGAGGTTTCAGGCGAAGATCCCGAATACAGAAATGCGACCAAATGCAAGAGGAGAAAAATGCTATTGGTGTTGATGGAGATCAGAAATCTTGGGGTGATATTGATTGGGTCTGGGAAATTCATTACAAATAAACAAGTTAAGATTGCAAGGGTTTTGGGAAAGCTCTATGTCTAAGACTCTTGTTATTGCAGGATTACAAAATAGGTGGAATCGCACGCCGATTGAGTTGGATGCCTTGAGAGAGGATTACAATTCCTTGTGGAGTTCTTCTTTTTCAATATTTTTATTGGTTTCATCAAATAGATGTTATATAGGTACATGATAATAACATAAAACATTAACAAATATAGTAACAAAAATGGTTTTGAAACCTACGTTACATTGTAAAGAAGTAAAAAAAAACCCCACTATACTAATTATCGATCCCGTCCCTTTGGAGGCTACTGACTTAACACAAACAGTCCACTATGAATAATAAAAGGTAAATGGGGTCAAAAACCAGAAACTAATTAATGTTATAAATTTTGAAAATAATTAAGAAAATATCCCCCTAAAGGAACAAAGTTAAGATTCATTTCAGTCATGGAACGTCTGAATTTTTCCAAAGTCAGACATGCCACTATATCAGAAAACCATTGCGTATGGGTGGGAGGGACAACATCTTTATGGCCCTTCTAGAGATAAGGGAGGTGAGGGCACCGGCATGGGATTGTGAAGCAGTCAATATCAAACCTGTTGGCCCACTTATTCCAAGGAGAGAACTGAAGACAAAGTTTGACATACTCTTTCCCAAAAATTGGAAAGAGAAGGACATAACCAGAACATATGAAACAGTGAAACTTCTTCAGAGATACATTTATCACACTTAGATGAGAGATTAGAATAGAATTTAGCTAATAGAATGTTGGAATATCGGGCCCGGTGTAATAATGGGTGTCTCGCACAAAGAGAGGACAAATGCACTTACTTCAGAATAGAATTCCATGTAGTTTCAGAAAATAACTGTTGAAAATCCTGTTCCCATAATTTTAAAAATTCTGTCTGGGGAACTGTCCCGAGAATTTAGAAGTAATTCATATACCACCCCTTTATAATTAGGTTTGAAACTGTAAATCATCCCTCTCATACAAGGTTCCAGGTCTTCAGGGACCTTCAAAATTAAAGAATTCAGAAAGCTCCGAACCCGTAAATCATGAGGCACCTCTGAAAATAGAGTATCTGAACGTTAGCCCAATAAACCATTCTCTGATTGGGGAAAACACGACAGATTAAAAGCAACCCTATCATAACAAAAAAGCTTTATGTCAGCTCTAATTTCAACATGAGTCCAAATGTGAGGCGGCATGAACACAGAAGTGCAAAGAATGAGCAAACAAGCAAAATAAATATTGCTGTCACTGAATCTGCAGTATCCTACAATTTAGTGAGAAAACTGCATAATTTTAACCATTGTTGTCTTGATTTAAGTCACTGGATCCTGTGTGAGGTTTTCTGTGGACTGATGATACCACTAAGATGGTGATCAAGAATATGTCATACTGTAGTGGCAGCTACCCTGCTCCTGCAATAACACACACAACCAGACAGGTTGAGCTCAGTGAGCACTCGTTTATTGCAGGCTGCGGGGCTGCACTTATACTCCCAGCCTGGACCTGGCTGAGAACCGCGCTGGAGGGCACTGATGTCACCTGGGCGTCACGTGGTCCCCCAGCGCGGGTTCTGAGCCCGGTGCTGGAAGGAAGGGAAACCTCCGGCAGCACCATTTTGGCAGGCTGCCCCACCGCGTGGCTTGCAAGTGGGGCCGGTTCGCCTGCCTCGTGGTGAGCCGCCACAATACAATCTATTCACAACCAATTAAGCACCAGTAGTAAAATTTAAAAAACCCTCCTCATCAGTCAGTGCTGACACTTCCTCAGGAGCTTAACGGGGGCAAGGCTTCCTTTCCTCTAGCGACAGCATTCACCAGGAATGTTGCTTAAATAGGGCTCAAGGAATTATTGAGGATCTTTTCCATCCAGCCCACAGTATCTTTGACCCTTCTACCTTCAAGGAGCATCAAAATCAGGACTGTCAGGCTAGGAAATCACTCTTCGCCGAAGACTGCAACATTGATGAGCAGTATCCTGCAACAGATTAAATCATCAAAAATATTTATTTTAATATATATCTTGATGTATAGATGTGATAACAAGCTGTTTATTGTGTGTATATGTGTGTGCATCGTGGTCCAGAGAAACATTATTTCGCCAGGATATATATTTACAGTCAGATGATGATGAACTTGACAATGCAAGATGAGCTTCTCGTGGAGAAGTAATTCATTGAAACGATTAGTGGCTGAATTCAGATGTCAAGTGCAGCTTGTGGGGAAGAGCTCAATACATGAAGAATCCAAGAGCTTGAGTGAATTAATAATTTGTTAAATTTTACAGCGGAATATGAATGTAATTATTTGCCGGTGGTGTTCATTTCACTGTAAATCGTTTAATTGACAAAGTTTTACCGTTTTCGAAACAAGAAGTTGTATTGAATACGCAGTATCACATGGCATAACTGTGATAAATCGTTGGTCCCTGAAACCCGAGTTCATGTCAGAGTTAATACCTGCAATACCTATTAATCTATCGACCTTTACTCAAACAGCAACACAAAGAATCATGCAAATACTGCAGAAATTATGATTTACATGTGTGAACAAGGGACATGACATTTTTATTTTGAATATTTTATTTTATTCTGAAGAAAAACATCAACATCCATCATATTAACAAAATAATACCAAATATCAACCCACATGTCAATATTAACGGAAGTGAGAAAAGAGTCAACATGTGATTCAATTATAATAAAGAAAGAAAAATTACATTAATACTACAAAAATACAAATTCAATGTCCACATTGAGCCAAAGGGGAAAAGAAGAAGAAAATAAGAGGAACCAGCCTCCCAAGAAACAAGAAGAAAAAAGAAAACAAGATAAAGTAAGAAAAATAAGAAAAAGAAAAAACTGGCTTCACCCCAGATAAACCCCATTCCCATCAAGGGACAAATAACCTGACTTCTCTTGGGTCCTTAGTGCTACAAGAACCAGGGTGTGGGGGGTGGGGCAGGGGGGGCGGGTGGGGGCGGGTGGGGGGGAGAAGGGACAGGAGGGGAGGATCCTTAAAGATATACCTCAGATATGAATTCCATATTCTTAAAAATACATCCTTCCTGTTTCTGAGGTTAAAGGAGATGTTTTCCAGGGGAACACAAAGATGCATTTCTATTTTCCAGCAGGCTTGACCTAGTTGGGAATCAAATATCCAAGGAACTGCTCTGCTCATTTCCTGGCCCCTGCTAAAGCGAGCTTAATGAATTTTAATTGATATTTTGCCAGCCACATCTTCTAAATACCCCAATAAAAACAATTCAAGTGCCTGAGGGTATCAAATTCCAATATTTTTTTTCCCCCAGGAGATTAACCAGATCTTCCCAGAAAGGCCTCACTTTAGGGCATGACCAGGTTGAATGCAAGAAAATACCTGTTTTTTGACAACATCAAAACATTGGTCTGATATTTCTGATTTGAATTTATGTAAATTTTGTGGAGTAAGGTGTAGTTGATGAAAGAAGTTATATTGCACCAGCTGATACCTTACATTAATCATGTTCATCATGCTGTCCTGACATAAGTCTGACCAGCAAAATGGATCCACCTCCATACCCAAATCTGATTCCCACCTTTGTCTTGATATATCAAGCCTTTGCTTAGGGGGTTCCACCAAGGGACATGAACTTCTAAAGGTCATCACATACCTTCAAAGCTTGAAGAAGGACTCGGGGCCAAAGCCTCCTACGGACGCTGTGAGACCTGCTACATTTCTCCAGCATGTCTGTGTTTTTCCTACACAGAAATTGTGTTTTACTCCATGCCCTTCAAAAGAGGCTCAATGGTCTTGATATTTGGCTTCTCTCCCCCTCTACATCTTGAATATCCTCTGAACTCAGCAACCAATCCAATGTCTGTGTTCTTCGTGTTCTGCCCACTATTTCCTTGGTCAGCCTTAACACGATCAATATCAACTGAGAGATTTTTGTTGACACCCATTGGAAGAGGCAAAATAGTTATCGATCCTTTCTGGTTTGAGTTACTTGGCCTGGAAGGACTGTGGAGAGCTTAATACTTTTAAGAGCCATATCATCAATTGCAAACCTTCCCATGATATTTCACCTCCCAAGCTGCAACACCTCACACTTTTCCAGAAGCAGGTTGATCGGTCTTCAATGCATGCATTGGGACAACCATCGCCAATCACCTTCATTTTAAATTCACCTGCATCATACATGATCCTATCCCTTTGGTTGGATTCAAATATCCTTTTAATAAAACAGACATAGCTTCCACGACAATGGCATTGACAGTGTGAGCTATTAGTTCAATATTCTAATTAAACAAGCAAGTCAACTAAACAGTGCAAGTGAAAACTGGTTGATAGGATCCTTCCATCTCCTTTGGGGAAATTGACTTGGGAGATAATTCTGAGTTCATGACTGAGACAATTGACAAGGAGCAAGAGGGAAGAACATAATCATTTTAATTTATTATACACCGCATATTACCAATATACCTCCACCCACCATGATAACTGGCAGCCCCTTCCAGGCACTTGCCACTCTCTGTAAAGCAGAAAATTGACCTGCACATCTCCTTTAAACTTGTGTCCTCCAGTATGTTGTATTTTTACACTAGGATAAAGATTCTGGCTATTAACATGATCCATGTCTGTTTTCTATCAGGTTTTGTTCAGCCTCTGACACTCCAACAAAAACAGCCCAAGTTCATCCAACCATTCCCCATGGCTCAAACGCTCTAATCCCAACAACATCCTGGTAAGTGTCTTCTTTCCCCTTTCCAAAGCCTCCATATCCTTCCTGGTAAAGGGTGACCAGTGTGTCATGCAATATTCTAAGCATGGCTTCCCACACCCAACGAAGGCAAGCATGCCATTCACCTTCTTTACCACCCTGTCGACTTGTGTGGTCATTTTCAAAGAGCTACGGATCAGAAACCCCAGATCCATCCACACATCAATACTTCTAAGACCCATGTCATCAATTGTAAACCTTCCCCTGACACTTCACCTCCCAAGGTGCCACCCCTCACACTGGTCCAGATTGAATTCGACTTGCCCATATCCATAACTGATCTATATCCAGTTGCATTTTCTAACAGCCACAGCTCCACCAACCTGTTGTCACCAGCAAACTTACCCACTTTGTTTTTCATATCCATGCATACGTACATAGATCGATATACAAATACACCTAAATCACAGTACATCTGCCCACCAAAGGGATATTAAAGCAGAAGAAAAGAAATAAAACAAAAGGTTAAAGTTGTGAGAAATTAAACATTAAAAAGGAAAACACAGAGACTGTGAAGAAATGTGAAAAAGATCACGTTCTTTGACACCGTATGCAACACCACAGGAGAATGACTCACAAGCTTTCAAGGAATGCTGTGAGTATATTATAATACAAGCTCATTAGGCATTCCAGTGCCAATGCTTGCAGAGCAAATTGAAGATTGCAATTTTTTTTAAATGCTCCTACGACTACATATTTGTTACAAAAACAAGAGGCGCAAGTGTATCTGTCTTATCTTAAATCCTCAGAGCTATCTTTCTCCAAGTTCCTTCATTCTGTGCCTGTTTCATTTGGGTGAGCCCAGAGGAGAGGAACCTTGGTGTTTGGCTGAGCCTTCAGCTCAGTTCACTCTCCCACGCTCAATCTGCTTTTATTTATCACCTGTCTATGCCTTTCGCTCTCCCTCGATGCCATCAGATTCTTGGTACACATATTCATCATGTCACAGCTCAATTCAATTCACCCTTTATCAGCTATTACACATCAAGTGATATTGTCCATTTGCAATGTCCTGGTAACCTTTGATATCTACTCCTAATTAGCTCACCCATTGCCTGCAACTAAATCAAATTATCTACAAAAATGGAATTTTAATAACGGTCTCAATCCAGCAATGATCCAGGTTCGGATTAGGTTATCCATAAGTATTCATGAGTCAGAAATAAACAGATTCAATATGTGGGTGAGGATCATGGAAATAGATGTGATAGTTGTGGGAGCAGGTGTGGCAAGATTGGCCTCAATTGGACTTCATTGACATGGTGAGTGAGTGAGTCTGTTCAGTCCTCCCACCTCAGCTTGGCTTGACCCAGCCCCATTGATTCAGGCTGGGGATAGGGTGGAGAGAGGGAAGGGGAGGGATGATGGAGAGAGAAGGTGAATGGATATGCCTCATTTCCACCTGGCAAAAGGCGGCTCCAGTCCTGCAACAGATGGCAGTCCATCTCAATAGTCTCCTAAATGCTCATTTGTATGTCAAGGAGTCAGGCATTAATTATCCAGGGAGGACCTTGCGAACTGTTGAATTGTAAAAAATTGTCTTCAGGGAAGGAAACATGCCACTTCAACATGATCCTTTCAACTCCCTCCTTGAAGGAGGAAAATTAGTGATAGACAATAAAAATATGAGCTTCACCATTGATGACCACATCCATTAAACAAATGCATTTTTGAAACAGGCCACTAGTAATGCTATTCAAAAGGCAGGCAGCATTGCTTAAAAGGTAGTGTACATTGACTGCAATGGTTTCCTCATTTCTCTGACACCACGCTGTCAGCTCTGCAAATTACAACCAGCACTAATAAATATGCTAGTCAATATATTATGTGTTTCTCACAGATCTCAAAATACTTAACTCAGAACACCCAGGTGCATGACCAGCACCCAGATCGTCAACAGAAGCCAAGCCACTGGGCAAGAAGTGACAATGTAAATTAAAGGTTCTGAAGTCCAGCCATTTTCATACTCTCAACCTGACACCCTCTCAATCTCTTGGAAACATCAACTTCCTCTGTATTGCATCACCAAATGAACTGCTTCTGCTTCCTGGCAATTGTAAACGATGGAACACCAGAGCTGGGATGTTCAAATGTATTAACAATTGTTTTCTGTTCTTGGTAATAATTGGGACAATTAATCTGGAAGAAAAATGGTTTATTGACATTATAACAGTGGTTACAATTTAAAACTAAAATTAGGTTGTAAAACACTTTGGAATACAAGGTCATGAAAATTAATGCAGAAATGTTGCAACACATCATTCTTATTTTAACTACTTGGCATTATGCCAATGCTTACATCATCACAGTTTGCAAGGTAAACTTTTATGGATTCTTAGTTTGATGTACGCACTCTTGTTCCAAAGCTCCTGGCATTTTCTGGAGATGATTTCAGATTCATAGCTCCTAATGCAGCAAAAGTGGATCACAGATCATCATCCAAGTACACGGTAGAGACTAATTATCTTCATTCATTTCATTAAGCATCAGCTGGAGCTCAGTTGGTAGCGTCCTTGCAACTGAGTCAGAAGGTTCAGGCCTCAATTCCCATTCCAGAAAGATGAGAACGGAATTCCAAATCTCACCTCAGTCGATACTGAAGAAAATGCATCCTTTGGACACGATGCAAAACTCAGTCCCCATCTGCTCTCTCAGAAAACACAAAGATTTTCAAAGAGCATTTGTGTTCTGCTCTGTGTGCTCGTGAGCAATTATTCTTCATTGAGCTTTATTAAAAGTTTACCTTGAAAGTGTAGACCACTTCCCCTCTCATGGGAAACATTTCTCAGCAGAGGGAAGCTTTCATAATGAAATTCTCTTCCACTCTCAGTGTGCCAGCGCAGCCTTCCACTCCCAGTGCAACCTTCCACTCCCACTCCCTTTCCATTCCCTGTGCAACCTTCCACTCTCAGTGCAACCTCTCAGTGTGCCAGTGCAGCCTTGAGCATCAGAAAAACAAATATTCAAAGACCAGAACTCAAACATGGCACAAAGTTCATCGTCCTCTGGGTATTCAGCTCTATTTAAAAGGAGGTGCAAGGATCTCTGCCCTCCTTGATAGTTCAGAAGCATGGGCAACTAAAATAAGGAAGGTCGATCTTTCCTTACATTTTGACATCTCAGTTAGAGTTATACAGAGAGCTTTTGGCATATTGGCCTTCATAAATCACAGTATTGAGTGCAGGAGTTGGAATTTTATGGCAAAGTTATATAAGACACTGGTCAGACCAAATTTGGTCACCTAACTACTGGAAAGAGTGCAGAGAAGATTTATTCATATGTTGCCAGGATTTGTGAAACTGGGTTACAGGGAAACTTTAAACAGGTGAGGACTTTATTCCCTGGAGTGTGGAAGAATGAGAGGAGATTTGATAGGGTATACAAAATTATGAGGGGTATAGATAATGTAAATGCAAATAGGCTTTCTCCACTGAGGTTAGGTGAGATACAAAGCAAAGGACATGGATTAAGGAGAAATATTTAAGGGGAATATTAGAGGGAACTTCTTCACTTAAGCCACTTTCAGGTGGCCACAATACCTGACTGTAAAGCAGCCTATTGTACTCCTATGCGGTTGTCAGGTGGCCACCTGAAAGTGGAGAACCCGGCAAGGCAGTTTACCTACCTAACCCTTCTCCTGTAGGTATAATATCCTGCTCCGAGAATCCCCTGTTGCTATCAGCTTTCAGGTGCCAAGCAGTGGGCAGGCTATTGACAGTCAGCTGGAGACTCGCTGACAACCCCGCTGTTGAAACCTACCCTCCCCGCTGCCTGACAGTCCCCCGGCATGGGACCATGGGGCTTACACACGCACACAAAATCCTGCTAAATTTAAAAGGTGAGAGCTTTCGATAAGTCAGGATTCTCGGGGTCGGCCACCCCAGCCCCACAGTCCCCCCACCCCCAGCCTCCCAATACTCCCACCCCCAGCCCTGAACTCGCACTCCCCCGCTGGCCACCCCAGCCCCGAACTCCCCACTGACCCCGCACTGCTCCTCCCCCACCGGTCACCCAGCCCTGTACTCCCCCGCCGGCCGCTCCAGCACCGTACTCCCCCGCCAGCCGCCCCAGCCCTGCAGTCCTGCGCCAGGGGGCTGTCAGACAGCGGGGAGGGTCTGGCAGGCAGCGGGGAGGGGAGCTGTCAGGCAGCGGGGAGGGGAGCTGTCAGGCAGCGGGGAGGGGAGCTGTCAGGCAGCGGGGAGGGGAGCTGTCAGGCAGCGGGGAGGGGAGCTGTCAGACTGCTGCCCCTGCCCAGACTCAGGAGCTGACATTTGCTCTGTGGCGCCTCTCCCTGCTTCAGACCTTTCAGATGGCCGAACACCTCCTTCAACGCTGCCATCTGAACGTCCCTTCACAGACACTTGCAGCCTGCTCTGGAGCCACATTCTCCAGGCGATTCCACCTGAAAGCGGCAACAGAGAGTAGTGGGAGTGTGGAACAATCTGCCAGTTGAAGTGGTGAATGCAGGCTCAATTTTAATATTTAAGAATAATTTGGTCATATGAATGGGAGGGGTATGGTTTGCTATTGACTGGGTGCAGGTCAGTGGGACTAAGCAAAATAATGGTTTGTCACAGCCTAGAAGGGTTTGTTTTCTGTGCTGCAATGCTCTGAGGTTCTATGAAAAGTGTGCTGACTGGCTGTATAGGAGAAAGGTAGTGGCCACAGCTCAGTACATCACAGGCAAAACACTCCCCATCATGGAACAATGCCGTCAGAGAGCAGCAGCAAACATCAAGAACACACACACCAAGGACATGCTCTGTTCTTGCTGTTGTCATCAGGAAAGAGTTATTCGTGCCACTGGAGACATACCACCTGGTTCAGGAACAGTTTCACCATCAGACTCCTAAACAAGTGACACAGTCAGGTACTCATTTAAAGACTCTTGCTTTGCCACATTATTTATTACTGAATATTTATTTTTTTCTGTACTGTACAGTCAGTTTGTTTACATTTCTTTCATTGCTTACATTTCTCTCTTTTGTATCTTTTTTTTCTTGAATAGAGTTTACAGTTACTGACAAGTAGAAATTCTACCTGGCCCAGAGGAAAAAGAATCTCAGGGTTGTATGTGATACACTGATGATAAATTTGAACTGTGAACTTTGAACCTCAAGGCAGCTCCTTAAAGGACAGCAGAGCTATCATTAATGCCCTCTTCACATAACCTTTCAAATCCACAGGCAGCAAAGGCAAAATAAACATTGATGGCCTCTACTCACACTCTGCCAATTGGATCAGCAAACTACATCAATTGCATCCCCAACATGAGCACTCTGCTTCAAGCCCACATTGGGAGAAATGCTTCAAGGATGTTCCCAGCAGATAAAGATGGAGAAGAAGCATCATGGATGGCACTGAAAACCTGCACTTTCATTATCACGACCATGTGCGAACCCAGTAAATGGCGCAACATCCATCTATTGGCCCCATTAAGCATCTCCAGCCCCACATGCAGTAGAGTTTGAGGACCTAACATAGTCTTTTGGTCGTCTTGGAAATCGCAAAACCAGAATGGAGGTGCAATATCTTTGATCCCTGGAAAAGAAGGAGACGGGTACTTGTATGAACTTGACATTTGAGTGCTCAGTTCCCAAAAGAAACTGAATTTCAAAAGTACCTCATGAGGTGAAAATTCTTTCTCAGACATCATGAGGACTTGGATATCCGTGTTGTTTCCGGTAACTGTGATAAACTGACAGATTCATTGTCACATAGTGGCCTGCGAACTGAGTTCGCAGCCCGGCTCACAAAATGGCCAGCAAACGTGGCGATCGCGAGGTCATCCCACGTGACCTCCCACATGGCAAGAAAGCCAGCCAGTCAGAGGCCAGCACTGCGATGACATTGTTCCTGTTGCCAGAGGCAGGGAGTGAATATAAACAGAGCTGGCAGAGCAATAAAACAGTCTTTGACCTCAACTGTGTGTGTGTGTGTGTGTGTGTGTGTGTGTGTGTGTGTGTGTGTGTGTGTGTGTGTGTGTGTGTGTGTGTCTTGTGTGTGTGTGTGTGTGTCTGTGTGTGTGTATGTGTGTGTGTATGTGTGTGTGTGTCTGTGTGTGTGTGTCTGTGTGTGTGTGTCTGTGTGTCTGTGTGTGTGTGTGTCTGTGTGTGTGTCTGTGTGTGTGTGTGTCTATTGTGTGTATGTGTATGTGTCTGTCTGTGTGTCTATGTGTGTGTGTGTGTGTGTGTGTGTGTGTGTCTGTGTGTGTGTGTCTGTGTGTGTGTGGGGGGGGGGTGTTCTTATTCCACGCTTCACATAGCGTGCACGCAACAGTACAATGAAGCTTGGTCAATTATTATCATCACTCCGTTGATAATTAAAAATATCTGAGTTAGAAGATTGTGAATCAAGGCAAACAAATTTAAGTATAATTTGATAGAAAGATTTAAAATGTCCTTAGCCACAGGAGAGGTGCCAGAGAATTGGAGGGTAGCTCATGTTGTTCCATTGTTTAAAAAAGGTTCCAAAAATAAACCAGGAAATTACAGTCAGAGGTAAATTATTGCAGGGTGTTCTGAGAGATCAGATACATAAGTATTTGGACATCCAAGGGCTGATTAAGGATAGTCAACATGACTTTGTGCGTGGTAGGTTGCGTTTAATGAATCTTATAAGAGTTTTTCGAGGTGGTTACCAAGAAAGTAGATGAAGGAAAGGCTGTGGATATTGTCTACATGGACTTTAATAATGCCTTTCACAAGGGTCCCACATGGGAGGTTAGTTCAGAAGGTTCAGACAAAAGGTATTCATGGAGAAGCTGTATTTGAAATTGACTGAATGGGAGAAGACAGAGTGATAGTGGATGATTGCTTCTCAGACTTGAGGCCTGTGAATATTGGTGTGCCTGAGGCATCGGTGCTGGGACCATTGTTGTTTGTTGTCTACGGATGATAATGTGGTAACGTGGATCAGCAAGTTTGCTGATGACACTAAGATTGGAGGTGTTGTGGATGGCGATGAAGGCTTGCAGAGGGACCTGGACCAACTGGAAAAATGGGCCAGAAAATGGCAGATGGAATTCAAAGCAGACAAGTGTGAGGTGTTGCATTGGACAAGCCAAGGTAGGATATATACAGTAAATAGTAGGCACTGAGAAGTGTGGAGGAACAAAGGGATTTGGGAATACAGATACTATTCCCTGAAAGTGCATCACAGGTAGTCAGGGTTGTGAACAAAGCTTTTGGCATCTTGGCCTTCATAAATCAAAGTATTGAGTCCAGGAGTTGGGATGTTATGGTGAGGTTGTATAAGACAGTGGTGAGGCCAAATTTTGAATATTGCGTGCAGTTCTGATTGGAAAACTACAGGAAAGATATCAGTAAGATTGAAAGAGTGCAAAGAAGATGTATTAGGCTGTTGCTGTATCTTCAGGAGTTGAATTACAGGGAAAGATTAAACAGGCTTGGACTTTATTCCTTGGTTTTAAGAAGAATGAGGGGATGTTTAGGGTAAAAGGGTTAAGTTTTAGGGGGAAACCTCAACTCAAAGAGTGGAGGGGGAGTGTGGAATGAGCTGACGTGGTCAATGTGGGATCCCTCCTCAAGTTTTAAGAATTAATTGGATAGATACATGGATGGGAGAGGTCTAGAGGGTAACAGAATGGGTGCAGGTCAGAGGGACAAGAGGAATGATGTTTCTGCAGAGTCTAGAAGGGCTGAATGGCATGATTTCTGTGCTGTAGTGCTCTATGGTTCTAAGTGTCGATGAAACAACTTGATGGATGCCGAAAATCATCAAAGAGGGCTTTTAAATTATTTTGTGTCTTGAGTGGAATGTGATGTTTTCTGTGAGAAGTATCATAAAAAGAAGCGCTCATAGGCAACACAAGGAAACAAAATGTGGTGATCAGAATTTTATTCTCTGGTTATTAAAGTATATGAAATAATTATGATTTGAATGTCATTGCCAAAGTAAGCTGTGAAGTTGTAATTAAATAGCTGGAGAATATCAAGCTTCTGAGGCCACAAAAAGCAGTCATGTTTTCACACGAGATGATAATTCCAACTTCTTCCACCAGTTAGTTGGGAATGGATCCCAAGGGAGAGGAAAGAAGGAAACTGTAATAAATGTACATCATCTCTGGTGAGGTTACATTTCTACATGAAGCTCATCTCACATCGAAGTGAGAGGCTTGGAGAGAACAGCTGCAGATCTGTATTTATTAGTTCTTCTTTAGCACGGTAATTAGACAGAATGAAGGCTATGGCTTCCATTTCAAGGATATAATAAACGGTGTATTGAAGGAAGGTAAAGTAATGTGTGGTTTGTTGGTACGTGTTCTGTTTTATGTAAATTAAACCACTTCAGTTCAACAATTGATTCTTGGTTTGATCATGTGCATAATCAGATCACAGTGAACAGAAGCTGAGAGCCCCACGCTAATCACTCCAACAGCCAACTACAAATCAAAGGAAAACAAATCTTGTTCATGCACATCTACACATTGTGAAAAAGGAGGGACAATTTTTTTTTAATTGATCTGGAAATTTTACTTCTATCATATTCCTGTAATTTCTTCCAAAATGTACAGTATTTGGGGCTCGATTGGAACAATTGTCTTTCCCCCCCCCCCCCCACTGTGGTTGGGTGAGACCAGAGCATGGGTTAAGGATGAAATGTAAAATATTTAAAGGGAACATGGGGGTGGAACTTCTTCATGCAGAGAGCAGTGAGCTGGAGCGTGCTGCCAGCTGAAATGGTGACTACAATGTTAATTTTGACATTCAAAGAAGATTTGGACATGGATGGAAATGACAGGAGGGAAATGGTCCATGTACAAGTCAATGGCCCTAGGCAGAGTAATAGCCTAGCATAAACCAGATGGGCTGAAGGGCCTGTTTCTGTGCTGCAGTGTTCAATGGTTCTAGAGACCACAGAACTTCTTTGTTCCATTGAACTTAAGTTTGTTTCCTAAAAGGGCACACGTCTCCCGCTGAAAAAAAAACACATTTGGATTTAGAAGATGAAGTCTTGGGATTTCATTGGATTCAGTCTTTTGTATTTGCGCCACTTGGGCTAAAGACAAGAGCCCAGAAAGAACCTGGAGTTCCAATACTTCAATAGACTCATTGATTGAATGAATAAAGCACCTTTTCACAGAAAAAGGCAATGCAGAAAGGGAGAGGTTGCCTGTCTTATTGCCTTCGATAGGTTAGTAGGTCCATAAAAACATTGGTGGTTACAGTTCACTCTAGAAACAAAGTTCTTTGCACATTTACTTGATCTCATTAAAAACACAATATGCTGGAGAAACTCAACTGGTCAAACAGTGTCCTTGTGGGAAACCACTGTTGCACCATGAATGGCTGCTGCCGGCTGGACACCCTTCCCGAGACCCATCCTACCTGCAACCCCTTTCATGCTCCCCTTTTTCTTTGCTTCAATCAGTCTTCAGTTAATAAAAGCCTGATAGTCTCACAACATCAGCTTTTTGTAATTATTGATGGTAAAAATACATAACTATGGTATCAAACCTGAGCCCTTCATCAAGGTATGGAAAAATGTCGGGTGGGGGCAGCAAAGGCTGGAGGTGATATATGGAGAAGTTTTGGAGAGAACAGCAGCGATCGGGGGAGGAAGGATGGCTGGGTGAGTCGAGGGGAAGGGAGGGAGGAGACCTGAAAAAACTGGAAAGGGAAGTGGGGAAAAAGGTGAGCAGGTTAGCAGACAGCAGAGAAGTTGATGTTAATGTCATCTGGCTGGAGTGTGCCCAGACAGGAAATATGCTATTGTTCCTCAAATCTGCGGGTAGTCTGGGTGGGCTAGTGTATGAGGCCATGGACAGACAGGTGAGTGCGACTCAGAATTGAAATGGTTGGTTACTGGGAGGTCTCTGTTGTAGTGGATGGAGCAGAGGTGCTCAGTGAAGTGATCTCCCAATTTGTGACCAGTCTCTACAATGTCGAGAAGGCCATAAAGAGAGCACTGGATGCAGTAAATAAATCCTGTGGATATACAAATGAAGTGGTGCTTCACTTGAAAGGCCTCTTTGGGGTGAGGGAGAAGGTGTGGGTGCAAGTGTTGCACCTCCTGCGGGCAAAGGGGAAGGTGCCGGCAGGCCAATAGGGTGAGGAGGGATGAGTGCACGAGGGAATCACAGAGCGAGCGGTCCTTACAGAAAGCAGAGAGGGGAGGACAAGGTAAAATATATCTGGTGGTGGGATCCTGTAGTAATGGCTGGAAATTCTGGAGGATAATGTGTTAGATGCAGAGGTTGGTGGGGTGGAGGGTGAGAATGAGGGGGTTTCTATGTTTGTGGCTTCCCCACCACCATCATCCACTCGTCCCTCACCCGCATTTCCTGCTCTTCTGCCCTGGCCCCCTCTGCCCCAGACGCTACAAACATAGAATCCCCCTTGAATGGTTGGAGGAAAGCAGAGGCCCCAGGGAAAACCCACACAGACACAGGGAGTACGTACAGACTCCTTACAGACAGCGTGCGATTCAATCCCCAGTCCTGATGGCTTGAGCTGTAAAGGCGTTGTGCTAACCGTTTCATCAAACGTGCCCTCCAAAGGTTTTAAAACACAAAGACAACGAATTCCCCAGGGCCTCAATACCCTACAGGGTCGGCACCAGGGTGGGGGGGGGAGAAGGGGATTGACCGTCCCCCAAAATGAGGTAATGTGACCCCCCCCCCACCTACAGCACTAACGTCACTAGCATCTAACATCACTAGCTCCACGTAATATAAGCATTGCATTTGTCTGTTACGTCAGAGGGAGGGGGACGGTGGAGCACGGAGGAGGTTCATAGTCGGTAGGTAGGTAGCACCACCACCCCCCCAATCGCTGAGTGAGTTTTTCAACATCAGATTGTGCCTCCCCCCTGCAGTTACACTAATGCTTGTAGTGACGCCGACTCAGATACCCTGGGAAGGTAGGGAAGACATTGCAGGGGTAATTCTTTTCTTTTTCAATCTTTTTATTATTATTATAATTTATAAACACATACAGTTCAAAGAGATATAAAAAATACATAGTAAGTAATGAATTAATACAGAGATATTAAACAATAATATTACAGAATAAAAATATATCATAAAAAAAAAATTTAGATCAGTTTAGGGTGTGAACTATCTCTAAAAAAAAAGATATAATTAATAACAATATATGAAAAAAGAGAAAAAAAAAACCCCAAAAAAGAAGAAAAAACAAATCTGAATTAAAAAAACTTTAAAAAAAACCTACAGATATAGCTAAACCACGCCGATCACTCCGATCTCATCTTACAGCCCAATTATCATACATAATCATAGAAAGAAAACAGAGCCAGATCAACTCACCACAAATGAAAATATTGAATAAATGGTCACCAGGTTAACTCAAACTTAGAAGGGGATTCATAGAAAGAGTTTCTAATTTTCTCTAAATTTAAACATAGTATAGTTTGGGTAAACCATTGGAAAACAGTGGGAGGATTAACCTCTTTCCAATTCAATAGTATAGATCTTCTAGCCATTAGTATAAGAAAAGCAATCATACGATCCGCAGGAAGAGATAAATAAGTCAAATCTATCATAGGTAATCCAAAAATTGCAGTAATGGGATGTGGTTGTAAATCAATATTCAAAACAGTAGATATAATGGAAAAAATTTCCTTCCAATAATTCTGTAAAGAGGGACAGGACCAAAACATATGTGTAAGGGAAGCTATTTCCAAATGACATTTATCACATATAGGATCAATATGAGAATAAAAGCGATGGAGTTTATCTTTAGACATATGAGCTCTATGAACAACTTTAAACTGTATTAGTGAATGTTTTGCACATAGAGAAGAAGAGTTTACCAGTCGCTGAATTTTAATCCAATTTTCATTGGAAATATGAAGGTTGAGTTCTCTTTCCCAATCATTTTTAAACTTTTCAAAAGTCCCAGAATTTATTTTTGTAATTATATTATATAATTTAGATATCACACCTTTTGGAGGGAATTTTGAATATAGTATAATCCTCTAAAACAGTCGTAGTCTCCCGATTGGGAAAAGAGGGTAAAGTCGAAACTAAGAAACTCCTAATCTGCAAATATCGAAAGAAATGAGATCGAGGTAAATCATATTTCATGGATAATTGTTCAAATGACATGAAAGAGTTATCCAAGAATAAATCTGAAAAGCATGTTATACCTTTAACTTTCCAGAGTAAATAAGCTTGATCAATTAGAGAGGGATATATTAACTCTTTCCTTACTAACTCTGGGGCTGTTGATATTTGGAGATTTCTTCACCCGACAGATAAAGAGTTTTCCTTTTTTTCTCATGTATACCATTCATACTCGAGAATTGATCACTTTTTTATTGATTCACGTTTTATTCCACTTGTAACTGCTTGTAAGTATGACATTATAGCCATTTCGGATCACTCTCCATTGCAACTCTCTCTTAAATTCAAAGACTCTGTTTCTACTATTAAGCACTGGCGTTTTGATGTTACATTATTGCAAGATTTAGACTTTGTTAAATTTATGAAAGAACAAATTAACTTTTTCTTTTCTACAAATTACACTACGGAAATTTCTTATGGAATATTGTGGGATACATTCAAGGCTTATATTCGTGGTCAAATTATTTCTTACTCAGTAGCTTTGAAAAAATGCATCAAAAACAAGATTCATCTATTGGTTGAGAAGATTAAAGACATTGATAAGAAATATGTGACTGATCCTACTGAAGAACTTTACAAACAAAGAATTGAACTGCAGATGGAATATAATTTGTTACTTACATTTTCGATTGAAAACCAGTTAATTAGATCTAAATCTGATTTTTATGTGCATAGTGAGAAATCGGGTAAACTGTTGGCTAATCATCTGAAGAATATTTCAGCTAGACGCCAAATTGTGGAGATTCGCAAACAGAATGGAGAACTGACTGTTAACCAGGAAGAGATAAATCAATCTTTCCAAAATTTTTATACATCCTTATATAGTACAGAATCCCCTCAAGACCTTAGTAATATGTTTAAATTTTTAGAACATTTGAAACTCCCAAAAGTATTACCTCAAGATAACTTAGAATTAAGTAAACCCATTACAGATTCGGAGATCAATAATACTATTTTCTCACTGAATTCGGGGAAAGCACCAGGTCCTGATGGATATTCTGTGGAATTTTATAAAGCTTTTTCTTCTACTCTCTCTCCCTGGCTGATTAAGATGTTTGATGAATCTATCACATTGGGTAAACTACCACAATCATTTTACAGAGCTACGATTTCTTTAATCTTGAAAAAAAATAAAGACCCGACCGAATGTTCTTCTTATAGACCTATTTCTTTGTTGAATGTTGATTCTAAGATCTTCTCTAAAATTCTAGCGACAAGGCTAGAGAAGATATTACCATATATTATCTCTGAAGACCAGACTGGATTCATTAAAAATCGTTATTCCTCCTTTAATATTAGAAGATTGATGAATATTATTTACACTCCTTCACATAAGTCTTCAGAATGTGTTATTTCACTAGATGCTGAGAAGGCCTTCGATAGAGTAGAATGGCCTTATTTATTTACAGTTCTTGAAAAATTTAATTTTAGTCCGATATTTATATCTTGGATTAAACTTCTTTATAATTCCCCAGTTGCCTCAGTTTTTACTAATACCCAAAGATCGCCATATTTTCGATTATTTCGGGGCACCAGGCAAGGGTGCCCCCTTAGCCCTTTATTATTTAACTTAGCTTTAGAACCTTTGGCAATTGCTATCAGAGAAGCACCCAATATTACTGGTATTATTCGTTGCAGGGATATTCATAAAGTATCACTATATGCAGATGATTTATTGTTATATATTTCCAATCCTGAAAATTCTATTCCTGCAGTTTTATCTTTATTAGCCCAATTTAGTAATTTTTCAGGATATAAACTGAACTTAAATAAAAGTGAATTATTCTCTTTTAATGGATGGGTTCCTATTTATGATAGTTTGCCTTTTAAAATAGCTAGAGACCATTTTATATATTTAGGGATTAAGATTACTAAAAAACATAAAGATTTGTTTAGGGTAATTCTATTGTGATCGGCCTTGAGCGAGGTGCTAGAAGTCTGGAAGGTACCTCCTTGATTGAAGAAAGGGAAATTGCAGGCCAGCGAGTTTAACATCAGTCATGCTTACATTACTGGAGGGATTCTGTGAGACATTTCGAAAGGCAGTTGCAGAGATGAACAGGATGGCTTTGAATATGGGAAATCATGTCTCTTGAACTTGATTTTTTTGGAAAGGGTGACCAGGATGACTGATGGTTGTAGACATTGACTACATGGACTTCAAGGCCTATGAGAAGAGCCTATATGGTAGGCTGGTTGGAACCCTGGATAAAATGGGCAATGGAACACAGAATTGGCTTGATGGATAAAAGTCAGATTTGGGGCCTTTGTACATTCTCCCAGTGTTGGCGGAGATTTTCCCTGGGGGCTCCAGTTTCCACCCACCGTTCAATACATACCAGGGGGTTGTAGGTCAATTGGGCGGCATGGGCTTGTGACCCAAAATGGTCTGTTACCAGGCTGTATGTCGAAGATTAACATTTAAATTTAAACGTGTAGTGGAAAGTGTGCTAAACGGCTGCATCACTACCTCACATGGGAACATCAATACTTCTGAATGAAGAGCCCAGGGCATACCATTGGAAATACCTGTACAAGGAATGTTGCTGTCGGAGAGCAGCAGCAATTATTAAGGATCCACACCATCCAGGATGTGCTCTGTTCTCACTGCTGTCATCAGGAAGAAGGCACAGGTGCCACATTACCTTGTACCAAGAGGTTCAGGAATAGTTGCTACCCCTCAACCATGAGACATCTAAACAGACCAATTCAGAGACTAATTTAAGGACCCGTATTTTGATCATTATTTATTACTCAATATTTTTATTTCTGTATTTGCACAGTCAGCTTGTTTACATTTATTTCTTCTCGAGTACAGTTTACAATTACCAATAACTATAAATTCTGCCTTGCCTGCAGGAAAAGGAATCTCAGGGTTTTATGTGATGTGATGTATGTACTCTAACAATAAATTTGAACTTTGTCTTTGTCTATTGGATGTCATTGCAGCATCTATGCAAGACGCCAATGATACTGTACTTACAGTTCTCTCTGCAGTTGTGATAACATGTCTGTTAAAAATTTGAATCCAGCGCTGTCTATAGGGAGTTTGTACATTCTCGCTGTATCTGCATGGGTTTCCTCCTGGCACTCGGTTTCCTCCCACCCTTCAAAACGTGCAAGGGTTGAAATGCTTCAAGCATCTGGTGATGGAACGCATCAAATCTCATCTCCCAGGGACACTGGATCCAAAACGAAGGCTAATTAGGTGCATTTGGGTGGCACAGGTTCATGGGCTGTTACCATGTTATATGTCTAAATTTAAAGTTTTTAAAAAACGCGAACGTTACCTGAACGAGCAGGCTTGAGGTGCAGGGAGAGACTGGGAAGGATGGATGAAGAAGTGAACCATCTGAGGTAGATGAAATCAAAAGGGCCATAAATAAGGCAAATCAACTCTGTATTTCCCACAGGTCTAAAATTCAAGGGCAGAGATTTAACGTGAGAGATGAAAGATTTGAAAGAGAACCAAGGAGCACCATCTCTACACTGGGGGTTGGTGGAATTGTGGAATTAACTGCCAGAGGAAGTTTAAGAGGCAGATGCAATTACAATTAAAATACATTTAGACAAGATGAGTGCCCGGTGGTGTTACTGGATAGGTAGGTTCATTAGATTTGGTTGGCAGCCAGCCTAAAAGAAGGAAAAGCACAAGCAGATTGGGTTAGTTAAGCTCATCAGGAAATCCACCCAGAAGGACACTCCAATGTAACACCTACGACCCAAGGATCTGACTGTCACCGTCCCAGTGTGCTGGACCATGGCAGATAAACCCCAGGTGTAAAGGATGGGGCCAGTTTTGCACACACAACACTCCATCCAAAAAGAATCCATCGTGCTAGCTCAGATGTGCCCGTGCCTATGATCCTTCCCAAATCTTCATTCGCGAAGCCAAGCCATGATGATGATGAGACAAGTTCATGGAAAGGATTTTTTTTTTAAGAGATAAGGATCAATCACAGACAAAAGCAATTAGCTTAGGTTGAGAATTTGAATAGCTTGAACAAATTTGGTCAAAGGGGCTGTTTCCAACTTATAACACTTGATAACTCTATTGACTCCAACTTCACCCAGTAAAGGCTCAGAGTGTTAAGATGTTGGGGCTCACCTCCATGGCATCTCTTAGGATGATCTAGATGTCAGCATGTGACAGTGAGTTATTGAACTGAACTGTTTCCTGTCACATGTATTAAGAGACAGTGAAAAACTGTGTTTGGTATGCGATCTAGATAAATAAGCCACATTAAAGTAAAGCCAATAATGCAAAAAAGTCCAGAATCCAGTTCCAAGAGACGCTTATACTTAAAATAAAACAATACAAAAGCTGTAATGAGATGGGATTTGGAGATCATAAGATCTTTTATTTTTATGGGGTCTAGTCAAGAGCCAAGTGACAGCTGGAAAACCATCCTTGAATCTGGTGGTATGCATCTTCAAACATATACATCTTACATGTTTCAAGAAGTGGGAGTGGGGGGGAGGCTGGGAGAGAATTACCAGGTTGGTGAGGGTCCTTGAACAAGTTGGCTGCTTTCTTGATGCAGCGTGTAGTGGAGGTTGGTGTGTGAGGTACACCTAAAACTCTATGGGGCTTTTGTGGTCTTCGACAGAGTAGTTCCCATTCAAACTGCGATGCATCCAAAGAGGATACTTTCTATGACAAGTCTATAAAATTTGGTCAGAAACACTGGGTGCAGATACAAAGGATTTGTCATCGTTGAGGTATCCATGGACATCTGGCAGGGGTTTGCATGAAAGCAAAGCAAGACAATGGCAAAATCAACCTTAGTGAAGATGACAACTTCATGAAGTATGAAGGGTGCACTGGCTTTAATGGATTTGCAGACTACTCGCTCTGGCAGAATTCTATTGAACTTTATTTGGAACTCTGGTGGGAAGAGTTTCAATAGATGCTAGTGCTGCAGTATCAAAGATGCCAGAGCAGAGTTGTTGGTCAGCTCATTGTCCTCCCTTGTACCTACACTGGGAAAATGATCAAAGTGAAGTGAACTTGATGAGAAGTGATGAGCGTGAAGCAGCGATCCCTCTTCCAATAGTCCTGGCTAAAGAATCTAATTTGATCACCATTGACTGACAATCAAAGACAAAGTTATAGTGAAGAGCGATCAAGAAAGTATTTCAGCAATCTGCATAAGACAGGTGCTCAGAGGTCTTTTTATGATAAATTTGAAAACAGAATAATTGAGGCACCTTAGAGTTCAGAATGATCTTCTCTACATGTCTTCCCAAGTTCGATACGACAGGCAATTGAAGCAGCTTCACAAGAGCTGAGCTTCTAAAGTTCCCCAAGAGAAAATAAATCAAGCTCCGTGTCCCCATATCACGTAGCTTCAAACAGTTTGATTGGAAAAACAGTTAGACTGTGAAAGTTGAATGAAAACAGAAACAATTGTGGAAAAATTTACACTGATTTTGGCATCAATAATGCACATAAACGAAGGCTTGCAAAACTAATGATAGGCAAGCATGCCTGAGAGCATTTTTTTATTTTGAGGGGGGGAATCCAGTGCTTGGTACAATGATTTCTTCCAAACAGACTGAGGACAAGGAACATCATGACGACAAAGCTAGTGATCACTATTTAAAGATGATCACCACTGGGATGATCACCATGTAATGATAGCATCAAAAAGACCATGTATCAACTAAAGCATCAAGAAGACTATGTATCAACTAGAGCATCAACAAGACCATGTATCAACTAGAGCATCAACAAGACCATGTATCAACTAGAGAATTAACAAGACCATGTATCACTAGAGCATCAACAAGACAATGTAATGATAGCATCAACAAGAACATGCATCAGCTAGAGCATCAATAAGACCATGTATCACTAGAGCATCAACAAGACCATGTAATGAAAGCATCAACAACATCATGTATCAACTAGAGCATCAAAAAGACCATGTACCTACGACACCATCAATAATACCATGTATGAACGAGAGCATCAACAAGACCATGTATAAACTATCACATCAACAAGTCGATGTATCAACTAGAGAAACAACAAGACTATGTATCAACTAGAGCATCAACAAGACCATGTATCAACTAGAGCATCAACAAGACCATGTATCAACTAGAGCATCAACAAGACCATGTATCAACTAGAGAATCAACAAGACCATGTATCACTAGAGCATCAACAAGACAATGTAATGATAGCATCAACAAGAACATGCATCAGCTAGAGCATCAATAAGACCATGTATCACTAGAGCATCTACAAGACCATGTAATGAAAGCATCAACAACATCATGTATCAACTAGAGCATCAAAAAGACCATGTACCTACGACACCATCAATAATACCATGTATTAACGAGAGCATCAACAAGACCATGCATAAACTATCACATCAACAAGACGATGTATCAACTAGAGAAACAACAAGACCATGTATCAACTAGAGCATCAACAAGACCATGTACCAACTAGAACATCAATAAGACCATGTATCAACAAGAGCATTAATAAGACCATGTATCAACTAGAGCATAAACAGGACCATGTATCAACCAGAGCATCAACAAGACCATGTAGCAACCAGAGCATCAACAAGACAATTTATCAACTATAGCATCAACACCATGTATCAACAAGAGCATTAGCAAGACCATGTATCAACTAGAGCATCAACAAGACCATGTAATGATAGCTCAACAAGACCATGTATCAACAAGAGCATTAATAAGACCATGTATCAACTAGAGCATAAATAAGACCATGTATGAACATGAGCATCAACAAGACCATGTATCAACTAAAGCATCAACAAGAATATGTATAAATGAGAAAATCAGCAAGACCATGTGATGATAGCATCACAAGACCATGAATCGCCTAGAGCATCAATAAGACCATGAATCAACAAGAGCATCAAAAAGACCATGTAATGAAAGCATCAACAAGATTATGTATCAACAAGACCATGTATCTACTACAGCATCAAGAAGACCATGTATCAACTAGAGAATCAACAAGACCATGTATGAACAAGAGCATCAACAAGACCATGTATCAACTAGAGAATCAGCATCACCATGTATCAACTAAAGCATCAACAAGATCATGTATTTCCTTTTTTATCTTTATATTTAAATCTTGTTCCATTTTTGTTTAGTTTTACCATTTGTTTCCTCATTCTCCTTTTCTTGCAGTTTAATATACATATTTGTTATAAATCTTTTGATTAACATTGTATCTGTAATCACATATTCAAGGTTACTTCCCTCTGGTAAACTCAAATTGCTTCCTAATTTCTCTTTCAAGTAGGATCTCAGTTGGTAATATGCCAGCGCTGTATCTCCAGTTATATTGTACTTATCTCTCATTTGTTCAAAGGATAAGAATCTACTTCCTGAAAAACAATTTTCTATTCTTTTAATCCCTTTTTTTTCCCATTCTCTAAAGGAAAGGTTATCTATTGTAAAAGGGAGTAGCTTATTTTGCGTCAATATTAGTTTTGGTAATTGATAATTTGTTTTATTTCTTTCTACATGAATCTTCTTCCAAATATTGAGGAGATGATGTAATACTGGAGAAGTTCTATGTTGTACCAATTTTTCGTCCCATTTATATAATATGTGTTCAGGTATCTTTTCCCCTATTTTATCTAATTCTAATCTCGTCCAGTCTGGTTTTTCCCTTGTTTGATAAAAATCTGATAGGTATCTTAATTGTGCGGCTCTATAATAATTTTTAAAGTTTGGCAATTGTAAGCCTCCTTGTTTATACCATTCTGTTAATTTATCTAGTGCTATCCGCGGTTTCCCCCCTCTCCATAAAAAATTCCTTATTATTTTCTTTAACTCTTTGAAGAATTTTTCTGTCAGTTGTATTGGCAATGCCTGAAATAAGTATAATATCCTTGGAAAAATGTTCATTTTAATACAGTTTATCCTTCCTATCAGTGTTAGTGGTAGATCTTTCCAATGCTCTAAATCGTCCTGTAATTTTTTCATTAGTGGATTGTAATTGAGTTTATATAATTGGCCTAGATTTTTGTTTATTTGTACACCTAGGTATCTTATTGCCTGCATTTGCCATCTGAATGGAGATTCCTTCTTAAATTTTGAGAAATCCGCATTATTCATAGGCATTGCTTCACTTTTATTTACGTTTATCTTGTAACCCGACACTTCTCCATATTCCTTCAATTTCTTATATAATTCTTTTATTGATAGTTCTGGTTCTGTTAAGTACACTATAACATCATCCGCAAATAGACTGATTTTATATTCCCTGTCCTTTATTTTTATTCCTTTTATATTATTATCTATTCTTATCAATTCTGCTAGTGGTTCTATAGCTAACGCAAATAATAAAGGTGATAGTGGGCATCCCTGCCACGTTGACCTGCTTAAGTTAAATTGCTTTCATACATGTCCATTTACTGTCACTTTCGCTAACGGTCCCTTATATAATGCTTTAATCCAATTAATATACTTCTCCGGTAAACTGAATTTTTGCAATACTTTGAACAAATAAATTTCTGGTGTATTTTTGTTGAATGACAACATTGTCTGACTGGTTTAATGCAAACTAGATTGTATACCTAAAATGGATGAGAGGGGGGGTGGGGGGTGGCTTGCGAGGAGGGAGGGGGGGGGGAGAAAAAGTCACTGTATATATGTGAAAAAGAAAAAGTGTATATCATGGCTAATGTGATTTATGGTGTGAAAAATAAAAAATTTAAAAAAAAAACAAGATCATGTATCAACTAGAGCATCAACAAGACCATGTATCAACCAGAGCATCAACAAGACCATATATCAACCAGAACATCAAAAAGACCATGTATCAACTAGAGCATCCACAAGACCATGTATCAACTAGAGCATCAGCATCACCATGTATCAACAAGAGCATCAACAGGACGATGTATCAATAGCATCAACAAGAACATGTATAAACTAGAGCATCAACAAGACCATGTATCAACTGTATCAACAACCAGACCATGTATCAACTGGAGCATAAACAAGACCATGCATCAACTACAGCATCAAGATGACCATTTATCAACTATAGCATCAACAAAATAATGTATCAACTATAGCCTCAACAAGACCAAGTATCAAATCTAGCATCAACAATATAATGTATCTACGATAGCATCAACAAGACTATGTATCCACTGTAGCACCAACAAGACCATATATCAACTAGAGCATTAACAAGACCATGTATCAACTATAGCCATCAACAAGACCATTTATCAACTATAGCATCAACACCATGTATCAACTATAGCATCAACAACACCATGTATCAACAAGAGCATTAGCAAGACCATGTATCAACTAGAGCATCAACAAGACCATGTAATGATAGCTCAACAAGACCATGTATCAACAAGAGCATTAATAAGACCATGTATCAACTAGAGCATAAACAAGACCATGTATGAACAAGAGCATCAACAAGACCATGTATCAACCAGAGCATCAACAAGACCATGTAGCAACCAGAGCATCAACAAGACCATGTATCAACCAGAACATCAAAAAGACCATGTATCAACTAGAGCATCAAAAAGACCATGTATCAACTAGAGCATCAAAAAGACCATATATCAACTAGAGCATTAACAAGACCATGTATCAACTATAGCCATCAACAAGACCATTTATCAACTATAGCATCAACACCATGTATCAACTATAGCATCAACAACACCATGTATCAACAAGAGCATTAGCAAGACCATGTATCAACTAGAGCATCAACAAGACCATGTAATGATAGCTCAACAAGACCATGTATCAACAAGAGCATTAATAAGACCATGTATCAACTAGAGCATAAACAAGACCATGTATGAACAAGAGCATCAACAAGACCATGTATCAACCAGAGCATCAACAAGACCATGTAGCAACCAGAGCATCACCAAGACCATGTATCAACTAAAGCATCAACAAGAACATGTATAAATGAGAAAATCAGCAAGACCATGTGATGATAGCATCACAAGACCATGAATCGCCTAGAGCATCAATAAGACCATGTATCAACAAGAGCATCAAAAAGACCATGTAATGAAAGCATCAACAAGATCATGTATCAACAAGACCATGTATCTACTACAGCATCAAGAAGACCATGTATCAACTAGAGCATCAACAAGACCATGTATGAACAAGAGCATCAACAAGACCATGTATCTACTAGAGCAACAAAAAGACCATGTATCAACTAGAGCATCCACAAGACCATGTATCAACTAGAGAATCAGCATCACCATGTATCAACTAGAGCATCAACAAGACCATGTATCAACCAGAGCATCAACAAGACCATGTATCAACTAGAGCATCAAAAAGACCATGTATCAACTAGAGCATCAACAAGACCATGTATCAACCAGAGCATCAACAAGACCATGTATCAACCAGAACATCAAAAAGACCATGTATCAACTAGAGCATCAAAAAGACCATGTATCAACTAGAGCATCAAAAAGACCATGTATCAACTAGAGCATCAAAAAGACCATGTATCAACTAGAGCATCAAAAAGACCATGTATCAACTAGAGCATCAAAAAGACCATGTATCAACTAGAGCATCCACAAGACCATGTATCAACTAGAGAATCAGCATCACCATGTATCAACTAGAGCATCAACAAGACCATGTATCAACTAGAGCATAAACAAGACCATGTATGAACAAGAGCATAAACAAGACCATGTATGAACAAGAACATCAACAAGACCATGTATCTACTAGAGCATCAAAAAGACCATGTATCAACTAGAGAATCAGCATCACCGTGTATCAACTAGAGCATCAACAAGACCATGTATCAACTAGAGCATAAACAAGACCATGTATCAACTAGAGCATCAATAAGACCATGTAATAATAGCTCAACAAGACCATGTATCAACAAGAGCATTAATAAGACCATGTATCAACTAGAGCATAAACAAGACCATGTATGAACAAGAGCATCAACAAGACCATGTAGCAACCAGAGCATCACCAAGACCATGTATCAACTAAAGCATCAACAAGAACATGTATAAATGAGAAAATCAGCAAGACCATGTGATGATAGCATCACAAGACCATGAATCGCCTAGAGCATCAATAAGACCATGTATCAACAAGAGCATCAAAAAGACCATGTAATGAAAGCATCAACAAGATCATGTATCAACAAGACCATGTATCTACTACAGCATCAAGAAGACCATGTATCAACTAGAGCATCAACAAGACCATGTATGAACAAGAGCATGAACAAGACCATGTATCTACTAGAGCATCAAAAAGACCATGTATCAACTAGAGCATCCACAAGACCATGTATCAACTAGAGAATCAGCATCACCATGTATCAACTAGAGAATCAACAAGACCATGTATCAACCAGAGCATCAAAAAGACCATGTATCAACCAGAACATCAATAAGACCATGTATCAACTAGAGCATCAAAAAGACCATGTATCAACTAGAGCATCAACAAGACCATGTATCAACCAGAGCATCAAAAAGACCATGTATCAACCAGAACATCAAAAAGACCATGTATCAACTAGAGCATCCACAACACCATGTATCAACCAGAACATCAAAAAGACCATGTATCAACTAGAGCATCAAAAAGACCATGTATCAACTAGAGAATCAGCATCACCATGTATCAACTAGAGCATCATCAAGACCATGTATCAACTAGAGCATAAACAAGACCATGTATAAACTAGAGCATCAACAAGACCATGTATCAACTGTATCAACAACAAGACCATGTATCAACTGGAGCATAAACAAGACCATGCATCAACTACAGCATCAAGATGACCATTTATCAACTATAGCATCAACAAAATAATGTATCAACTATAGCCTCAACAAGACCAAGTATCAAATCTAGCATCAACAATATAATGTATCTACGATAGCATCAACAAGACTATGTATCCACTGTAGCACCAACAAGACCATATATCAACTAGAGCATTAACAAGACCATGTATCAACTATAGCCATCAACAAGACCATTTATCAACTATAGCATCAACACCATGTATCAACTATAGCATCAACAACACCATGTATCAACAAGAGCATTAGCAAGACCATGTATCAACTAGAGCATCAACAAGACCATGTAATGATAGCTCAACAAGACCATGTATCAACAAGAGCATTAATAAGACCATGTATCAACTAGAGCATAAACAAGACCATGTATGAACAAGAGCATCAACAAGACCATGTATCAACCAGAGCATCAACAAGACCATGTAGCAACCAGAGCATCAACAAGACCATGTATCAACCAGAACATCAAAAAGACCATGTATCAACTAGAGCATCAAAAAGACCATGTATCAACTAGAGCATCAAAAAGACCATATATCAACTAGAGCATTAACAAGACCATGTATCAACTATAGCCATCAACAAGACCATTTATCAACTATAGCATCAACACCATGTATCAACTATAGCATCAACAACACCATGTATCAACAAGAGCATTAGCAAGACCATGTATCAACTAGAGCATCAACAAGACCATGTAATGATAGCTCAACAAGACCATGTATCAACAAGAGCATTAATAAGACCATGTATCAACTAGAGCATAAACAAGACCATGTATGAACAAGAGCATCAACAAGACCATGTATCAACCAGAGCATCAACAAGACCATGTAGCAACCAGAGCATCACCAAGACCATGTATCAACTAAAGCATCAACAAGAACATGTATAAATGAGAAAATCAGCAAGACCATGTGATGATAGCATCACAAGACCATGAATCGCCTAGAGCATCAATAAGACCATGTATCAACAAGAGCATCAAAAAGACCATGTAATGAAAGCATCAACAAGATCATGTATCAACAAGACCATGTATCTACTACAGCATCAAGAAGACCATGTATCAACTAGAGCATCAACAAGACCATGTATGAACAAGAGCATGAACAAGACCATGTATCTACTAGAGCATCAAAAAGACCATGTATCAACTAGAGCATCCACAAGACCATGTATCAACTAGAGAATCAGCATCACCATGTATCAACTAGAGAATCAACAAGACCATGTATCAACCAGAGCATCAACAAGACCATGTATCAACCAGAACATCAATAAGACCATGTATCAACTAGAGCATCAAAAAGACCATGTATCAACTAGAGCATCAACAAGACCATGTATCAACCAGAGCATCAAAAAGACCATGTATCAACCAGAACATCAAAAAGACCATGTATCAACTAGAGCATCCACAAGACCATGTATCAACCAGAACATCAAAAAGACCATGTATCAACTAGAGCATCAAAAAGACCATGTATCAACTAGAGAATCAGCATCACCATGTATCAACTAGAGCATCATCAAGACCATGTATAAACTAGAGCATAAACAAGACCATGTATAAACTAGAGCATCAACAAGACCATGTATCAACTGTATCAACAACAAGACCATGTATCAACTGGAGCATAAACAAGACCATGCATCAACTACAGCATCAAGATGACCATTTATCAACTATAGCATCAACAAAATAATGTATCAACTATAGCCTCAACAAGACCAAGTATCAAATCTAGCACATCAACAATATAATGTATCTACGATAGCATCAACAAGACTATGTATCCACTGTAGCACCAACAAGACCATATATCAACTAGAGCATTAACAAGACCATGTATCAACTATAGCCATCAACAAGACCATTTATCAACTATAGCATCAACACCATGTATCAACTATAGCATCAACAACACCATGTATCAACAAGAGCATTAGCAAGACCATGTATCAACTAGAGCATCAACAAGACCATGTAATGATAGCTCAACAAGACCATGTATCAACAAGAGCATTAATAAGACCATGTATCAACTAGAGCATAAACAAGACCATGTATGAACAAGAGCATCAACAAGACCATGTATCAACCAGAGCATCAACAAGACCATGTAGCAACCAGAGCATCAACAAGACCATGTATCAACCAGAACATCAAAAAGACCATGTATCAACTAGAGCATCAAAAAGACCATGTATCAACTAGAGCATCAAAAAGACCATATATCAACTAGAGCATTAACAAGACCATGTATCAACTATAGCCATCAACAAGACCATTTATCAACTATAGCATCAACACCATGTATCAACTATAGCATCAACAACACCATGTATCAACAAGAGCATTAGCAAGACCATGTATCAACTAGAGCATCAACAAGACCATGTAATGATAGCTCAACAAGACCATGTATCAACAAGAGCATTAATAAGACCATGTATCAACTAGAGCATAAACAAGACCATGTATGAACAAGAGCATCAACAAGACCATGTATCAACCAGAGCATCAACAAGACCATGTAGCAACCAGAGCATCACCAAGACCATGTATCAACTAAAGCATCAACAAGAACATGTATAAATGAGAAAATCAGCAAGACCATGTGATGATAGCATCACAAGACCATGAATCGCCTAGAGCATCAATAAGACCATGTATCAACAAGAGCATCAAAAAGACCATGTAATGAAAGCATCAACAAGATCATGTATCAACAAGACCATGTATCTACTACAGCATCAAGAAGACCATGTATCAACTAGAGCATCAACAAGACCATGTATGAACAAGAGCATCAACAAGACCATGTATCTACTAGAGCAACAAAAAGACCATGTATCAACTAGAGCATCCACAAGACCATGTATCAACTAGAGAATCAGCATCACCATGTATCAACTAGAGCATCAACAAGACCATGTATCAACCAGAGCATCAAAAAGACCATGTATCAACTAGAGCATCAAAAAGACCATGTATCAACTAGAGCATCAACAAGACCATGTATCAACCAGAGCATCAACAAGACCATGTATCAACCAGAACATCAAAAAGACCATGTATCAACTAGAGCATCAAAAAGACCATGTATCAACTAGAGCATCCACAAGACCATGTATCAACTAGAGAATCAGCATCACCATGTATCAACTAGAGCATCAACAAGACCATGTATCAACTAGAGCATCAAAAAGACCATGTATCAACTAGAGCATCCACAAGACCATGTATCAACTAGAGAATCAGCATCACCATGTATCAACTAGAGCATCAACAAGACCATGTATCAACTAGAGCATAAACAAGACCATGTATGAACAAGAGCATAAACAAGACCATGTATGAACAAGAACATCAACAAGACCATGTATCTACTAGAGCATCAAAAAGACCATGTATCAACTAGAGAATCAGCATCACCGTGTATCAACTAGAGCATCAACAAGACCATATATCAACTAGAGCATAAACAAGACCATGTATCAACTAGAGCATCAATAAGACCATGTAATGATAGCTCAACAAGACCATGTATCAACAAGAGCATTAATAAGACCATGTATCAACTAGAGCATAAACAAGACCATGTATGAACAAGAGCATCAACAAGACCATGTAGCAACCAGAGCATCACCAAGACCATGTATCAACTAAAGCATCAACAAGAACATGTATAAATGAGAAAATCAGCAAGACCATGTGATGATAGCATCACAAGACCATGAATCGCCTAGAGCATCAATAAGACCATGTATCAACAAGAGCATCAAAAAGACCATGTAATGAAAGCATCAACAAGATCATGTATCAACAAGACCATGTATCTACTACAGCATCAAGAAGACCATGTATCAACTAGAGCATCAACAAGACCATGTATGAACAAGAGCATGAACAAGACCATGTATCTACTAGAGCATCAAAAAGACCATGTATCAACTAGAGCATCCACAAGACCATGTATCAACTAGAGAATCAGCATCACCATGTATCAACTAGAGAATCAACAAGACCATGTATCAACCAGAGCATCAACAAGACCATGTATCAACCAGAACATCAATAAGACCATGTATCAACTAGAGCATCAAAAAGACCATGTATCAACTAGAGCATCAACAAGACCATGTATCAACCAGAGCATCAAAAAGACCATGTATCAACCAGAACATCAAAAAGACCATGTATCAACTAGAGCATCCACAAGACCATGTATCAACCAGAACATCAAAAAGACCATGTATCAACTAGAGCATCAAAAAGACCATGTATCTACTAGAGAATCAGCATCACCATGTATCAACTAGAGCATCATCAAGACCATGTATCAACTAGAGCATAAACAAGACCATGTATGAACAAGAGCATCAACAAGACCATGTATCTACTAGAGCATCAAAAAGACCATGTATCAACTAGAGCATCCACAAGACCATGTATCAACTAGAGAATCAGCATCACCGTGTATCAACTAGAGCATCAACAAGACCATGTATCAACCAGAGCATCAACAAGACCATGTATTCAACGAGAGCATCAACAAGACCATGTATCAACCAGAACATCAAAAAGACCATGTATCAACTAGAGCATCCACAAGACCATGTATCAACTAGAGCATCATCAAGACCATGTATCAACTAGAGCATAAACAAGACCATGTATAAACTAGAGCATCAACAAGACCATGTATCAACTGTATCAACAACAAGACCATGTATCAACTGGAGCATAAACAAGACCATGCATCAACTACAGCATCAAGATGACCATTTATCAACTATAGCATCAACAAAATAATGTATCAACTATAGCCTCAACAAGACCAAGTATCAAATCTAGCATCAACAATATAATGTATCTACGATAGCATCAACAAGACGATGTATCCACTGTAGCACCAACAAGACCATATATCAACTAGAGCATTAACAAGACCATGTATCAACTATAGCCATCAACAAGACCATTTATCAACTATAGCATCAACACCATGTATCAACTATAGCATCAACAACACCATGTATCAACAAGAGCATTAGCAAGACCATGTATCAACTAGAGCATCAACAAGACCATGTAATGATAGCTCAACAAGACCATGTATCAACAAGAGCATTAATAAGACCATGTATCAACTAGAGCATAAACAAGACCATGTATGAACAAGAGCATCAACAAGACCATGTATCAACCAGAGCATCAACAAGACCATGTAGCAACCAGAGCATCAACAAGACCATGTATCAACCAGAACATCAAAAAGACCATGTATCAACTAGAGCATCAAAAAGACCATGTATCAACTAGAGCATCAAAAAGACCATATATCAACTAGAGCATTAACAAGACCATGTATCAACTATAGCCATCAACAAGACCATTTATCAACTATAGCATCAACACCATGTATCAACTATAGCATCAACAACACCATGTATCAACAAGAGCATTAGCAAGACCATGTATCAACTAGAGCATCAACAAGACCATGTAATGATAGCTCAACAAGACCATGTATCAACAAGAGCATTAATAAGACCATGTATCAACTAGAGCATAAACAAGACCATGTATGAACAAGAGCATCAACAAGACCATGTATCAACCAGAGCATCAACAAGACCATGTAGCAACCAGAGCATCACCAAGACCATGTATCAACTAAAGCATCAACAAGAACATGTATAAATGAGAAAATCAGCAAGACCATGTGATGATAGCATCACAAGACCATGAATCGCCTAGAGCATCAATAAGACCATGTATCAACAAGAGCATCAAAAAGACCATGTAATGAAAGCATCAACAAGATCATGTATCAACAAGACCATGTATCTACTACAGCATCAAGAAGACCATGTATCAACTAGAGCATCAACAAGACCATGTATGAACAAGAGCATCAACAAGACCATGTATCTACTAGAGCAACAAAAAGACCATGTATCAACTAGAGCATCCACAAGACCATGTATCAACTAGAGAATCAGCATCACCATGTATCAACTAGAGCATCAACAAGACCATGTATCAACCAGAGCATCAAAAAGACCATGTATCAACTAGAGCATCAAAAAGACCATGTATCAACTAGAGCATCAACAAGACCATGTATCAACCAGAGCATCAACAAGACCATGTATCAACCAGAACATCAAAAAGACCATGTATCAACTAGAGCATCAAAAAGACCATGTATCAACTAGAGCATCAAAAAGACCATGTATCAACTAGAGCATCAAAAAGACCATGTATCAACTAGAGCATCAAAAAGACCATGTATCAACTAGAGCATCAAAAAGACCATGTATCAACTAGAGCATCCACAAGACCATGTATCAACTAGAGAATCAGCATCACCATGTATCAACTAGAGCATCAACAAGACCATGTATCAACTAGAGCATAAACAAGACCATGTATGAACAAGAGCATAAACAAGACCATGTATGAACAAGAACATCAACAAGACCATGTATCTACTAGAGCATCAAAAAGACCATGTATCAACTAGAGAATCAGCATCACCGTGTATCAACTAGAGCATCAACAAGACCATGTATCAACTAGAGCATAAACAAGACCATGTATCAACTAGAGCATCAATAAGACCATGTAATGATAGCTCAACAAGACCATGTATCAACAAGAGCATTAATAAGACCATGTATCAACTAGAGCATAAACAAGACCATGTATGAACAAGAGCATCAACAAGACCATGTAGCAACCAGAGCATCACCAAGACCATGTATCAACTAAAGCATCAACAAGAACATGTATAAATGAGAAAATCAGCAAGACCATGTGATGATAGCATCAGAAGACCATGAATCGCCTAGAGCATCAATAAGACCATGTATCAACAAGAGCATCAAAAAGACCATGTAATGAAAGCATCAACAAGATCATGTATCAACAAGACCATGTATCTACTACAGCATCAAGAAGACCATGTATCAACTAGAGCATCAACAAGACCATGTATGAACAAGAGCATGAACAAGACCATGTATCTACTAGAGCATCAAAAAGACCATGTATCAACTAGAGCATCCACAAGACCATGTATCAACTAGAGAATCAGCATCACCATGTATCAACTAGAGAATCAACAAGACCATGTATCAACCAGAGCATCAACAAGACCATGTATCAACCAGAACATCAATAAGACCATGTATCAACTAGAGCATCAAAAAGACCATGTATCAACTAGAGCATCAACAAGACCATGTATCAACCAGAGCATCAAAAAGACCATGTATCAACCAGAACATCAAAAAGACCATGTATCAACTAGAGCATCCACAAGACCATGTATCAACCAGAACATCAAAAAGACCATGTATCAACTAGAGCATCAAAAAGACCATGTATCAACTAGAGAATCAGCATCACCATGTATCAACTAGAGCATCATCAAGACCATGTATCAACTAGAGCATAAACAAGACCATGTATGAACAAGAGCATCAACAAGACCATGTATCTACTAGAGCATCAAAAAGACCATGTATCAACTAGAGCATCCACAAGACCATGTATCAACTAGAGAATCAGCATCACCGTGTATCAACTAGAGCATCAACAAGACCATGTATCAACCAGAGCATCAAGAAGACCATGTATCAACGAGAGCATCAACAAGACCATGTATCAACCAGAACATCAAAAAGACCATGTATCAACTAGAGCATCCACAAGACCATGTATCAACTAGAGCATCAGCATCACTATGTATCAACTAGAGCATCAGCATCACTATGTATCAACTAGAGCATCAACAGGACGATGTAACAATAGCATCAACAAGAACATGTATAAACTAGAGCATCAACAAGACCATGTTTCAACTGTAGCAACAACAAGACCATGTATCAACTATAGCATCAACAAGACCATGTATCAATTAGAGCATCAACTGGGCCATATATCAACTAGAGCACACATGTCAAACTCTGGCCGCGGGCCAAATTTGGCCGACGATATAATTATATTTGGCCCGCAAGATCATATTAAATATTTATTAGAGTTGGCCCGCTGGCTGCCGCGCCAGTATAGCGCATGCACACTGAAGGTGAAAATGAAGACGCCAGAGGTGTGGAGGGATCTCAGAGTCCCAAATCCCAGGGATCAGAACGCCGCACTCAGCCCGTCCGGCTCCCGGACACACAGACGCAGCTGGAGTTCGGGACCATCCTCTCTGGGTCTGAGCTTCAGCGGCGATGCTGGACCGAACGTCTTGTTGGCGATGCCTTCCCCCTCGCTCCGTGCGCGGCGGACTTTGCCTCCCGCTCCTTTTGTTGGAGACGAGCCCGGCGCCGTGAGATCGCAGTTTAATCCCTCTCCAACCATGGGAGGGGGGGTGGGAGCAACGCGCTCTTCTCAGCCAATTCCTCCACCGTCCCGTACGCCAGCATTTCAATGGGAGGTTCAGGTGCCTTCATCAGGCGACCAACCTGTTGGTCCAAGACAAGGGGAGAGCGTACAAACTCCACACAGACAACACCTGAACTCGGGTGAACGTGGAGCTGCAACCCCACATTCCACATCAGGACTGTGCTTAAGATTGGGAGCAGTGGGACGGAAGCTTATTTTGTTCCTGTGATTTAAGCCTTTCTTGGGGTGGGGGGGTCCTTCTCTGACCACTTGCCTAACAATTAACCTAATCAGATGTGGAGTTACCACAATACAACAGTTCTCAACCTTTTTATTTCCACTCGCGTCACTGTGCCATTGGTGCTCTGTGATTAGTAAGGGATTGCTTAAGGTGGTCTGTGGGTGGGAAGAAAAAGTTTGAAGACCACTGCTTTAATCATCCCTCATTGACTCGTCATGTGCACGGTTTCAGAATGCTAAAGGAAATGGGCCAATGACAATTTTTCTCAAGCAAAATATTTCAGTAACAATTGGGTCTAGAGCAGTGATTCTCACCCTTTCCTTCCCACTCACATCCCACCTTAAGCAATCCCTTACTAATTACAGAGTTCCGATGGCATAGGGCACACATGTCAAACTCTGGCCCGCGGGCCAAATTTGGCCCGCAATATAATTATATTTGGCCCGCAAGATCATTTAAAAAATGTATTAGAGGTGGCCCACTGGCCGCCACGCCAGTATAGCGCATGCACAGTAATACAACAAATCCCAGAATGCATTGGCATTAGCCTGCTAATCGCCCCCACCTCCTCTGTTTACGTTGCAGGGTCTCACCGTGGACTCTGGTTTTGGGGCCTGGCCGGTGTCAGGGGAAGCCAAGGCCGCTTCCCAGTGCCCGGAACCGGAGGCCTCGGGCCTGACCTCGCCAGGACCGTTGCCCACTCCCCCTCCCTGCCGCAGGCCGATCCGCGACTCACGGTGACGGGGCCGCTGATCCGCCGAGATGCCGCCCTGCAGCGAGAGCCGATGCCCCCGCACTGTCGTTGTCCAACCCGATTGCCCGCAAACTCTGCCCTCCCGTACACAGGCCTGAGTAAATATTATGAACTTTAATCTCAGGATAAAACGATCTTCCAATAGTTTCATGTCACAGTGATAAATATATTCCTGGTTAAAAATGGTCCTGCACCTGGATACAAGCTCATTAGGCATAAAACTTGAAAAGTGTGTAAATCAAAGGATATCTGTACCAATGGAAAAAGGGCATGCCAAAAAAGCCTGCTAGAGTTCATGCCCACAATCAGTCACCCATTTGATTGTATCAGGAATCATGTTATTCTCCCACATTCTCAATAGCCCTCAGATTTTACTATTCGACAGCACACTAGCAACATTTGACAAATCCTCTATAGAGAAATATTAATTTAATTTTTTTATTTCTCATTTGTTAATGCTTCTGGAAAGAGTTTATCCAAAACTATTATTAAACATTTATTTTAATAAGAAAAAGTTTAACGTTACATATGTTGAAAGAAGAGAAAACAGGCAGATGTTGTTGAAAATTTTCAATAAATATTTAGTTCGGCCCTCGACTTAGTCCAAGTTTTTAATTTTGGCCCTCGGTGAATTTGAGTTTGACACCCCTGAACTAGAGCATCAACAAGACCATATATCAACTAGGGCATCAACAAGACCATGTACCAACTAGAGCATCAACAAGACCATGTGATGATAATGATCAGCAAGACAATATATAAACTAGAGCATCAACAAGAACATGTATCTAGTATCAATAAGACCATGTATCAACTAGAGCACCATCAAGACTATGTATCAACTAGAGCATCAACAAGACCATGTATCAACAAGAGCATCAACTAGACAGTGTAATGATAGCATCAACAAGACCATGTATCAACTAGAACATCAACCAGACCATGTATCAACTAGAGCATTAACAAGATGATGTAATGATAGCATCAACTAGAAAATGTATCAACGAGAGCACAAACAATACCATGTATCAAACAGAGCATGAATAAGACCATGAATCACCTAGAGCATCAATAAGACCATGTATCAACAAGAGCATAAAAAAAAACATGTAATGAAAGCATCAACAAGATCATGTATCAACAAGACCATGTATCTACTACAGCATCAAGAAGACCATGCATCAACTAGAGCATCCACAAGACCATATATCAACTAGAGCATCAACAAGACCATGTACCAACAAGAGCATCAACAAGACCATGTGATGATATGATCAACAAGACAATATATAAACTAGAGCATCAACAAGACCATGTACCAACTAGAGCATAAACAAAACCATGTGATGATATGATCAACAAGACAATATATAAACTAGAACATCAACAAGAACATGTATCTAGTATCAATAAGACCGTGTATCAACTAGAGCACCATCAAGACCATGTATCAACTATAGCATCAACACGACCATGTATCAACTATAGCGCATCAACAAGACCATGTATCAACTAGAGCATCAACAAGACCATGTATCAACAAGAGCATCAACTAGACAGTGTAATGATAGCATCAACAAGACCATGTATCAACCAGAACATCAACCAGACCATGTATCAACTAGAGCATCAACAAGACCATGTATCAAATAGAGCATTAACAAGATGATGTAATGATAGCATCAACTAGAAAATGTATCAACGAGAGCACAAACAATACCATGTATCAAACAGAGCATGAACAAGACAATTAATCGCCTAGAGCATCAATAAGACCATGTATCAACAAGAGCATAAAAAAAGACCATGTAATGAAAGCATCAACAAGATCATGTATCAACAAGACCATGTATCTACTACAGCATCAAGAAGACCATGTATCAACTAGAGCATCAGCATCACCATGTATCAACTAGAGCATCAATGACCATGTATCAACTAGAGCATCTACAAGATCATGTATCAACTGAAGCATCAACAAGACCATAAATCAACTCCAGCATCAACAAGACCATGTATCAACTTTAGCACATCAACAAGACCATGTATCAACTAGACCATCAACATGTATCAACTATAGCATCAACAAGACCATGTATCAACTATAGCATCATGTAGACCATGTATCAACTATAGCATCAACAAGACAATGTATCAACTATAGCGCATCAACTAGGCCATGTATCATCTATAGCGCATCAACAAGACCATGTATCAAAGAGTGCATTAACAAGACCTTGCATCAACTATAGCATCAACAAGACAATGCATCAACTATAGCGCATCAACAAGACCATGTATCAACTATAGAACATCAACCAGACCATGTATCAACTATAGCATCAACATGCATCAACTACAGCATCAACAAGACCATCTATCAGCTAGAGCATTAAGAAGACCATGTATCAACTGTAGCATCAACTAGACCATGATTTATTTATAGCGCATCATCAAGACCACGTATCAACTATAGCATCAACAAGACCATGAATCCACTATAGTATCTACAAGACCATGTATCAACTGTAGCATCAACAAGACCCATGTATCAACTATGGATTCAACAAGACCATGTATCAATTCTAGCATCAACATTTATCAACTATAGCATCAATAAGACCATGTACCACCTATAGCTCATCAACAAGACCATGTATCAACTATAGCATCAACATGTATCAACTATAGCATCAAAAGACCATGTATCAACTGTAGCTCATCAACAAGTCCATGTATCAACTATAGCATCAATATGTATCAACTATAGCATCAACAAGACCATGTATCAACTGTAGCTCATCAACAAGTCCATGTATCAACTATAGCATCAATATGTATCAACTATAGCATCAACAAGACCATGTATCACTGTAGCATCAACAAGATAATGTATCAACAAGAGCATCAACAACACCATGTATCAGCAGATTGGAGTCACGTGATGGAGTCGTGGCCGGTAGGGTAACTCCAGCCCTCTCCAGAAAAGTTAAAAAAAGATAGAGAAAAAACAAAGGCACAATCATAAAAACCATAACAAAGTGAAAGTAGTGTGGAGAAAATGGCAGCGAAGAAAGAAAAATCAAAAACAATGGGAAGAAAAGAAGAAGGAAGGACGTCGGACGAGGAAGGTGAAGGCCTTACCGGTACGAGGAGGCCCACAGTGGAGAGAGAAGCTCGCTCCCTGAGGTCAGTGGAAGCCCCGAACTCAGGACTACAAAATTGCTCACGGAGCCAAACAAAAGTGCGCAATCGCACATGCGCGAATCCTCACACATGTGCGATGCATAAAACAAAAACAACACCGATGGGAGGTGGGACCAGCTGAGGAGTAAATCTCCACAGCTGAAACAGACAACTACAACAGAACAGCAAGAGGAAAACATAAAAAATAACAAGAACAAGAAGGAAGAGAATAAAAATAAGAAATCAAAGAAACAACAGATGACCAACCCAGAGGAAGAAGACCAACACCAAGACACTTTTAATAAAAATAAGAAGACCAAAAATACCCAACAAAATAAAACAAACAACCCAACAAGAAAACCAGAAGAGACAGAGGTAAAGGACACAGGTCCTGGAGTGGACTCAGAAGAAGAGGAGGAAGAACACAGAGAAATGGAAGATGAAGGGAAGGGCAAGTACATGGATATATTTTTTTAAATAATATATGGAAACAGTAAAAGAATGGCAGTCACAAGAATTCAGTGAAATAAAAAGTACAGAAGAAAAAGTGAATAAATTAGAGATGATCATGACAGATATAGGAAAAAGGGTAGACAAGGTGGAAGAACGAGAAACGGCCATAGAAATGGAAGTAGATGACTTAAAAAAGAAATTAGAAGAATCTGATAAAAAAGTTAAAGAAACACAGGAGCTTTTAGCTCAGAAGATAGACAGAATGGAAAATTATAATAGAAGAAACAATATAAAGATAGTGGGCCTTAAGGAAGATGAAGAAGGCAAAAATATGAAAGAATTTATAAAAGAATGGATCACCAGGGTTCTAGGAAGACCAGAATTACAGGAAGAAAGGGAAATAGAAAAGGCACACAGAACATTAGCCCCTAAACCACAACCACAACAAAAACCAAAATCCATTCTAGTAAAATTCCTAAAATATACAACAAGAAAAAATATATTGGAGAAGGCAATGAAAAAATTAAGAGAAGACAAAAAACCACTGGAATACAAGGGTTAAAAAAAAAAATTTCTATCCAGATATAAGTTTTGAACTCCTGAAGAAGAGGAAGGAGTTCAATGCAGCAAAAATGACCCGATGGAAAAAAAGGTTATAAATCTATGTTAAAATACCCAGCGATACTTAAAATAGTTATTCCGGGGCAGCAAAGCAAACTATTCTCGGATCCGGAAAGAGCACAAAAATTTGCAGAACTACAAAACAGACAGAGAGATGAAGAGATGTAACAAGAACAAAATGACAACAAACTATATGTATGTGTGTATGTATATATGTGTATGTATATATATATATATATATATATATATATGTATGTATATATAAAAAATAGAGTATAGGTAAGAACTAAGAAGGGAAAGAAAGGGAAGAAAGGAAGTAAGGATGGAATTAAGAGAGTGACCTTTGTTATATATGAAGATGAAAATCTTTTCTGGGGGGGTCTTGGTGGGGGCGAATAACAGTCACTGCGAAATCAGTTGACACTTGCGAGCGGATTCACAAATCCAAATGGAGAGGGGAGATGTGGTTGCCCGACAAGGGACAAAGGGCAACTCAGAAAGGGGAGGGACAATTGGGGTTAAAGGAATCTTAGATATGAGAATAGTGGAAATATTTCATGTTTTAGAAATGTTGTCTTATAATGTGTTCAAAAAAAGAAAGCAGAAATGGATAAGAAGGGAAGGTGGTGATGAGGAAAGGGAAAGGGAAGATAAACAAAGTATGAAATGGCCATGTTGAACTATATGACTTTAAATATTAAATATTAACGGAATTGATAAGAACAGAAAATAAAATAAGAGGGATAAAAATAAAAGAGAAGGAATATAAAATCAGTCTATTTGCAGATGACGTTATAATATACTTAACAGAACGAGAAATATCAATAAAAGAATTACATAGGAAATTGAAGGAATATGGAGAAGTATCGGGGTACAAGATCATTGCAAATAAAAGTGAAGCAATGCCAATGAATAATGTAGATTTCACAAAGTTTAAGAAAGAATCGCCATTTAGATGGCAAACACAAGCAAAGCAAAGGAGGAAAAACCCAACACCCAACCCCAACCAACCAATTTTCCCTTGCAACTGCTGCAATCGTGTCTGCCTGTCCCGCATCGGACTTGTCAGCCACAAACGAGCCTGCAGCTGACGTGGACTTTTTACCCCCTCCATAAATCTTCGTCCGCGAAGCCAAGCCAAAGAAGAAGGAAGACAAGCAATGCGATACCTAGGTATACAACTAAATAAAAACCTCGGCCATCTATATAAACTCAATTACCATCCATTAATGAAAAAATTACAAGACGACTTAGAGCATTGGAAAGACTTACCACTAACACTGATAGGAAGGATAAATTGTATTAAAATGAATATTTTCCCAAGGATACAATACCTATTTCAGTCTTTACCAATACACCTAACAGAGAAATTCTTCAAGGAGTTAAAGAAAATAATAAGGAAATTCTTATGGAAAGGGGGGAAACCGAGGATAGCACTAGATAAATTAACAGAATGGTACAAACAAGGAGGCTTACAACTACCAAACTTTAAGAATTATTATAGAGCCGCACAATTAAGATACCTATCAGATTTTTATCAAACAAGGGAAAAACCAGATTGGACCAGATTAGAACTAGATAAAATAGAGAAGATACCTGAACATATACTATATAAATGGGATGAAAAATTGGTGCAACGTAGGAATTCACTGGTATTGCATCATCTGCTCAACATTTGGAAGAAGATTCATGTAGAAAGGAATAAAACAAATTACCAACTACCAAAACTAATAATGACGCAAAATCAGCTAATCCCTTTCACAATAGATGACCTTTCCTTTAGAGAATGGGAGAGAAAAGGGATCAAAAGAATAGAAAATTGTTTTTCGGGAAATAAATTATTATCCTTTGAACAGATGAAGGACAAATATAATATAACTCACGATACAATGTTTGCATACTACCAACTGAAAACCTACTTGAAGGACAAATTGGGAAACAGTCTGAGGTTACCAGAAGGAAGCAATTTTGAATATGTGATTACAATGAAAATTTAAAAAATTGTAACAAACATGTACATCAAACTGCAAGAAAAGGAGAACGAGGAAACAAACGGTAAACCTAAACAAAACAGGATCTAAACAAATATAAAGAATGAAACATGGGAGAAGCTATGCTCCAGAATATGAGAAATACAATAAACACGAGGTTACGCATGATACAATATAACTGGATACACAGGGTATACATCACACCTCAAAAGTTAAATAAATGGGACTCAACAGTATCAGACAGATGTTTTTCACTGTAAAAAGGAAACGGGAACAACAATTCATGCAATTTGGACATGTGAGAAAGTGGAAAAATTTTGGGAAGATCTAAACCAGATATTAAATAAAATCACAAAAAGCAATATACCAAAAAACCCAGAGATCTTCCTCCTAAGTAATATAAGAAACAAAGAATTTGGACTCGATTTGGATGGAGCACAAAAAGATTTGTTATGATAGCCTAAGCTGTAGCAAAAAAATGTATTATGTCATCCTGGAAATTAGAAGACAACTTGAGAATACAACAATGGTACATAGAAATAAATAAATGTATTCCATTAGACAAAATAACATATAATTTAAAAAATAATATCACAATATTTGAACAAATATGGGAACCATACATGAAATACAATAGAGAAATCCTCCCATGGACCTCCACCACCTAATTTGACAGAAGGAGAACCCAACGAAATGAACTCAGTAAAATTTCTTGTTTATTTTTATTAAGTGACAACATTGTTTAACGGGTTTAATATATCTTATAGATTGAACTTCAAATAAATGGGGAGGGGGTGGGGGAGGGAGGGAAGGGAGTGGGGAAAAAGGTGGAAAAAATGACACTGTACATATTTAAGAAGAAAAATGTCTGTATGTATCTTGGTCAAATGGTTATAGTATGAAAAATAAAAAAAAATTAAAAAACAACACAATGTATCAACTATCACATCAACAAGACCATGTATCAACTATAGCATCAACAAGACCATGTATCAACTAGATCATCAAAAAGATCATGTATCAACTGTATCATCAACAAGACCATGTATCAACTATAGCATCAACAAGACCCATGTATCAACTATAGCATCAACAAGACCATATATCAATTAGAGCATCAACAAGACCACTTATCAACTATAGCGCATCAACAAGACCATGTATCAACTAGAGCAGGGGTGTCAAACTCAAATTAACAGAGTGCCAAAATTAAAAACTTGGACGAAGTCGTGGGACAAACTAAATATTTGTTGAAAATTTTCAACAACACCTACATGTTTTCTCTTCTTTCAACATATGTAATGTTAAACTTTTTCTTATTAAAATAAATGTTGAAAAATAGTTTTGGTTAAACTCTTTCCAGAAGAAGCATTAACAAATGAGAAATAAAATATTCAATAAATAATATTTCTCTATAGCCTTTAAGCTCATTTTAAATGTATTTGTTTTCCACAAGTCAAGAAGTCAAACAAATAACAACTTGCTTCAATGACAAACAGGTTTGTCTTTTAAAATGATGAACATATAGTCTGCCTCCCACCTGTCTTGAAAGTCCTGTTTTCTGTCTTTTGTTTCGCCATTTTTCATAAGGGGTTTATTACATGTGAGTTAGGCGACAGGTCGCAGATGTTAATGATAGTAAACAGAGGAGGTAGGGGTGATTAGCAGGCTGAAGGGCCAGCGCCAACGCATTTGCAAAGCATTCTGGGATTTGTAGTATTAGCTGTGCATGCGCTATACTGGCGCGGCGGCCATATTTGATATGATTTTGCGGGCCAAATATAATTATATCACGGGTCAAATTTGGACCGTGGGCCTGAGTTTGACATGTGTAAACTAGAGCATCAACAAGACCATGTATCAACTATAGCGCATCAACAAGACCATGTATCAACTATAGCATCAACAAGACCATGTATCAACTGTAGCATCAACAAGACCATGTATCAACTAGAGCATCAACAAGACCATGTATCAACTAGAGCATCAACAAGACCATGTATCATCTATAGCATCAACAAGATCATGTATCAACTAGAGCATCAACAAGACCATGTATCAACTATAGCGCATCAACAAGACCATGTATCAACTATAGCATCAACAAGACCATGTATCAACTGTAGCATCAACAAGACCATGTATCAACTAGAGCATCAACAAGACCATGTATCAACTAGAGCATCAACAAGACCATGTATCATCTATAGCATCAACAAGATCATGTATCAACTAGAGCATCAACAAGACCATGTATCAATAAGAGCATCAACAAGACCATGTATCAACTATATCAACGAGACCATATATCCACTAGAGCATCAACAAGACCATGTATCAACTCGAGCATCTATAAGAACATGTATCAACTATAGCATCAACAAGACCACATATCAACTATAGCGCATCAACAAGACCATGTATCAACTATAGCATCAACAAGACCATGTATTAACTGTAGCATCAACAAGACCATGCATCAACTAGAGCATCAACAAAACCATGTATCAAGTATAGCGCATCAACAAGACCATGTATCATCTATTGCATCAACAAGACCATGTATCTGGGAAGTCACGTGATGGAGTAGTGACCAGTAAGAAAATACCAGCCTTCTCCAGAAAAGTTTTTAAAAAGTAAAGAAAAAGTAAAGCTACAAACACAGAAACCATAACAAATTAAAAATAAAAGTGTGGAGAAAATGGCAGCAAAGAAAGAAAAATCAAAAACAACTGAAAGAAAAGAAGAAGGAAAGACTTCGGAAGAAGAAGGTGAAGGCCTTACCTGTAGGAGGAGGCCCGCTGTGGAGAGAGAAGCCCGCTCCCTGAGATCAGTGGAAACCCTGAACTCAGGACTACAAAAATGGCTCACGGAGCCAAACAAAAGTGCGCAACCGCGCATGCGCGAATCCTTGCACATGCGCGATGCACAAAACAAAAACAACATCAACGGGAGGTGGGACCAGCTGAGGAGTAAATCTCCACAGCTGAAACAGACAAGTATAACACGACAGCAAGAGAAAAACTTAGAAAATAACGGGAACAAGAAGGAAGAGAATAAAAAAAGGAAATCAGAGAAACAACAGATGACCAGCCCAGAGGAAGAAGACCAACACCAAGACACCTTTAATAAAAATAATAAAACAAAAATACCCAACAAAATAAAATAAACAACCCAACAAGAAGATCAGAAGAGACAGAGGTAAAGGACACAGATCCTGGAGTGGACTCAGAAGAAGAGGAGGGAGAACATCAAACTCTACACAGAGAAATGGAAGATGAAGGGAAGGGACAGTACATGGAGAAAAAAATTCTTTAAAGAATATGTGGAAACATTATAAGAATGGCTGACACGAGAATTCAGTGAAATAAAAAGAAGAATAAAAGGTTCTGAAGAAAAAGTGAATAAATTAGAGATGGTCATGACAGAAATTGGAAAAAGAGTAGACAAGGTGGAAGAACGAGAAACAGCCATAGAAATGGAGGTAGATGACTTAAAAAAGAAATTAGAAGAATCTGATAAAAAGTTAAAGAAACACATGAGCTGTTAGCTCAGAAGATAGATATAATGGAAAACTATAATAGAAGAAAGAATATAAAGATAGTGGGCCTTAAGTAAGATGAAGAAGGCAAAAATATGAAAGAATGTATAAAAGAATGGATCCCCAGAGTCCTAGGACTGCCAGAATTACAGGAAGGAATGGAAATAGAAAGGGCACACAGAACATTAGCCCCTAAACCACAACCACAACAAAAACCAAGATCCATTCTAGTAAAATTCCTAAGTTATACGACAAGAGAAAATATATTAGAGAGAGCAATTAAAAAAATAAGAGAAGACAAAAAGCCACTGGAATACAAAGTTCAAAACATTTTTTCTATCCAGATATAAGTTTTGAACTCTTGAAGAAGAGGAAGGAGTTTAACGCAGCAAAATGACCCTATGGAAAAAAAGTTATAAATTTATGTTAAAATATGCAACGGTGCTTAAAATAGTTATCCCGGGGCAGCAAAGCAAACTTTTCTCGGATCCGGAAAAAGCAGGAAAATTTGCAGAACACCTACAAAACAAACAGAGAGATAAAGAGATGTAAAAAGAACAAAAATGACAAGAACTATATATAAAAAAGAATAAAGTATAACTAAGAACTAAGAAGGGAAAGAAAGGGAAGAAAGAAAGTAAGGAGGGAATTAAGAGAGTGACCTTTGTTATATATGAAGATTAAAATCTTTTCTGGGGGGCTGGGTGGGGAAGAATAACAGTCACAGCGAAATCAGTTGATGCTTGCGAGTGGATTCGCAAATCCAAATGGAGAGGGGAGATGTGGTTGCCCGACAAGGGACAAAGGGCAACTCAGAGAAGGGAGGGACTATAGGGGTTAAAGGAATTTTAGATATGGGAATAGTGGAAATATTTTATGTTTTAGAAATGTTGTCTTACAATGTGTTCAAAAAAAGAAAACAGAAATGGATAAGAAGGGCAGGTGGTGATGAGGAAATGGAAAGGAAAGATAAACAAAGTATGAAATGGCCATGTTGAACTATATGACTTTAAATATTAACGGAATACATAACCAAATCAAAAGGAAGAAACTGTTAAATTTACTGAAGAAAGAAAAAATTGATATAGCATTCGTGCAAGAAACACATCTAACTGAAGTGGAACACAAGAAATTAAAGAGAGATTGGATAGGACATGTAACAGCAGCATCATATAATTCAAAAGCCAGAGGAGTAGCTATATTAATCAATAAAAATGTACCAATCAAAATAAAAGATGAAATAATAGATCCAGCAGGGTGGTATGTAATGATAAAATGTCAGATATATTCAGAATTTTGGAATTTACTCAATGTTTACACACCTAATGAAGAAGATCAAAAATTTATGGAAGATATCTTTTTGAAGATCGCAGATACACAAGGGAATATACTTATAGGAGGGGATTTTAACCTTAATTTGGACTCAAAAATGGATAAATCTGAAAAAAAGAATAACAGAAAGAACAAAGTAACCAAATCTATAATTAAATCAATACAGGAAATGCAACTTTTGGATATATGGAGGAAACCACACCCAAAGGAAAAGGAATATTCATATTATTCGGGTAGACATAAAACATACACAAGGATGAACCTATTTCTATTATCAGCCCACATTCAAGGAAGAGTTAAGAAAACAGAATATAAACCTAGATTGTTATCGGATCACTCACCCCTGTTATTGGCAATAGAGCTAGAGGACATCCCACCAAGAATGTATAGATGGAGATTAAACTCCATGCTACTTAAAAGACAGGATTTTAGAGAATTCATTGAGCGACAAATTAAAATGTACTTTGAAATAAATATGGAATCAGTGAAAAATAAATTTATACTATGGGACGCAATGAAAGCATTCTTCAGAGGACAAATAAGTTATGTAACTAAGATGAAGAAGGACTACAATAGAGAAATAGAACAGTTGGAAAGGGAAATAACAAATACAGAAAAAAAATTAGCAATAAAGGAAGATACAATTAAAAGAAGAGAATTGACAGACAAGAAAATAAAATATGAAACACTACAAACATATAAGGTGGAGAAGAACATAATGAAGACAAAACAGAAATATTATGAGCTCGGAGAAAAAACGCACAAAATACTAGCATGGCAGCTTAAGACAGAACAAACTAAAAGAACGGTATTGGCATCAAGGAAAAAGGACAAACAAATTACATATATCCCAACGGCGATCAACGAAAACTTCAGGGAATTCTACGAACAACAATATCAAACTGAAAATTAAAGGAAGGAAGAAAAAATAGATGAATTTCTAACTAAAATTGAACTACCGAAATTACAGAGGAGCAAAATAAATTAATAAAACCATTTAAAATAGAAGAAATACAGGAGATATTTAAAAAACTACCGAACAATAAAACATCGGGAGAGGATGGACTCCCAATAGAATTCTATAAAACATTTAAAGACTTATTAATTCCTCCTCTCCTGGTAATGAACCAGATTGAAAAAACACAAAACATACCAGATTCATGCAAAACAGCAATAATTACAGTAATACCAAAGACGGGGAAAGATCCACTAACACCAGCATTGTATGGACCAATATCTCTACTTAACACAGATTATAAGATAATAGCTAAACTATTAGCAAACAGATTGGCTGACTGTGTACCAAAAATAGTAAAACTAGACCAAAATGGATTTATTAAAAAAAGACGAACAACGGACAATATCTGTAAATTCATTAACTTAATCCATGCAGTACAAGGAAAAAAAACTTCAACAGTAGGGGTTGCTTTAGACGCAGAGAAAGCCTTTAACAGAGTAGAATGGAATTATTTATTCAAAGTACTACAAAAATTCAACCTACCAGAGAAATATATTAATTGGATTAAAGCATTATATTAGGGACCAATGGTGAAAGTGACAGTAAATAGATATATATCAAAACAATTTAACTTAAGCAGATCAACAAGGCAGGGATGTCCACTATCTCCCTCACTATTCGCATTAGCTATAGAACCACTAGCAGAACTGATAAGAACAGAAAATAAAGTAAGAGGGATAAAAATAAAAGAGAAGGAATATAAAATCAGTCTATTTGCAGATGACGTTATAATATCCTTAACAGAACCAGAAATATCAATAAAAGAATTACATAAGAAATTGAAGGAATATGGAGAAATATCGGGGTACAAGATCAATGCAAATAAAAGTGAAGCAATGCCAATGAATAATGCGGATTTCACAAAGTTTAAGAAAGAATCACCATTTAGATGGCAAAAACAAGCAATTCGATACCTAGGTATACAACTAAATAATAATCTCGGCCATCTATGTAAACTAAATTATCAGCCATTAATGAAAAAATTACAAGATGACTTAGAGCACTGGAAAGACTTACCACTAACACTGATAGGAAGGATAAACTGTATTAAAATGAACATCTTCCCAAGGATACAATACCTATTTCAATCATTACCACTTCACCTAACAGAGAAATTCTTCAAGGAGCTAAAGAAAATAATAAGGAAATTCTTATGGAAAGGGGGGAAACTGAGGATAGCACTAGATAAATTAACAGAATGGTACAAACAAGGAGGCTTACAACTACCAAACTTTAAGAATTATTATAGAGCAGTACAATTAAGATACCATTCAGATTTTTATCAAACAAGGGAAAAACCAGATTGGACCAGATTAGAACTAGATAAAATAGGGGAGAAGATACCTGAATATATATTATACAAGTGGGATGATAAATTGGTGCAACGTAGGAATTCACCAGTATTGCATCATCTGCTCAACATTTGGAAGAAGATTCATGTAGAAAGGAATAAAATAAATTATCAACTACCAAAATTAATATTGACACAAAATCAACTAATCCCTTTCACAATAAATAACCTTTCCTTCAGAGAATGGGAGAGAAAAGGGATCAAAAGAATAGAAAATTATTTTTCAGGAAATAAATTATTATCTTTTGAACAAATGAAGGACAAATATTATATAACTCACGATATAATGTTTGCATACCACCAACTGAAAACCTACTTGAAAGACAAATTGGGAAACAGTCTGAGGTTACCAGAAGGAAGCAATTTTGAATATGTGATTACAGACACAATGATAATTAAAAAAATTATAACAAACATGTACATCAAACTGCAAGAAAAGGAGAACGAGGAAACTAACTGTAAACTTAAACAAAAATGGGAACAAGATTTAAACATAAAGATAAAGAATGAAACATGGGAAAAGCTATGCTCCGGAACTATGGGAAATACAATAAACACGAGGTTACGCATGATACAATATAATTGGTTACACAGGCTATACATCACACCCCAAAAGTTAAATAAATGGGACCCAACAGTATCAGACAGATGTTTTCACTGTAAAAAGGAAACGGGAACAACAATACATGCAATTTGGACATGTGAGAAAGTGAAAAAATTTTGGGAAGATCTAAACCAGATATTAAATAAAATCACAAAAAGCAATATACCAAAAAGCCCAGAGATCTTCCTCTTAAGTAATATAAGAAATAAAGAATTTGGACTTGATTTGGATGGAGCACAAAAAAGATTTATTATGATTGCCCTAGCTGTAGCAAAAAAATGTATTATGTCAACCTGGAAATTAGAAGACTACTTGAGAATACATACAACTTGGGAACCATACATGAAATACAATAGAGAAATCCTACCACGGACCTCCACCACCTAATATGACAGAAGGAGAACACAATGAAATGAACTGACTCAGTATATAAAAGTAAAAGACAAAAATTTCTTGTTTATTTTTATTAAGTGATGACATTGTTGAATGGGTTTAATGCATCTTATAGATTGAACTTTAAATAAATGGGAAGGGGGGTGAGGGAGAGAGGGAAGGGAGGGGGGAAAAAGGGGAGAAAATGACACTGTATATATTCAACAGAAAAAATGTCTGTATGTATTTTGGTCAGTATGGTTTATAGTGTGAAAAATAATAATTTTTTAAACCCTAAAAAAAACAAGACCACGTATCAACTAGAGCATCAACAAGACCATGTATCAACTAGAGCATCAACAAGACCATGTATCAACTAGAGCATCAACAAGACCGTGTGTCAACTATGCTGTCGTTGAATGCCTGAATCAGTTCTTTCCTCACTGGCGATTTAAACTAAAGCTGTGAAAGCACACAACACAAAAAGACATGACCGCCTGCTGCTGACTTCGAGAATCATCAAAGCCATAATCACAGATTTTCCAAACCTACATCGTCTGTTGCTTCAACATACATGGTCACCAGGCACTTGGGAACACAACTGTTTGAAGTTCAAATTTATCATCATCTTACATCCCAATGAAGCAGTATTTCTCCAGATGAACAGTGCACACACATATACACCCACTACACAGCACAAAATGATCGTATACTCACACACACAGACACAGAATACTGTTCGTCAGTTTCATAACCTATGGGAAGAAGTTATTTCCCAGCCTGGCAGTCTTGATTTTGGTGCTCCTGTCCCTCAATGATAGTGGGTCAAAGATACTGTGTGCTGATGTGGTGATACGACCACCAGCCTACTGCAGGGGGCGATCTCTGTACCTGCAGGAAGACCTCCTAAGGGGCTGACTCCACCTGGCCGGCTGCCAATCAGCCGAACTGGCCCATCTGAGCCAGTCACATGGGGAGCCACGCAGGCTTGAACTGGTGTTCAGACCTTTACTGGAATAAAACCTGTCATATAGTCTTTGAGTTTTGTGCTTGCTTGCTGCTACCTCAGCGCACCACAGCTGGATGGAATGGGTCTTCGTTAATTCTTTGAGCCCTTAAGTTGCTTAACATCATAATTTGAGAGGATATCAGCCCAGTGTAAAAATGCTGGAGTTACTTATCTTACAACTCTGGGAGAAACGTCATGACATAGTTTGTGGGTTTTCAAGATTGCAGTCTATTTCCACTATAACAGAATCTTTCACGAACAGGGAAACAAAATAAATATTCATTGGATTTCTTTCTTCCCAAGAGCAACATCAGTTAAAGTGTCTGCTCTGTAAACACTCAAACTCAAACTTACTTTTGCATCTATGTCAAATTAACATTCAGACCCAAAACAAATCACTGCTTGCAATGGAAATATTATTGTTACTTCACACAATTTTGGGGTTGCTAACCTTGCAACGAGGTGCACAAAACTGATCATTATGCTCCACAGAAGTTTCCTCCTCTTCCTCCTCTTCCTCAAGCTCAACTGCCATTCGATTGGAGCCTTTCTCTAGAGTTGTTCTTTGTTAAACTTTAATGTAAAATGCATCAGGTCTGTTTATTTCAGTAGAGGACAAATATTTCTTTTTAATCCCATGTACAATTTCATTATCCCAAAACTAAGTGTTCTTAGAAAATATTGACTCCTGCTATGTCAATGAACCCTTCATCAGTGTTGCCCAGCATCTCCTTTGAATAACTGAAGCCCAAAATTGCATGGAGTTGCTCCAGTCACTGTTACAATCCTGTGAACAAATAAATCAAACTGCTGGAGGAACAGAGAGTCAGCCAGTGTCCGTGGAGTGAAATGGCCAAAACCCTACTCAGAAATGCAAAGTGAGACGGGTGTATTTTTGACCCAGAAGATTTGGAATTGTTTTATAATCACTGGAATGTTCACTTAAAGATGACCTTCATTTTGTGACCTCTGATGTTTTCTGCATTATGATGTGCAAACAAACTTTACATCCCACTCCCATGTCCTGCTTTCATACTTCACATGCAATATAGACATCAACTGGATCATATAAAATCAGACAAGCAATCGGCAAAATACAAATCCAAGATTTTTCCCCAACACAAGCAATATCTCCTCCCACTCACATGAAGAACATTATATCAAGTGTTAAGATGAATGAATGTTTAAGTTATCTTTCAGCAATGTTAGATGCATAACTGGTGTTGCTAATGGTGTCATCAGCTTAAGTAAGGAGTTTTACATTCTCCCGGTGTCTGTGTGGATTTTTCCTGGGGGATCCAGATTCCTCCCACTGTTTGAAACATACTAGGGTTGTAGGTTAATTGGGTGTAATTGGGCGGCATGGGCTCTTGGGCTGGAAGGGGTTTTTACTGTGCTCTATGTCTAAACTTTAAAATAAATTAAAAAATTTAAAATGTAAGCAAATGATAATGTGAAACTGCGTTAGAAATGCGGCATACATCCTTACCTCAGGTCTTCAGCTGGATTGCTCTTGATATTGCCTGTTGCTCAGATCACCGGTGTCAATCACTCATTTGGATGTGGCAATATCCTTGGAATCAGCCCAGAACCTCTGTATTGAGAGGCTTCTAATTTTCTCCCCATAGCTTTTCAATGTTTGTGACAGAAATATTCTAAAACTGCACAATATTTTTAAGAATAATTGCATTTTCTTTAAATGGTGATAATTACAAAGATGAAAATACATACTGTCACCTACCTTTTGACACAAGGTCAGTGAACGCATTGTTTGAAGAACGTTGATAGCCTGATGATTCTTTCCTCAATGGGTGACAGCTCCCTGGTCAATTCAGCAGCTCATCCAGCATGAGATTGGGAAGGCAGACGAGTGAACAGCTGACCTCCACCACATGACGGGCTTCCATGTACACTGCACACACAGAAGTCAGAAAACCACTTGCCTTCAAAAGTATTGGCCGTCAAACAGCACTAATCCTCACAACAAACTTGCATGGCCAATTCCCTGGCCGAATCGTTAGAACTCTTTTTAACCATATAACCATATAACCTTTTTAAAAACTCTTTTTAAAAACATATGTTTTCCTAAGCGGCCAAGCAAACGCATGCAGAATAATATTGACAAAGCTTCATGAGAAGTTTTTGATAATGCCACCATGTGCTTCTGAATATTATATTTCTGGTGCTTTTCATCTTCATTGGTGTGAAGCAAGGAATGGAAACCCACTGGGTTGAGAATTTACTTAACATTCAAAGTAACAAATTCATGAATTTTTTTTCAAATTTCTAAAAGGCTGGAAGGATATCAGCATGTTGTTAATTTTACATTGTTTATTAAAAAGGAAATTGATCATTTTAGGTTTTTTTTAATTCAGAGGGTTGCATCTAAAATGCTTGATTGCTGTTCCATCATAGCTTAGGTAAAAATCATGAATATATTGCTGCCTTGAGTTGGAGAATGCTGTAAAGCTTGCATGCATTTTCACTCATGACATTTGTAAACATACTAATGATTTTACACCAAATCTAATCAAATAAAGAATCCAAGTGTAATTGTTTTTGAATTAAACAGGCATAGAAGTTAATTACCATCTTTTGATTTCACTTCTTTTCCCAATAACTTCAGCACTCAAGCAGATGATAGAACATGCTCAGGGATCACAATGAAATATCTTCTCTCATTTATGACCTGACAAAATATATTGCACATCATTTTCTGTTTGGCCTTTCTCTGAATTGTCGCTTCCCCACCGCAAAGCAAGTAAATGATGATTAGCATGAAGAATATGGACCTGGAATTTGAGGTTCCAAGGCAGAGGCTTTGTTTCCTGGATATGTCTAAATACCAGTGTCAGAGGAGAATCCAATTGCCCAAATAGTTGTAGTATTTTGCAACATAACCTGCTGTCTGCTGGAAATATTGGCTTTGATTTACAGCCATCAAAAATGACCATTGACTCCCAACTTCCATTGTCCAAATTGCATTGGGGTCACCCACCCACCATAAAGCAGTTGTGGAGTTTTATTCTCAATGACCTTTCATGAAGTGGAGTCAAATGCAAGGTGCAAATAAGTCACCATCATTAGGCAGTGTGGTACAAGAGCCCTGTCCATGATAAAAAAAACCTCATCGAAGTTAGGGTCAGACCTTGGCTTCTGTTGTGACTAATGCTTTTCAAATGGTTTTTAAATGTCATTCACATTCAGACGTTGAATCACTATTGAACTGATTTGAAGCATAGAATAAAAATTATTCTATTCTACATGTGTGGTGCAGAAAGTATACTGACTAATTGCATCACACCCTGCTTTCGAAACTCAAGTGACCAGGAATGTAGACGGCTGCAGAAAGCAATAAACCTTGTTAAGCCCATCACGGGCACCAACTTTTCATCACTGAAAACATCTACGTGAAGCACTGTCTCAAGAAGGCAACCATTAGCAAAAATTATCCCCATCACCTTGGACACAAACTCTTCTTGCTGCTACCTTCAGGCAGAAGGTACTGTTACGAGCCCAGAGGACCCCAAAACCCAGCATCAATATATATCCACCAAGACAAATGGTTATTTAAACAAAAGTTACATTTAATTATCTTTAAACATGAAAACAGAATCACACTTTGACTTACCTAACCTAACTTAACCCCCTTCTAATTCTGTGCACGTGTATGTAATGTGTGTGTGTGTAAGTTCAGAAGAGTTCTTTGATTCACTGTCCAATCTCACTTCTCACACCTCCAAGTTCACAGGTTGCAGGCAATTCTTATACTGTGCACAGAATTTAACATTTATGAAGTTCAGCAGGCTTTGGTGTTTGAAAGGTAAATGGTTACTGCTCAGGAAGGTTCTTGTTAGTTTTCAGAGGGAGATTTGTTGTTCCAGGACATCCACAATGGATTCCTTTCTAATCAGCCACTCCAGTGTCTTGCTGACAAAACTTGCCCCCTCAGGGTTCTCAAGATGACAACCTCTTTCTTTCAGGTCACCACAGAGTTCCTTCTTGTTTCACTTATTCCAAGTAAAATATTGGACAGCCAGCCCTCTCCTCTTGCACAAGGGATTTTTCCAGGCTGAACCAAGAACTCACAACCAGTCTACCAAATGGGGTTTTTCCACAAGCTTGCTAGCTTGTCCTGTTCCAGTCCCAACTGCTGTTGCTGACTGTAACACAGTAGAACTGATCTCTGTCTCTGTCTCTGTCTCTCTCTCTCTCAGACAGAGAGAAAGTCTGTTTTACTCTCTCTGCTTGCAAAACCACATGACCCTCTTAGAACAGCAAATTCCCTTCCAGACAATATGTGGCTCCAACAAGCTTTTTAATCTGTTGCCTTTTTGTAAATGACAATCCATTAGTGAAGTCTCTTGAGCACCCTTCAAAGCTTTTGCAAATGCTTTGAGGCCCCGACATGTCTAACATTAGCAGAGCTCCAGTATTTCAAATAAGATCTGTTTTGAAGTATTTGTATGTGACCTACTTTAACAAACCTTTCCCAAATTTATCTCCCCAAAACATATCTATTTTTTGTCACAGTACAAAAGAAAATTAATACTTCTAGGTTGAAGAAGTGTTCTTCTGCCCAACAGCTATCAGGCCCTTGAATGTCCCTACACTACTCTTGCACAAAACTACCCTAGGACCTCGAAAATATCTACCTGCACTGTTGAAACATCATGTTTACTCCAAATGCAAATGTGGATATTTACCTATCCTTTGATATTTATCATCTCTTCTTCTGCCTCACTGTTCACTGTGGTAATTAAATTTAAACTATTGTTGGTTGTATATCTTTGTGGCTGAAGCAAGTAAGAATTTTGATACATCCATTCATTGCCCTTATGTACATGACAATAAACTCTTAAGTAAGTCAAAAAGTTTTCTTAAAAAAAACAAGCCTCATTAAGTTCCTCTCAAATCATTAAAAACTTAACACTCTAAAATTAAGCTCAATGATTTTTCTAATTTCGCTCAAGGGAAAGAATCCTATTCAAATGTCATGGGGCCTCTGATACCACATCAAATTTGACCCAATTTGGATTAGAAGTTTGGATACCTCAGTGCAGCATCAGGGAGTGAATCAAGACTGATCTTGTGCTCATGAGGAAGCTACTGAATTCTGGCAGATACTTGCAGGAACATCTGTCACAGCCAGAAATCTTCAACCTTTCAGCTCTGAATGACTCTGGAACTTTGCTGGAGACCTAAACAGGAGTCAAGCACATGCCAACAGACAAGGCAAATGGGGTTATTTTCACAATGGCAACAGCGCTGCGGAGAAACACAGAAGCTGCTGATGTACTACTTTACCACTACTTGGGGCCTGTCAAAAAGAACTGGGACTTGGCTCGCTAAGGTACCGGATGATAGCACAGAGTCAGATACTCATTAGCTATGACAGGGATTGCAGGCCATTACATTCAACAAAGTGAGGCCTAGCACCATAAATTGCTGTGATGTTTCACTCCCCAATGAGCTGAACACGCTTCACACTCGCTTTGAAGAGGAGATCTCAGTGGAGCCTTTGAGATTCCTTGCAGAGGCCAACGGCCCTGTTATATCTGTCTCTGGGGCTGACATCAGAAAATCCATCAAAAGGGTGAACCCTCACAATGCCCTGATGACGCATTGGCAAGGAAATGAAAATCTGTGCCAGCCAACTAACCAGAGTGTTCACTGGCATTTTCAATCTCTCATCAATGCAGTCTGAGGCATCCACCTGCTTCAGTAAGGCACCAATCATGGCAGTGTACAGGAGAAAAATGAGCAGCTTCAATGACTATCGCTCAGTAGCGCTAACATCTATTGTGATGAAATGCTTTGAGAGGTTGGTCATGGCCAGAATTAATATGCACCCAAGTTTAATTCATCTACCAACACAATTGCTCCATAGCAGTTGCAATATCACTGAGTCTCCATTCAGACCTGGATCATCAGTCTACCCTTCATCGACTACAGCTCAGCCTTCAACACCATCATCCCCTCAGCGCTCCTCAACAGCTTCAACGCTTGGGCTCTGCTCCCTCCTCTGCCACTGGATCCTTGACTTTCTCGTTGGAATATCACAGTCAGTAGGAATTGGAAACAACGTGTCTTCACTGTTGATCAACACAGGCGCACCCCAAGGATGCATGCTTAGAAAACTGCTCTGCTCAGTCTATATTCATGACTATGTAGCCAGGCACAATTCAAAAGCCATCTACAAATTTGCCAATGATATCACAGTCGTCGGCAGAATGACAAAGTGCAATGAGGAAGCGTACAGGATTGAGATAGACCAACGAGTTGAGTGGTGTCACCTTGCACTCAATACAGGTACAGAATCCTTTATCTGGACCCTTGGAGGACAGTATGTTCCGAATTTTGGATTTTTCCAGATTTCAGAACAAAACCCAGCTGCTCCAGATTTAAGCCGACCCGAATTGAGCTGCTGAATCGACCTCCTTCCAGTCGCACTGGCATCTCTTTCCTCCCTCACCCACCCGAGTCACACTGCCGTCTCTCCTCCCCACCACCCACCCAAGTCGCGCTGCTGTCTCTCTCCTCCCCACCGTCCACCCAAGTCGCACTGCCATCTCTCTCTCCTCCCCCCCTGCCCACCCGAGTCACACTGCCGTCTCTCTCCCCCCCACCCATCCAAGTCGCACTGACGTCTCTCTCCCCCCGCCGATCCAAGTCGCTCTGCCGTCTCTCTACCCCACCTGAGCCGTACTGCCGTCTTACTCTCCTCCCCCCACCCAACCTAATCATTAAGCTGTCTCTCTCTCCTCCCCCGCCCAACCTAATCGTTAAGCCGTCTCTCTCTCCTCCCCCATCCAACCTAGTCACGCTGCTGTCTCTCTCTCCATCCCCCCCGCCCAGCCAAGTTGCACAGCCGTCTCCCTCTCCTCCTTCCCCACCCACCCTCTCTCCTCCCCCACCCTCCCGAGTCACCCTGCCATCTCTCTCCCCCCTCACCCACCCAAGTTGCGATGCCATCTCCCCCCCCCCCCCCCCATCTAACCTAGTCGCGCTGCTGTTTCTCTCTCTCTCTCTCTGTTGTACCAAGACCAGGAAAAACATGCCAGTTTTTGGAGTTTCCAGATTTTAGATGTCCGGATAAAGGATTGTGTACCTGTATTACTGTGGTGAATGTTTGTCAAGCTGCCTGTCTCCCCTCTGGTGAGCCTTGCTGTACTAACATTGGCTGTGCATTATCTATGCTATTAAGGACACTCCCCTTGGATATAACTGTATATGCATCTATTATCTTTCATTATTGTACCATGAGTTTCTGCTAATAAAAGCCATGATTATTGTTTGACCACATCGTCTTTGTCTACTTCATCAACTGGCACTTCAATTACCAAAACCAATTAGCTGATTGTGGTCATCAGAAGTGAAGAGGGTCAAAAACTTAAAATTCCTGGGTGTCAACATGACTGAGGATCATTGCTGGGGCATCCACGTTGATGCAATAAGCAGCTATACTTTGTGAGGAGTTTGAGGAGATTGGGTATGTCATCAAAGGCTCTCGAAAGTTTCTACAGGTGTACCATGGAGAGCATTTAGACTGGTTGCATCAGTGCCTGGTGCCAATTCACAGGACAGGAAAAATCTCCAGTGAGTTGTTAGCTCAACTTGTGACATCATGGGGCTATTCCATTCCACTGACAACATCTACATGAGGCAGTGTCTGAAGAAAGCAACTCCTATCCTCAAGAATTCCGACCACCCAGGCCATGCTCTCTTCACTCTGCTACCATCAGGAGAAATGTACAGGAGTTTGACAAACACCCAACAATACAAAGACAGCTTCTTCCCCTCTGTTATCAGATTTCTGAATGGACAATGAACTACAGACACAATCTCACTTTGTCTAGTTTTCTTGCACTATTTATTTATTTTTGAAATGTAATTTATAGCTGTGGTGATACAATCACAGCAGTGAGCCGCATGCCCACCAGCCTACTGCAGGGGGCGACCTCTGTACCTGCAGGTCGACAACCTGAGAGACCGACTCCACATGGCTGGCTGTCAAACACCGATCTGCATGTAGACTTGAGCCGGCCCCTCCTGGGCCAGTCACACACATGGAACCATCGAGAGTGTACAGAGTTTAAGTGGATTAAAGCCTGTAGTACAGTCTTTCTTGTGTTTTCTGTCACTGCACCACAACACCAATAATTGCTGCTGCAAAACAATGAATTTTGTGTTGTGTTCATGACAATAAATTCTATTTCTTATTCTGGCTGCAAAGGAATCACCGGATCTTCTTGGTGAGTTCAAATAAGAAGCTTCCACTTTCTCAGTGGGCATTAGAAGATTTATACATTTTCAAAGCCCCGAATAAGCTCCAAGGCCACAGGGCAGGTGCTCACAGGGATGAGCTTGTGTCACTTTCTCAGCCGCAAGCCTTTAATAGACCTCCTTCCATGCTCTAATTTTCCATCACTATGACCACACAAATGAGGTAGGTGGCTGGCTTAAGTGACCCTGATGAAGTTCTGAAGAAAAGAGTCTGATGCATGCCCATCACAATTGCAGTATCTCTCTGTGCATTTGGCTCCCGAGAAGCTCAAATTAATCCCACAATTGCTGCAATTGTTGGGCTGGCTAACCCATTTCAGATCTCTCAAATCTCCTTTTCAGAAATCCAAGATAAATGGAAAAACAATCAGTTCATGTGAATACACAAAATAAATATAGATTAATTCGTGGCTTTATACAGCATTTGGAGTCATGGATTTCTTGCATCACCTGAAAGACAGGACTGCATTAAGCATTGAAGTGACTTCTATTATCGTCAATTGTCCCAATAGAACTAACTGAGAATTACTGGAGGACAGGATTATTTTGTTAAATAGTAAACTGTTATAATTTATTTGCATATTCTAATTTGAGAACAATTAACTGAGCATCAGAAATCTACAGAAGATCAGACCTCTGTAAAAGATACAATGTTATTGAGTGACTTGGAATATCTTCCAAACTTTTGGGGAGAGGGGGGGAGGGTTTACTGATTTTGATTTATTTTCAAATTCACTGATATGAAGTCAAGCACTTGAAGAGTTAGTTCCTCTACATTTGTCACTGGAAGAATTTTATTGTTAACTATTTAAATTGTAATGGCTGCTGTCATACTTTTAAAAGTTTTCCATTGATGAATAATGTTTGCTTTATCTCTGAGAAGAGGCCATGACATGGTAAATTAAGCACTCCCTCAAGTCTTTTATAACTGCACTTCAAAACCTGCAGATATATTTGCCTAAAGGTTCATCTCCAGTAAGTTGCACTGAACAAGCTCAGCATGTTGTAATTCATCCTCTGATTTCAACAGAATGAATTTTGAAGACAGGTTACAACTCACTGATGCTATTACTTTGCTCATTTACTGTTAGCAACCAAAGCTGAATCCATTGCTTTTAAGCCCTCTGTTTACCATTAAAAAAAAACTTTGGTGACATTGAACAATTTGATCATTCCTTCAACATCAACAAAGTTGGAAACTGTGCAATAGTACGTCTTTGAAAATTATGTTTAAGAGTGCAGTCTTGTTCCTATTTCCTGTCCAATTGCCAAATCTAACAGGCCACATGATGGCCAGTTGTCAAAATAGTTCATCACTGCAGCATTGCAAGACATCATCCAAGACAGCCACTAACTTTACAACATCAACAACAATCCTTTCTGCTTTTTTTGCTGCTGACTAAGGTGAGCAGCTCATTCCTCAACAAACTCAAAATCATTCACCAGCATTTGCAGGAGAACATCAGCAGTTGAACTGTCGGCATTCTTCCACCCTTGCTAGGACTCCCATTTAGAAGTCAGGAAGAAAGACTCCTCAATATATAGCATACACAGGCAAATTCCAGTTTTTGACGTGAAGCCCAGGTGATAGAGAATGAAAGAATGAACTATGCTTTGGGGAATCAGTTGGTTGAATCTGTGCCTGTTTAAACCTGGCCTCGTGGCTCCAGCAACCTCGCCAAACCTTTCCTTCTCGCACGAACTGTAACTGTGGATAATATCTTTTTTTTTTAATATTTATCTCTTTCCAGACTGGGATGATTTAAGGTATCGTATTGCAAAAAGTAACTGTTTGGCTGCAGCTCGGAAGAATTTTGGTGAAAATGTGCGTCGTACTTATGGATAGAGTTAGGAACTTTATTTGGAACAAGTCACACGAGCTAAATTTCCATGGGATCCACTGTTGTTTTTACTGGGTAATATTTCAGGGATAAGACCAAAATTGAAACTGAATTTATATCACTAAGAATTTGCAAAAATTGCATTAACAGTTGCAAGAAAATGTATTATTTAAGTTTGGAAAGGTGACACATGGAAATGCATAGCTGTATTCCTCTTGGGGAGATCATATAATAACTTAAGGAATAAATATGACACATTTTTGAAAATTGGGTGCCCATATTGACATGTTGAAGGCATAAATTTATAAATGTCTTTCTCTAAACCTCATGAAACCTCATTAACCCCTTGGAATAAATAAAACTGAGAAAGATTAGAATCAAGTGAAGGGCGGCAATCCCTTGACAAGCAGATCTGCTTCCTCTTTCTTTCTTTACTCATTGTATTTTTCTTTCTTTTTTCCTTCTTTCTTCCTTTTGTGGGCAGAGGGGGTTTTTATTTTCTATTGGGGGGGTTATAAAACCATCATGTCTAATTGAATTGATATGACTATATAATTATTATATTTGGTATTTTTACATATATACATGGATGGAAAATGTCAATAAAATGTTCAAATAAAAGAAAATAAACTCATGATCCTCATTCTATGCTGTTGACTGTGGGGAGTTTGCACACTCCTCCAGTGACATTGCTGGGTGTCGTGGTCTCCACCCCCATTCCAAAGATATGCAGGTTGATAAATGAACAGGCCACAATAAATTGCCCCCATTATGTTGGGGTGTGGGTGGAATTAGCGAGGACATGGAGAGGAGAAAATAGGATTGGCGTAAATGGGAGCTTCTATGCTGTATGCTGCTATAACTGAGAAAATATGTTCATTTCAAACGGAGGGAAACTGCAATGCAAGTCAAGGGTAAAGCAGATTCACATGAAGAATTACTTGAGTTTCTTTGATGTTTTCAAATCTTTAGGTGTTAAGCAATTTGTCTTTTTTAATTTTAGATGTTTATTTATAATTAATTCTTTGATTCTTGATTTTCAGTAATTTTTGAATTCAGGTATTTCTAAATGTCAGAGACAAACCTGGGAATGCGGAAGATCAAACAGACAAAGATAAATAACCATCTTTTCGGGCTGAAGAAGTGTTTTGAAACATTGGTTATGTATCTTCATCTTTGCTATATAAAAGGACACTGCTTGACTTGCTGAGTTTATCCAGCGTTGTGTTTTTACTTAAACCACGGTGTCTGCAAACTTTGGTGTTTTAATTCTGGGAATGTGGCTGCAGGGCTATGTCAATGTTTTCTCTCCAACCAGTTTGTGTGGTGGCAGTACATCATACAAGGTCCTGGGACTGTCCTGGATCTCAGCATCAAGAATCAGAACCTTACCATTAAGATGATCTTGGAGAACCATACTGTTTAACCACATCTTCTGTAATATGACATTGAGATATGGTTGCCTAATGTTGAAATTAATCTTCTGCTTCATCCAGTTGCTCTCTGAACCTTCACAGATGTTTTCCACTGATCAGCTACGCTTTAAGTGGTTGTCATCAACAAGTCACACCAGAATGATCTAAATTTCATGAAATTTGGGAATATCTCTCTTCCTTTCTTGCCCCAAAAATCAGAAGATGTTTTAAAAAGCTTCCTTATCCCAGATAATGTCCTCTCATTTGAAATGCAATTATCATCATCCTATTGAGAATGTACAAACAATCTTCAGTATCTCTGTCTTACAATCAATCACATCATCATCTTGTTTTCCAATTCTTACTGGCATTATCTCCCAAATTGGCGCCACCTGTTTGAAATTTCGTATCCAAGTTCCTCCCATCAGATTTCCACCACTTTCATGACGCCAAAGCCTACCGATGTAGTCTGCAATTCCACCAGCCTTCCTCACATCCAGAAGCTTGGGAACGCCAAGTTCACATCGCCCCAAATCACCCCATTACTGTCCCTAGAAGACTATGACTGAACACTATAACAAACATGTGGGGTGGAGAAGATTGAGGCCAAGGAGGTCAAGCATAAATAACTGATCTTGCCAACAGACTCCATTCTTTGAGGATTAAGAAAAAGAAGCCTCTCGTTTTCAGCCCTTTCATGACACACCGCACAATTTCTCTATTTTCCGGAGGCAATGTGATGGTGTACAACTCATTGGTACAATTGTACAAGGTGTTATTCAGGCGACCCTAAAATACTGTGCGCTGCTCTAGTTGTTTTGCTGATATGAAAGATGACATGAAACTGCAAAAGGTACAAAAATAATCCACAAAAATATTACCAGGCCTGAAGAGCTCGACCTACAAGTGGAGCTGGGAATTTTATTCCTGGAGCATTGGAGACTGAGGTGACTTTAGAGAGATGTACACAATCATGAGGGGCACGGACGAAGTAAATAATCAAAGTCCTTTCCACAGGATGCGAGACTCTGAAACTAATTCAACCTCAAGTTTATCAGCATCTGATTGTACCAGTACAACCTGATGAAACTGCATTGTAGGGTCCTCAGTGCAAAAACATGCAAATACACATACCGACCAACACACATATAGACAAATTATGCATATGCATATATTCAGTGCCCTTCATAGGATAAGGCACTTTCTTTTTCATTTTATTTGTCCACATTTTTAAATTTGTAATAAAGCTGTTCACGTGTAGTTAAAGTGCACATTCCAGATTTTATTCAAGGTTCTTTGTATGCATTTTGGTTTAACTATATAGAATGACAGCACATGTTGTATACAGTTCCCTCATTTCAGACCACCATAATGTTTGGGATATTTGGCTTCACAGGTATTTGTGATTACTCAGGTATGCTTAATTATTTCATTGCTGCAGGTATCAGAGAGTTAGGCTTGCATCTAAACCTTGTGATCACTTTTGGAGTCTGTGGTTGCCATTTTGCAACATGAGGACCAGAGTTGTGACAGTGAAAGTCAAAGAAGCCATTATGAGGCTGATAAACAAGAGTAAAACAGTAAGAAGCATTGCTCGAACCTTAGGATTACCAAAGTGAACTGTTTAGAACATCATGAAGAATAAAGCATACTGATGAGCTCAGTAATCACAAAGGGACTGCTAGGCCAAGGAAGACCTTCACTGCTGATGGCAGAGCATCACCAGAGGAGATACTCAGTACCTGGTGATGTCTGTGGATCACAGACTTCAAGCAGTCACTGCATACAAGGGATATGCAACAAAGTACTTTAATATACATACCACTGCTATGTCCCAAACATTATGGTCCCCTGAAATGAGGGGACAGTGAATAAAAATTGCTGTAATTTCTACATGGTCAAACCATGGTATACAAATACCCTTGAATAAAATCTACTCACGTATGAATTGTTTGATTATAAATTTGAAACTATGGAGCACAAGGGAAAATAAAGGGAAAAATAATGTCTTTGTCCCAAACATTATGTATAAAAATAAATAAATATTGTAACATTAATAGTTGAGTCCCAGAGGGTTTGCAGGAACAGTTCATCAGTTGTTCAGCAGTCTCACTGCCCATGGGAAGAAGTGGTGTCTCAGTCTGCTGGTTCTGGTCCTGATACTCCTGGATCTCTTTCTCAGCATGATGCTGTGTGAGGGGTGGCAGGGATCCTCCCTGATTTTTGCGAGCCCTTTTCAGAGAACGATTCTGGAAGATCACGACAATGGAACGGAGGGAGACCAGAGTGATCCTCTCTGCTGCTCTTATGATCCTGTGGATTAACCTCCAATCCATTTCTCTGCAGCAATTGTACCTCGATGTGATGCAGCCGGCCACGACACTCTCGAGAGAGCTCCTACAGAAGGTTGACATAATGGTGGCCCGTAGCCTTACCCACTTCAGTATTCTGAGGAAATGTAGATGCTGTTGCAGCTTCCTGGCAAGTGAGGAGATGTTATGTGCCAACAATAAGTGAACTCCAAGAAACTTGGTGCTCTCCACTCTCTCCACTACAGAGTTGTTGATGAGCAGTGGAGGGTGGCTGTTCCTGGTCCACCTGAAGTCCAAGATCATCTTCTTTGTTTTGTCCACGTTGAGACTCAGGTTGTTACTCTTACGGGATTTTTCTATCTTGTCTCTGTAGTGCAACTCATCATTGTTAATGATGAGACCAACTACTGCCATGTCATCTGCACACTTGATGGCACTGTTAGAACTGAATCTGTTGCTGGAGTCGTGGGTCAGTAGCTTGAACAGGAGTGGGCTGAGCGCACTGTGCTGAGGTGCGACTGTTCGACATTTTGCTGCTTGAACAGACAGTCTGTGGTCTTTCCAGAATTCAGTTACACAGAGGGGTGTTGAGTCCCAGGGATGACAGCTTCTCACCATCTCCTAGGGAATTATTGTATTAAATACTGAGCTGAAGTCAATGAACAGCAGCCTGGCTTATGAAGCATCATTCTCTAGGTGGGAGGGACAACTAGGCAAATTGAAATGGATCCAGTGTCCCTGGGAGGTGTTCTTTGATGTGTTCCATCACCAGATGCTCTAAGAATTTCTTAATAGTGGAGGTGAGTGCCACAGGATGATCGTCATTGATGCCAGTTACTGACACACTCTTTGGTACTGGGGTGATGCCGGCTGTCTTGAAACCCATGGGGATATGGACTGCTGTAGTTGATAATGTCTGTAAGAACCTACATTATTTGATCAGTGCAGTCCTACAATACCCGACCAAGTATGTGTCTCGTCCCGCTGCCTTGTACAGGTCCACCTTGGCTAGAGATCTCCTCACCTGGGCTGTGACTCTGTATGAGGAACAAAAGGTTTTCTTTGGTGTCAGACTGCTCTTCTTGTTGAACTGTGCATAGAAGATGTTCAGTCTGTCTGAAAACAAGGCGTCATTGTCTTTGACTTGCAAGTATGTCTTGTGGTCTCTTTTAAGCTGCTTTCAGGTGGGATTGCTTGGAGAATGCGGGTCTGGGTGTCTGCGAAGGGATGTTCAGGTGGCAGCGCTGAAGGCGGTGTTCTGCCACCTGAAAGGTCCGCAGTGAGGAGAGGTGCCGTGGAGCAAATGCTGGCTCCTGAGTTGGGGCAGGGGCAGCCATCTGACAGCTCGCCTCCCCGCTGCCTGACAGCCCTGATGTCCCACACCGGGGGGCTGTCAGGCAGTAGGGACTGTTAGGCACCTGAAAGCTGGTAGCCGGCTTTGCCTGGTGCTGCTTTCAAGTGCAATGGGGGATTCTCTGAGCCAGAGAATATACCCACAGGAGGAAGGTTAGGTAAGTGATCCTCCTGTCCGGGTTCTCCACTTTCAGATGGCCACCCAACAGCCACATTGGGGTAGAATAGACGGCTTTACAGTCGGGTACTCTAGCCACCTAAAAGCAGCTTTAGATTTCATCCCTTGCCACATGCACTTCATGTCGCTGGTGTCACAGAGGGCACATATTTAAGTTTAGAGGGGAATAATTTAAAAGTAACCTGAGAGGCAACTTTGTCACATGGAAGGTGATGCAAAAATGGAATGACAGAACACTGCAGCACAGAAGCAGGCCCTTTGGCCCATCTAGTCATTGCTAGGGTATTTTTCTGCCTTGTCCCCCTGAATCCAGAGAACATCACAGCTCTTACATCCATGTATTTGTCCAAATTTTTCTTAAATGTCAAAAATCGAGCCTACATTCACCACTTCTGCTGCCAGCTCATTCCACGCTTGTACCCCATGGAGAATTTCCCCCTAATGTTCCCTTTAAACATTTCCACTTCTGTCTTAACCACAGTGGAAAAAGCCTGCTGACATTTAGTCAGTTTTCCCTTCATGGTTTTAAATTTAAATTTTAACTTTTAGATATAACACCATTTTGGCACACGAGTCTGTACTGCCCAATTTACACCCCATTAACCTTACACCCCTGAAACATTTTGAAAGGTGGGAGGAAACTGGGGAAAACCCTCACAGACATAGGGAGAACATACAAATCCCTTACAGACAGTGCAGGATTCAAACCCCAGTCCAGTCCCTATTGCTGGGACGGTAAAGGCGTTGCGCTGACTGCTACATCAACAGGCTGCCAGAGGAAGTGGAGGAGGTGCAAACAGTTAAGATATGTAAAAGACTTTTGATCAAGTACATGGACTGAAATGGATCAGAGGGGTATGGGCCATGCGCCGGCAAGTAGAACCTAATTAGGTGAGCAACCCAATAGGCATGGATGAGCTGGGCAAAAGGACCTGTTTCCAGGCTGCAAACCTCCTCAACTCACTTTGTTTCTAATAGATAAATAATTATAGATAATAGCAAATAAAAAGATCTCCAGAAGGAGATGACCAGCTCTATAATGAAACCAGACACTCCTTTTACATCACCTCATCTGTGTTTAAATGCTCATCAATAGCCTTCTGATCTTCATACCGTTTTTGTTCTTGGACATCCTGCCATCCAACATTTCCTAGAAACTATAAAACATTCATAACTCTGCCATTTATTTCCTTTCCCCCATCTAGTTCTGCCATGAAACAAGTTACCAAGACACATTTTCAAGGATCACAAATTGGCCCTTCTCGTCCATGCAGTGCAATGCTTCATTCACCGCATCTGCTCATTCAATGAGCAATCAGACACCAACTTCTGCATGAAATACAAATTACCCAAGCTGGATTGAGAAACCCAGACTCATTTTGTTTTCACCCACCCAATTAAACTCTATAAGCATTCAAATGAAGATTCCCATCAAAGACAGTACTGGGTTCCTGAATTGCAATTACAAAGGGTGTAAGATGGAAAGAGATTTTTCCTAAGATTTGTATTAGGCCTTCCCAATAGTTTTTTGGGATGATGAATTTCTGGAATCCCAAGGGACAAGGTGGTGAGATTCGCTGGAGGCATTTATGGAAGAGGTATATAAATTTATTCAAATGCAAAGAATTCAGAGGGGAACGGTTGGTGCAGCGGTTAGCGCAATGTCTTTACAGTGCCAGCAATCGGGATCCTGGTTAGAATCCCGTGCTTTCTGTAAGGCATTTTTGCGTGGGTTTTCCCCAGGTGCTCTGGTTTCCTCCCACTGTTCGAAACGTACTGGGGGTGCAGATTAATGGGGTGTAAATTGTACCACATGGACTCTTGAGCTGAAATGGCTGAAATTTAAATTTAAAGATTTGTTGAGGCCAGGACACGTTAAAGTGACGACTCTTGTTCTAATCTTCTTGATGCTTGAAAAAGACCACCCAGATAGGATTCAGGAAACATTTTGGTGTTCTGAGGACCTGGAGATTTTCTAGGATCGGCAATACAAGTTGATCCACAAGAAGCTTGCAAATTGATGGCACTGATCAGCAAACACATCCTTCCCAGTTTGATGTCTGAATAAACATTTGAATTGGTATAGTAGGAACTAACACATTTCATTTCAAACCCTGAAGCATACTCAAAAGATAACAATATTAAAGAGATCTTCAGTGCAGTTGCCATCATGTCCCATCACATGAAGGCTTCAAGATACATTCTGGGTGCATTAATCAGCATGGCAAGAATTTCTCTGCTGACAGTCACTTGGTTAGAATAAAGAACAACATAAATGTGTTCAGGTATTACATTGTCTTCATGTTTTCAAATGACTCATGCTTTCCTGAACTCCCCTCACAAATGATGATGGTGATTAACAGGTTGAGGATGCATAGTGGCTTCCAATAGATTACTGACAAGCACATCAAACAGTAGCAAGCCCTGCAAACACAAGCCTGCAGAGAGCAAAATGTGACACTTTTATGTTCCCAATTCTGTGAGTCATTTTGGGTTTTTTTTAAATAAACACCTCTTTTCCTTTAAATGCTGATTTGAACAAAGTGGTGGTTGATCTTGTGAATTTATTGGAGGCATTTTAAAAGACTGATTCAAACTAAAGGCTTATTCAGAATTGTGACAGGCAAATGCATTGCAAGGGAATGCATACTGGTAATTAGGTGAGGCTTTTATGTCACTCGGAATGGTTTGATTTCCAAATTTGACTTGGAGTATTTATTTTGTGTTGACAAGTATTGCTGCATTGTTAACAAGCAAACGTTCTGATTGGGAGCCACAGAGGGAAGACAAGATGGGAATTGGGTCTTGAGGCAGCTCATGAATTGTTCATTGTGACAGAAAGGATCTTCATTACCCCTCACCATTTGGTTGGAGCCAAGGATTGACCCCTTATGATTGCAGGGTTTATGTATTTTTAAACATTTCACCATACATCTTGTGACTCACAGTGTTGACTGCTGAAGAGCTCCTCTGAAGAAGTTCGGACAGATGGATGATTGCTTCTATTTCCAGAGTTGCTCCACAATTCAACATCGTTCAAGTTTATCATCATTTGATTGTACCTTAATCAGATGAAACAGCATTTCTTTGGACAGACATACACTCCAATAAACAGCACATAATAATTGTATATATACAGATCTATCCCTCTATAATTGAGTAAATCATCCAAAAATATTTATCTCTATATTTTATTTGATAATGATAATATGTGTGTGTGTCTGTGAGCACAATATAGAGAGACATCATTATCATTTAAAATATAGAGATAAATACTTTTGGATGATTTACTCGGTTACAGAACACCATTCATTAATCTCACAGCCTGAAGAAGATATTGTTTCCAATCCCGTCAGCCTTGTACCACCTTCTTGATGGTTCTGAGTCAAAGAATCTCTGTGCTGGATGCAAAGGGTACTCAATAATTCTTTGAAATCTATTTAAGTAACACTCCTGGTAAATGTCATCAATCTTTGGCTTGGCTTCGTGGACGAAGATTTATGGAGGGGTAAATGTCCACGTCAGCTGCAGGCTCGTTTGTGGCTGACAAGTCTCCGATGTGGGACAGGCAGACACAGTTGCAGCGGTTGCAGGGGAAAATTGGTGGGTTGGGGTTGGGTGTTGGGTTTTTCCTCCTTTGTCTTTTGTCAGTGAGGTGGGCTCTGTGGTCTTCTTCAAAGGAGGTTGCTGCCCGCCGAACTGTGAGGCGCCAAGATGCACGGTTTGATGCGATATCAGCCCACTGGCGGGGGTCAATGTGGCAGGCACCAAGAGATTTTTTTAGGCAGTCCTTGTACCTCTTCTTTGGTGCACCACTGACAGGATGGCCAGTGGAGAGCTCGCCATATAACACAGTGATGATCCTCCATTCTGGAGACGTGACCTACCCAACGCAGTTAGATCTTCAACAGCATGGATTCAATGCTGTCGGCCTCTGCCATCTCGAGTACTTCGATGTTAGGGATGAAGTCGGTCCAATGAATGTTGAGGATGGAGCGGAGACAACGCTGGTGGAAGTGTTCTAGGAGCCTACGGCATGTCATCAATAGAGAAAAGGGAAAAACCAGTGAATCTTAATTCCTGGTTTGCCACCTTTGATCTGTTTGGCCATAATTAGTTCCTTCTTGAATATATTTGGGGATTTATTCTCAAGAGCTTTTTGTGGTGGAAAATTCCACATCATCAGTCTTGAAGTGAAGACAATTTTTCACATTTCTGTCCCAAGTGCCTCACCCCATATCCTTGTGGGAAAAGTATGGCAGGAATGTGGCAAATGTTCAGAGAATATTTACATGGCAGTCTGCACAAGTATATTCCATTGAGGCAGGGAAAGGATAGAAAGGTGAAAGAACCATGATATACAAGCGATGTGGAAAATCAGGTTAAGGAGAAAAGCTTTTGAGAAGTTTAAGAAGAAAGGAAGTGATGGAGCTCATGAAAAATTACGTTTGCCAGGAGAAATCTTGAGAAAAGAGTTAGGCATGCTTGAAGGAGCCATGAGAAGGCCTTGGCTAGCAGGATTAAGGAAAAATCCAAGGCATTGTACAACAATGTGAAGAACATGATGAGTTGTGTGAAGATAGGACCCATCAGAAGTGATAGTGGAAGGGTATGAATGGAGTCAGAGGAGGGAGCAGAGGTAGTTCATGAATACTGCTTCATTATTCACCAAGGAGTAGAACCTTGGTTATCGTGAGGATGAATTTAAGTGGATATGCTTGACATTAAGAAAAAGGATATGTTGGAACTTTTGAAAAGCAAGAAGTTAGATAAGTCACCAGGACCAGAGGAGGTTTGTCCAACACTAATATAGGAAGCAAGGGAGGAGAATGTTGAACCAGTGGGAATGATCTTCTCAGTGTTACTAGGGGCATGAGAAGTACTGGAGAATTGGAGGGTTGCAAATCTTGTTCCCCTGTTTAAGAAAGGGAGCAGAGATAACCGAATAAATTATAGACCAGTGAGTTTTAATTCAGTGGTGTGCAAGCTGTTGGAGAAGGTGCCGAGAGACAGGATTTACAAGCACTTGAAGAGGCATAATCTGATTAGGGACAGTCAACATGGCTTTGTCAGAAGGTCATGTCTCATAAGCATAATTGAATTATTTGTAGATGTAACAAAGAACATTAAGGGTTGAGCAGTAGATGTAGTTTATATGGATTTCAGAAAGGCATTTTATAAGGTCCCCATGCAAGGCTCCTTCAGAAGGTAAGGTGGCATTGAATCCAAATACACCTTGCTTTGTGGATTGAGAATCAGCTTGCCCAGAGATGGTAGATGGTTACAAATGATTCATATTTGCATGAATGTCAGTGACTAGTGGTGTTCCCCATAGGGATCTGTTCTGGGACCCCTCTTTTTTTGAGATTTTCATAAATGACCTGGAAGGGTAAGTTAGTAAGTTTGCAGGTGACACAGAAGTGTGTAGTTTTGTGGATAGTCTGGAGGGTCCCAGAGGTTACAAAGAGACAGTAAGATGTTGCAAATTTGGGCTGAGAAGTGACAGATGGAGTTTAACACAGAAAAGTGTGAAGTGGTTCAATTTGGTACGAGCCACGAGGTAACATCACAGCTACACACGACACTTCGAATAGCATGTTCTGCTCTAATCACTTCAATGCAGGAGAGATGCAGGTGGTGTAGAAAGGATGCAGAGGAGATTTAGAAGGAAGTTGCCTGGATTGGAGACCTTGCCTCTGAGAATAGGTTAAGTGAACTTGGTCCTTCCTTCTTGGAGTGATGGAGGATGAGGGGTGGCCTGATAGAGGTGTACAAAGTGAGAGGCATTGATCATGTGGAAGGCCAGAGACTCTTTCCCCATGCTGAAATTGTGAACACAAGGGAGTATAAATTTTATGGTGCTTGGGAGTAAGTACAGGAGGGAAATGTATGAAATACATTTTTCCACAGAGAGTGCTGGATTCATGGAATGCACTGCCAGCAATCGTAGTGGAACCAGGGACAATAGGGTCTTTTAACCCAAAGGACTGTATGTCCTTGTTTTTGGGGACTATCAACAAGAGCATTTACTTCATGTCCCAGTTTCCATACAGTAAAGGATTACCCATGGATCCAGTGCAGAGCATGTTTTATGAAAGGGTAAAATGGCCAAAGTTCAAAGGGCTAAGAGACCATTAGATAGGTACATGGAATTTAGTGAAATGCAGTAGGGAAATTCTTGACAGTTGTTGAAGTAGGTTATTAGGTTAGTGCAACACTGTGGGCTGAATGGCCTGTACTGTTCTGTTGATTTCTATGCTGTCAGTTCTAACATCAGAGCTTGCAGGCGCCTCAGATTGAAGAGACTGCCATCCGTGCGGTACCGGATGTAAACAGCGTCTTCATTGTTGGGGTCTTTCATGGCTTGGTTCAGCATCATGCTGAAGAAGATTGAAAAGAGGGTTGGTGCGAGAACACAGCCTTGCTTCACGCCATTGTTAATGGAGAAGGGTTCAGAGAGCTCATTGCTGTATCTGACCCGACCTTGTTGGTTTTCGTGCAGTTGGATAATCATGTTGAGGAACTTTGGGGGACATCCGATGCGCTCTAGTATTTGCCAAAGCCCTTTCCTGCTCACGGTGTCGAAGGCTTTGGTGAGGTCAACAAAGGTGATGTAGAGTCCTTTGTTTTGTTCTCTGCACTTTTCTTGGAGCTGTCTGAGGGCAAAGACCATATCAGTGGTTCCTCTGTTTGCGCGAAAGCCGCACTGTGATTCTGGGAGAATATTCTCGGCGACACTAGGTATTATTCTATTTAGTAGAATCCTAGCGAAGATTTTGCCTGCAATGGAGAGCATCGTGATTCCCCTGTAGTTTGAGCAGTCTGATTTCTCGCCTTTGTTTTTGTACAGGGTGATGATGGTGGCATCACGAAAATCCTGAGGCAGTTTACCTTGGTCCCAACAAAGCTTGAAAAACTCATGCAGTTTGGCATGCAGAGTTTTGCCGCCAGCCTTCCAGACTTCTGGGGGGATTCCATCCATACCTGCTGCTTTGCCACTTTTCAGTTGTTCGATTGCCTTATATGTCTCATCCAGGGTGGGAACCTCATCCAGCTCTAGCCTTAGGGGCTGTTGAGGGAGCTGGAGCAGGGCGGAATCTTGGACTGAGCGGTTGGCACTGAAAAGAGATTGGAAGTGTTCTGACCATCGGTTGAGGATGGAGATCTTGTCGCTGAGGAGGACTTTGCCGTCTGAGCTGCGCAGCGGGCTTTGGACTTGGGGTGAGGGGCCGTACACAGCCTTTAGAGCCTCGTAGAAACCCCTGAAGTCGCCAATGTCCGCGCTGAGCTGTGTTCGTTTGGCGAGGCTAGTCCACCACTCATTTTGGATCTCCCGGAGTTTGCGCTGAAGATGGCTGCATGCGCGACGGAAGGCTTGTTTTTTCTCTGGACAGGACGGCTTTGTAAGGTGAGCCTGGTGGGCAGCTCGCTTCTTTGCCAGCAGCTCCTGGATTTCCTGGCTGTTTTCGTCAAACCAGTCCTTGTTTTTCCTGGAGGAGAAGCCCAGTACCTCTTCAGTGGATTGCAGTATGGTAGTGTTCAACTGGGTCACGTCTCCAGAATGGAGGACCATCGCCTTCCCAAGATCATATTATATGGCGAGCTCTCCACTGGCCACCGTGACAGAGGTGCACCAAAGAAAAGGTACAAGGACTGCCTAAAGAAATCTCTTGGTGCCTGCCACATTGACCACCGCCAGTGGGCTGATAACGCCTCAAACCGTGCATCTTGGCGCCTCACAGTTTGGCGGGCAGCAGCCTCCTTTGAAGAAGACCGCAGAGCCCACCTCACTGACAAAAGGCAAAGGAGGAAAAACCCAACACCCAACCCCAACCAACCAATTTTCCCTTGCAATCACTGCAATCGTGTCTGCCTGTCCCGCATCGGACTTGTCAACCACAAACGAGCCTGCAGCTGACGTGGACTTTTTACCCCCTCCATAAATCTTCGTCCGCGAAGCAAAGCCAAAGGAAAAAGGAGTTCTAACATCACTCCTGTTGGGAGCACCATTCCTCCTAGTCTGTGCAGTGCCATCAGCATTTTCAAAGTTTTAATGAGGTCCCTCTTATCCTTTTTAACTCTCACCATCATAGCCCAATTACCTCAATTGCTCTCCATTTGTCAATTTTACCATCCTCTGTTTGAGACTTTGCTGCATGTCCTCTGTAGCACACAACCTTCTTCAGATCGAGACCTCACCAAGGATCTGTACAACTGTAATAAGGTACCCCGCTTCTGCAAACAAATGGACTCTCCATGATGGCCCACTTAACATCTGCCCCTGTCATCACCTTTGCTTTCCATTTATCCACAATATGGTGCATCTGCCACACTCTTCACACCAGGGGCTCTCTCATCATCCTCCCAACACCCCAGTTATGTGTCATTTGCAGATGTTGAGAAATTACCTTCGGTTGACTAAGCTGAACCCTGCAGTCCTTCACCAGATGGAAAAGGACCTATTGAGTCACACACTTTCGTTCCTCTCTTCGAATTAATTCTCTCTCCAAGTCAGTCTGTAATATTGATTTCCAAGTGCTTTTATTTTGCACCCCTATTTCTTATGTGCATTTTATTGAAAACCTCTATAAGTCCATAGCCACTGACTCTCTCCCATCCATTCTACCAGGTATGTCATCAGATATAATTCCAGTCAGTGTGTCAAGCACACATTTTCTTTTGTAAAGCCATATTAACCAGTCCTGCCAATTTCCCAATTCCCTATCGCTTTGGCTAACAGACCACCTATCATTTCTGTAGCTGAGACAAAATAGTGCACCATATCTGTACAGAGGATGAGAGGTTGCAGCCTCTGTTTGAATATCTGAAGGGGCTGTTCATCACACACCTGATTTTGGGTGGCATAGAGATGAAGGGGATAGGTCACCTGGGGGATTCTCCTGGACAGTTTGGTCCTGGGCATGGCCAAGTTGGACATTCATAACTGCAGACAGAGTGGCCAAAGCTGACTGCATGCCTATCTTTTGGGGTTACATCTGTGCCCTTGCATCTATAGAGAAGGAGGTCCATGGGTACATTGGAGGAGTTCCAGGACCAGTGGGCACCATGGAGTCTCGAATGATTCTGGGTAGTGAGGATTATGTTATTATTTGAACTTGCAAATACTGTGCAACTGAAGTACTGTAATATTGTATCAGTGTGATTTCTTGTAATCTCTGAATAATCAGGAAGAAATCAGGGGACCACAACTCAATCCTCAACAAGGGATCAGTAGTGGAGAGGGTCAAGAATTTCAAATTCCTGGGTGACAACGTCTCCAAGGAACCTCCACGTGGATAAAATCACAAAGAAGGCTTGCCAATGGCTATACTTTGTGAGGTACCTGAGGAGGTTTGATACGCCACCGAAGACTCTCATAAACCTCTACAGGTGTACCACGGAGAGCATTCTGGCTGGTTGCATCACTGCCTGGTATGGAGGCGCCAACTCTCAGGACAAGAATAAACTCCAGAGTATTATTAACTCGGCCTTCGACATCACAGGCACTTCACTCCATCGAGGACATCTACATGAGGTAGTGTCTTACAAAAAGCAGCCTGTATCCTCAAAGATCCTCCCCAACCAGGCCATGCTACCATCAGGGAAAAGGTACAGGAGCCTAAAGACAAGCACTCAATGGCACAAGGACAGCTTCTTCCCCACTGCCATCAGATTCCTGAATAATCAATGAACCAAAGACACAGCCTTCCTTTTCGTGTGCTATTCTTTTTATAGTAATGTCGTAAGATGGCTATAATCTGAATGTTTCCATTATGATGCTGCAGTAAAACAACCAATTTCATGATTTGTTCCTGGCAATAAATTCTGATCTTTGTTTAAAGGGAGAAAAAAAACAACACTCACAAGACACCCTGTCCTATGTGTATTAGAGGCCTTTAAACCTTGAATTTATTGAGGAAGCTCAAGTGGGGGTGGTCTGCCATAGAACAAAGGCAGCCTAACTGCTGCCAGGATAACAACACAAACCTGTACGATGCAGTGTGTGCATAGTCACTCGCCATCTGTGCACTGTGGAAGTGAAAATCTTTTTCAACTATATCTTGAAGCTGACCTCTACCACCCCCCAATGTAACATCAATGTGTATCAATGGCAACAAGTGCCATTGGGAATCCTTGTGAAACCCTCACTTGCTTTACCTTCTCTTCCCCTGGGAAGGGAAAGATGAAATGCCCTCAGGTCTCTTGGAACAGAACTCTATCAACGCCCCTCTGCGGAAATGCATTCCCATTACTTCCAGTACCAACCTGAAATGAAACTGATGCGTTTAAATTTGAAGCCGCTGAAACTTTAACGAGCCGAGTTGTGATATTCTACCATTCTGCACTTTATTGTAACACATGATGAGAACAATGGAAAAAGAACTGAAAATTTGAAATAAAAACCGAAAATGCAAGAAACGGGTCAGGCAGATTATGTGGGGTTGAAACGTTGAATCTGTTTCTCTTTCTACGGACTGCTGAATATTTCCAGCATAACCTCACAAGGTCATCGTTACTGGCGAGTACACGGCTTGTGCACGGTTCCTTGAGCAATTCTCAGTGGAGAACAGATCCCTGTAGATTCTTGGTGGACTGGATCATTTGCCGAAAGTAATTTCCCTCCTCCTTTTGGAGTCTGTCCTTTCCTGCATGCCTCCTTCTCATACCCCTGGCTGGGCTTTTCTCCGACTGGAAAGGTAACCAAAGCAAAGAAGTCTGGGAACAATCAGCTATTTCCAGAAGATTTGAAGTCAGGGCAAACCTGACTTCAATTTCTGGTACATGGCACCTTATATTCAGATGCCGGTTTTAACATTGAGAGACTCACTTGAAATAAGTTGGCAACAATAACTCAGGTATGGTTGTTTCCTGCTGCTAGACAGTTGAACACATGATAATCTCCAGAAATTTGTGAAAATATACAGTTGCCCAACATGGGATGGTGGGAATTTATGCTGTTCCAGGAATTGGTCATTTAAACATTATGTTTTGAAAAGGCATTGCAGTGATTAGGACATTTACTGTTGAACTTGATGGGATGAATGAGTCTTTCTGCAAGGTCAAGATCATACTGGTGAAGTATTAAAAATCTGTGGTGACCAACTTACCAGTGTATTCATGGATATCTTCAAAATCTCACTCCAGCAAGGCATGGTACCCATCTGTTTCAAGCAGGCGTCAATCATACTGGTGCCCAAGAAGAGTGCAGTAACCTGCCTTAATGACTATCGACCAGTGGCACTTGCATCAACAGTGATGAAGTGCTTTGAAAGGCTGGTGTTAAAGTGCATCAGCTCCTGTCCAAGCGGTGACATGGATACATTCTAGTTCGCTTATTGTAGTAATAGGTTTACATAGGATGCCATCTCACTGGAACACCTGGACAGTAAAGATGCATTCATCAGGATGCTCTTTATCGACTACAGTTGGGTATTTAACACCATCATCCCCTCAAAACTAATCAGCAAACTCCAAGACCTGGAATTCAACACCCCACTCTGTTATTGGATCCTGGATTTCCTCACCTCTAGACCACAGTGAGGGTTGGTAAGAACATCTCCTCCACAATCTCTATCAGTACCAGAGGAACACTGGGCTGTATTCTTTGCCCCATGGTCTAATCACTTTACGTCTACAACTGTGTGGCTCGGTACAAAAATAACACCATCCACAAATTTATTAACGATACCACAGTAGTGGGTTGTATAAAAGAAGGGGAATGAGTCAGCATACAGGATGGAGATTGAAAACTTGGCTGAATTGTACACCAACAACAACTTTCACTTAACGACAACTAAACTAAGGAGCTGATGGCTGACTTCAGGAAGGGAAAGCCAGAGGTATACAATTTAAGTTCTTGTGAGTCATTTTCTCAGATAATAATTACTGGATCCAACACACCAATGGCATAATGATTAAAGCACCTCAGTGCCTCCACTTACTCAGGAGTTTGCGGAGATTTGGTATGACACCAGAAACCCTGGAAAATTTCTACAGATGGGTGATGGAAAGTGTGCTGACCGGCTGCATCGTGGTTTGGTATGAGAACATCAATACCCCTGAACATGAAGCCCTCCAAAAAGGTAGTGGTCACAGCCCAGGACATCACAGGCAAAGCTCTCCCCACTGTCGGAGAGCTGCAGCACTCATTGAGGATCCACACCACCCAGCACATGCACTGTTCCCACTGCTGCCGTCAGGAAAGAGTGTTATTGCCACAAGACTCGCCCCATCAGGTTCAGGAACAGCTGCTTCCCCCTCCACCATCAGACTCCTCCACCACAAACTCAATCAGGGACTCACTTACTTGTTTACTTTTATTCTCTCTGCATTGCAGTTTGTTTACATTCATTATCTGTTTACAGCTTTTTTTTTAATATACATGTATACACTGTGTACAGTTTTCTTTGCACTACCAATAAGTGGTGATTCTGCCTCTCCCACAGGAAAAAGAATCTCAGGGGTGTATGGGATATCATGTATGCCCTCTGACAATAAATCTGAAAGCAAGAGTGCATTTAATTGAAGAAAAAAAGTTCTATAAATTAGACAGCTGAAGGATGGGTCATTTTTCTGCAGGAAAAAAATTCAACCACAAGATTGATAAGGAGCCACTGTCAGTCAAGTCCAGTGCAAGTCAATAATAGATGGACTGTCACAATCCACAAAGGAAAGCAGGATATTGTGTCGTCAAAGCAGCACGTGAACATTGTAACAAGAGTACCCTAACTTGCTGAAAAGTTGTCCCATTTGTTAGTGCATTCAAGTTTTCACCTGGGAAGACTCTCCAATGAACACTGTACTTGCATCAGAGAAAAAAAAAGATTTATCACAGAACCTCATTGCTGCGTTAGGTTTTCTTCGGTATACCATCTCAGTCCGAGTCATAAACAAGAGGCTAATTAAGCTCCACGTGAAAGCCAGGCGTCGAGTTCAAGTGAACACAAAATCACTCCAACAGCATGGTTCAAGTTGCAATGTCAAAGTTTCATTTGCACTGCCCAACAAGTCAGCATTGGACACTGATTTGCACAATGAACCATCTACTCTGCAATTCCAGTGGGCATCAACTGAGAACATGGTAATGCCATTCTCAGCATATTGGCTGGAGCGATTCACACTGAAAATGTGCAGCATTCCCCAGCCACTATTTTCAAGTTTACTATCATCTAAATGTACTTGTTCAACCCAATGAAACAGTGCTTCTCAGGACTATAGCCCTCATAATAAACTGCGCATAATAAACACACATACAGGTGCTTATAATTTAAAATATAATTTAAAATAAATACATAGGAGTATTTTGAAATTATTTCCTCAATTACAGGACACTTCTCATTGATCTCAGAGTCTGTCAGAAGTAGCTATTCCCCAGCCTGGCTGTCCTGATTTTGATGCTCCTGTACCTCCTTCATGAACATATTGGGTCAAAGATACTGTGCTCTGGATGGAAAATGCCTTCAATCACTATTTGAACTCTATTTAAACAACACTCCCAGTAAATGTCAATAAAGGAAAGAGAGACCCCAGTAATCTCAACCGTTTTGATGATCCTTTGCATTCCAGCCCAACCTGTTGCAGCTCCCATGCTATCCAATCCAGGGAGACAGAGAACAACCATTTGTGCTTCTGTAAAAAGTTGTCAAGATGGGGGAAACGATAGTCTTGCCCTCATCAACCTCCTGAGGAAGTGTAGGTGCTGGTACCATTCCCTGACTAATGAGAAGGTATTGTGGGCACAGGATAGGTCATCCTTTATTTGTACACCAAAGAGCTTGGTGCTCTCCACTTTCTCCATGACGGATCCATTGATGTGTAACGAAGAATGGTTGACCTCCTGAAGTCCACAATCATCTCCTTTGGTTTGTCCTGTTGCAACTCAGGTTGTCCTGTCTTGCACCACTATACGAGCCACGCTACCTCCTCTCTGTAACCTGACTCAACGTTGTTATTGATGAGCCCAACTAATGTTGCACCATCTGCAAACGATGATTCGATTAGAGCCCAATCTGCTCGTGCAGTCATGAGTCAGCAGTGTGAACAGCAGCAGGCCTGGGGTGTGCCAGTGCTCAACATGAATGGTCTTGAGGTTTAGCTACTAACCCGAAATTACTGCAGACTTTCGGTCAAGACGTCCAGAATCCAGTTGCAGAGAGAGGTGTTGAGGACAGTCTATCCAACAGCCTCAGAGGTATGATCATGTTGAAGTTAATGAACTCAGCAAGTGCCACTTCCAGACCACAATCAGTGAGGATTGGTAAAAATATTTCCTCTATAATCCCCATCAAGGCTGCACTAATCACTCGGTACATCTACAGATTTGCTGACGATACCATGATAGTGGATTGTATAAAGGAAGGGGATGAGATAGGAGGGAGATTGAAAACCTGGCTGAATGGTGCACCAACAACAACCTTGCACTCAATGTCACTAAAACCAAAGAGCTGATTGTTGACCAGGAAGGAAAAACCAGGTGTGTACGATCCAGTGATCATTGGGGGATCAGAGGTGGAGAAGATGAGTAAATTTAAGTTCTTGGGAGTAACTATCTCAGAAGATTTTTTCCTGGACCCAATATCCTAAAGACATCATGAAGAAAGCACATCATTCCCTCTACTTCCTCAGGAGTTTTCAGAGGTTTGGCATGACAAATTTCTAAAAAAATATGTGGTAGAAATTGTGCTGACCGGCTGCATCACTGTCTGGTATGGGGACACCGATACCCGTAAGCTTAAAGCCCTGCAAGAAGTAATGGATTCAGCCCGGGACATCACAGGCAAAACTCCACACTATTGAGAACAACTACAAGGAAAACTGCCATCAGAGAGCAGCAGCAATCATCAAGGACCCACACCACCCAACACTCAGTTCCTGTTGCTGCCATCAGGAAAGAGGTATAGGTGCCACAAGATTCATGCCACCAGGTACAGGAACAGCTGCTCCCCCTCCACCATCAGACTCCTCTGCAATAAACTCAATCAGGGATTTCTTTTAAGGACTTTTGCACTTTTTCCTCTTTATTGCACAGTGTGTTTACATTTCTTTATTTGTTTACATGTACACAGTTGTCTTTTGCACTACCAATAAGTGGCAATTCTCCCTTGCAGGAAAAGAATCTCATGGTTTACTCTGTACTCTGGCAATAAACCTGAAGTCTATTTTGTGGAGTTTTTTTTTAAAAAACAAACATTGATGATTACAAAAATGTATGACTGCCAAGTCCATTAGTTCTATTTGATTCTCTTGCCTTTCAAACTTAAGCCTGTTGATTTACCCTTCAAAAACACCCTTCTAGTGTTTTATTTTAAACCATTGTAAATTCCACACTGACAACATTTCTGAAAATGTGCTTGTTTGCCTGACCACAAGTCATTTGGTGTTAATTAAAATTCAAATAACAGGAAAAATTAAAATGTGAAAATTATTTGGTAGTCACCTATCAAATTTGGTTTCTGCTTTATAATGATTGTAGGACATACACAATTACAGCACAGAACAAGCCCTTTGGCCCAAGATGTTGTGCCAAACCATAGAAAGAAACTCCACAACAATCTAAACCTTCCCAACCACACTCTCATAACCCTCTATTTTTTTTGCACCCATGTCCCAAGAGTCTTTTAATTGTCCCTATTGTATCAGCCCTCACACCCCCCCACCAACCTAGCAATACATTCTATGCACATACCACTCTCTTTACCTACCTCTGACATCTCCTCAAAACATTCCTCTTATCACCTTAAACAGATATCCCCAGTACTTGCTATTGTGACCCTCTCTAAAGCTTCCTGTAATGAGGTGACCAGAACTGCATACAATACACCAAGTGTGACTTAGCCAGAGTTTTATAGAGCTGCAATACTAACTCGTGGAAAACCCTCCAGCTAATGAAGGACAATACACGATCTGCCTTCCTGACCACCATATCAACTTATGTGGCAACCTTGAGGGATCTATGGACTTGAAGGTGATGCAGAATATGGAAAGTTCATTAATGATACTGTAAAATTATTTCAAAATGATAATAAGTGGGCATCATGGGAATAAATTGAAAATCAGTTTACAGAGTCCATTCAGAAATCTTGCACAGAAAATTAGGAAGGACTTGACTGCAAAGGAGGGAGTGCAGAAGAGATTTACTAGTATGTTTGATTTATAAGGAGAGACTGGATGGGGGGAGTTTGTTTCCTTGGAGAATAGGATACAAAATGAAGAGATGTGTAGATAAGTTTGATGGTAACCAACACTCTAAAGTCAGAAAACAAAGGTTAAAGTTCAGAGTAAAAGGTTCAGAGGGGTGCAGAGGAAAAATAATTTAAACCCTGAGAAGATGCTGGAGGAAGGTACCCTCGTGATATTTAAGAATTGTAATGGCGCAAATGCCGGAATGTAAGAGGAGTATCAGCAAGGACAGAGTGAGATGAAGGGCTCTACTTTGTGCTTTATGACTGACTCCAGAAAAATTGGCTTGGAAAATTTTATTCAGTGACTGCTGGAAGTTCAAAGAAGTTCCAAAGATAATGTTTAAAAATTCTTTATTCACATTGGTTGCATAATTCTTTCTGAATAATGTTTGTTTTAAGTCTATATTGCATTTACAAAGACAAGTCTTGATGTTTATAGAATGAGTGAAGAGGATTCTCATTCAAATAAGTGGAATGCCACAACATGCTGTTTTGCTTGCTAGAATCACCAATATTGAATCCTGCAGCTAATGATATAAAACAATGCCTTTCAAATGAAAACTGTAAAATCGCTAATGCTTAACAGAAGAAAACAATATTATCTAAATTGCTAGAGTGACTGCTGGATCTCAGCCAAGCCGAGAATCTTGGTATTGTGCCGAGGACATTACGCCTACACATTCTTTCTTCCCTGCAATTAAGCGTCATTTCTGTGGCAGCCCATTATACACTGACGGATTCAATAGGCTTGTCAGGCTAACTAAGTTAAGAATTGACACAGAATCTGGTGGGACTAACTGAGATTGAGTGCACACTGCCCGAACAATTAAGATGAAATGTCTTTTGAATCATTTTATTTAAAGGTAGCAGTAGTTAGAGGAATGAAGGCAAGTTTATGATTTCATGTTCAATTAAGTTTTGAAGATATTTTGTTTTCAAACATATACAATAACTAGCTTTAATATTCTTCTTCACCAGCCCTCATCATGGTTCATTATTTTGAGGGGTCTTTTATTTTTCAGTGCAAAATACATCTCTAGCAAGGCCAGGATTTATGGCCTATCCTTACCAGTTCTTGAAAAGAGGGCTTTGTTCGGACATTTCAAAGTCAGCCTCATTGTTGTCAATCTGAAGTCACTGTCAGGACAGAATGGCCAAGGAAAGCAGGTTTCATCCCCTGAAGGCCAATAACAAACTGAATGAGTTTTTACTGTTGAACAATAAACATTTGTCGATGCTGGGAATAGAGTGCAATTCCAGACAAAAAAAGGTGCTGGAGAAACATAGCAGGTCATACAACAGCCATAGGCCGGGGCCCTTCATCAGTTATACCTAAAAATTACCCCTTTACTAATGCTGCATGACCTGCTGAGTTTCTCCAGCACTTCTGTTTCTCCAACAGTTCTGTTTCTAAGACTTGGTTGCCAAGATCCCATAGTTCTGCGAGTAAAACTTTCAGATTATTCAGTACATTTAAATTCCACAACAAATATAATGAAACATGGAGTTAGAACTCTGAATTAAGAATCCACCAAATTCACCACTGTATCACCGACAAACCTTTAGTTACCAGCATTAAGAATGAAAGGTGTTATCACAGGGATATTGGCCTTCCTGATCTGATCATTTGAGTGAACAGTAAAAATCTTACTAATGAAAAAATTTGCATTTACAATTCATGCTCTTACTGACCTCCAAGCAATACAAAGCATTTTCTAGCCACTTATGTATTTCTGGCTCAAAGTACTTTCAAATATCCTGCATACACAGATGACTATCTCAAAAGCAGCTGCTAATTCTCCTGCAGCCCTCATGACCTTTCCCACTCAATCAATGCCATTTCATTCTGATCAGGTCATTCAGGTATACAAAATGGTCACTTCGTGTGTCACTGTTACTGGCCTCATTTGCTCATCATGGAAATTGAATGCTTTAAAACAGTTCTGAATGGGCGAATGTTCAAACTAATCACAACAACTTCTAATTGTTATTGAGCACAAATTACTCAATGCGAAGTTTTTCACCATTAGCTCACACATCACAAATGACATAGATTAACCCTTTCCAATGCTTTTTGAATGTTTCCATTTTGTACATTGCTTTTTTTTGCATTTACAATAAATGTTTTCAAGTTGGAAAAGATGAGTGATTAGCCAACTTTCTTCTTTGGCTTGGCTTCGCGGACGAAGATTTATGGAGGTGGTAAAAAGTCCACGTCAGCTGCAGGCTCGTTTGTGGCTGACAAGTCCGATGCGGGACAGGCAGACACGGTTGCAGCGGTTGCAGGGGAAAATTGGTTGGTTGGGGTTGGGTGTTGGGTTTTTCCTCCTTTGCCTTTTGTCAGTGAGGTGGGCTCTGTGGTCTTCTTCAAAGGAGGTTGCTGCCCGCCAAACTGTGAGGCGCCAAGATGCACGGTTTGAGGCGTTATCAGCCCACTGGCGGTGGTCAATGTGGCAGGCACCAAGAGATTTCTTTAGGCAGTCCTTGTACCTTTTCTTTGGTGCACCTCTGTCACGGTGGCCAGTGGAGAGCTCGCCATATAACACGATCTTGGGAAGGCGATGGTCCTCCATTCTGGAGACGTGACCCATCCAGCGCAGCTGGATCTTCAGCAGCGTGGACTCGATGCTGTCGACCTCTGCCAACTTTACTCATTCGATAAATAAACAGATACCAAGGGCCAATTTTGTTTCCAATAGCATGGTGCAATTCTGATTGGTTAAAGATCCGCATGAATCCAACCATTTTTTTTTACAACACGCTTGCTTCATACATTTCTGAAAGTCGTTAATTATCGTGATTATTCACAGCTCATGTCCAGATTTAGAGAGTGGAGAAAGAGGCTCCAAATCAGGAGATGGAAGAGAGATATTTAAAAACACTTGTTAAAACCTTTCCCTTCCTCCTTGACAATACACAAAAGGGCTGGAGAAACTCAGCAGGTCACTCAGCATCTGTAGGAAGTAATGGGGAACCAATGCTTCGGGGCCTAAGCCCTGCGTCAAGGTAAGAGTGAAAAGCAGGCAGGTGTCTGAATTAAAAGGTGGGGAGGAGCAGGGCAGGGGGAAGGATTATACACAAACAGGTCATATGTGGATCGAGGTAGGAGGGTAGAATAGAAAAAAAAACAAGGTGATAGATGGATGTAGGTATAATGAACACAATGGATATAATCAGAATACCTGGACTTTCCTTTTTAATTTCCTCCCTGACAGACTTTACTGAACAGGACAGCTGAAGCAGACACCCCACTCACTTAACAGCTAAAATGCTATTTGGCTCCCCATCAGATTAAAGAACCCAATTTACATTTATTGATGAGTTTCCCCACCTGCTGTGTCTGGCAGGCAACTCAGCCACCTCATTAAACTAACCAATTCAAGCAGTAGCAGATGGGATCCGGAGATAAACTTTCAGAGGCAGTTGTTGAACCATAAAACTCCCCATTGCGAACACAACAGAAAACATTCCAACACCTTTGGCGTGCATTGACGTGCACCATAGCTTTTGAACACCACCCTCCTTTCTCCAAAAGATGAAATGGGCAATGCTCCATTTTGTTGGCAATAGTAACACCTGTGAAAAAACTGCAAGCAGCAAGACAAACATTTGGTTCAGGATTGAATACAAAATGACATGCTAAAGGGGTTAAAAAAAAAGTTAAATAATCTGAAAACCAACCACCAATACTCTGCCATAAATGGACATCAATATTGTATAATTTCTTGTTGAGTCCTGTCATTTCTTATTCTTTTAAAAATATTTTAATTGAGTTTTACCTATATCCTACATACAAAGTCTTCTAACAGGTCATATCATAAATTAAATATAAATATAATAATCTATATTTATTTAACAATATTTCTTTAAACATTAAATTCTGTCAATATAATGATTAACCATCTATCTCTTTCTCCAATATAATCCTAAATAGTTCTGCTTAGAAAAAATGAGACTAAATTAAACAATCGCTTGATCTCAACAAAGGGTAAATTCTGTCTTATTTAATGGTATGAACTATGATAACCATATTTAAACCCACATTTGACAATTTAATCTAAATTTTAAAAAAAATAAAGCTAAGTCTAATTTAACCATTTCCTTTACTCAAGGTTACCTTTTAAAGATTTGGATTGAATAGTGACCTTCAGACACTAGGCAGAGAATCTCTAGAGCATCCAAACTTCTTAAATCTAATTATGATAGAAATCTATAATTGGGGCCCACATCTTTTCAGATTGAAGCTTTATATCTTCAATGTTATATCTAATTTTTCCCAAGATTAAATAGGACATTACATCATGTAAGCACTGTGTATGAGTAGGGGGTGAGTCATCTTTCCATTTCAATAAAATTGCTTGTCTGGCTATCAACAAGATAAAAGCTAAAACTTTTACTTGAGTTGCAGTCAGAGGTACATCCAGTTCATGAGAAAAACCAAACAAAGCAATTAAAGGGCATGGTTCTATTTTGATCTTAAAAATAATTGACAAATTTTGGAAAATATTTTCCCTATTTTTTTAATAAATGTGGGCACTCCCAAAACACATGAATCAGAGAAGCTTCAAAAATTTTGCATTTATCACATAGTGGATCAATATCTACATAAAAATTAGCTAATTTAAATTTGGACATACGAGGTCTATGTACCACCTTGAATTGTAATAAGCAATGCCTTGCACAAAATGAGAAATAATTAATCAACCTGAGAGTAAATTCCCAATCTTCATTTGAAAATTTTAAATTGAAATCACATTTCCAATTATTAATCCCAACCATTGAGGCTGATTTTAAATCCAGTAGGTCATTATAAATGCTTAGAATTACTTAATCAGATTAAAATACTATTATTGGGATGGTTAGCCTTATCTATTATAATGATGGGATGTATCAATTTAATTGAAATAAACATTTTACCTTAATTTTTATACCTCTTTCAAGCTCTACCATTCCCAAATCCTTCTTTAACTCATTAGATTCAATTATTTCTTCATACATATGGTAGGAAAAACAACCAGAAAGCCCATCTTCAAAAGGGGGATTATCACTTCCAAATTTTAGATTTTATTATTGGGCAAATAATATATGTAATCTCCTCTTATTGTTACATTTCTTGGGTAGAAATGGAATTGAAGTTTTCTAAAAAAATTCATCTATATTGGCAATTTTAGGTTCCTTTTTACCTTTTCTTTTTCTAAATTGACATATAATCCAATAATGAAATAGAAAATATTTTGTTGGGGGCGTGGCAAGATGGCGTAGGGAGCGGACGTGCCTTCCCGGTCTCCCCCAGGCAGTTATATAAATACCCGTTTTAAGAATATTTCTTTTCTGTTAAAAGTCTTTGTTTTGTTTATCAATTGTTTTTAGTTTAAAATGGCAACAAAGATTAAGGAAAATAGAGTTCAAATACAGAACAAAACTACACTCTCCGACTTTGGAAGAAACTCGGCCTACTTGCCCAGACAGAACCACGGAGTCAAGGCTGGAATCTTCTTAAGAACGGAGCTCATTAATTGGACTGTCGGATAAGCTGGCCTTGGACACCCCTCTGAAAGATGGTGATGAATATTGATTTGAAATGTTTTATGAAGATAAATTGCAGTAATTGGCATTGGTTGCCCGTGAGTTTTAAAAATCCAGATAACATTAAAGTTTATTAGTGATTTTTTTTGGATGGAATATCGGAAGGATGAACTTATTATCTATAAATACAGAACAAAATTACATTCTTTGACTTTGGAAGAAATTTGACCTATTTGCCCAGACAGAGCCGGAGTTGGTGCTGGAATTTTCTCAAGAACGGAACTTATTAAAGTTGATTTCAGACTCCTTTTTGAAAGATGGCGACGAATGTTGATTTGAAATATTTGAAATATTTTCTGAAGATAAACATATATATGGAACTCCTTGACCTGCAATAAGGTTTATCAGTGATTTTTTTTTGGATGGAATATTGGAAGAGTGAATTTATTATCTGTGAGTATGCATACATTGCAAACAGATTTTAATAGTTTTGAAAAGGTTTTTTTTAAACTAAACAACAAGATCAGTTTAATATTGAGAAAATTGGAAAAAATGGAAACTTTATTAAATTTGGAAACTCAGTAGAAAGAAACTATGAACAAGATTGATGATTTATAAAGTTAAAGTCGAAGGAGCAATGTCCAAGAAGAGTTAAAAATTTTGAATAAGTTTTTCTTGAAAATAAACAATAATTTCAACTTAACATTGAGAAGATTGACAAAGTGGAAAATTTGATATTAAATTGGGAAACATAGAAGAAAGAACTTATGAATAACATTGATGTTTTAGAAGATCAAGACCGAAGGAATTATGTTCAAGAAAATTTTAAAAGATTTGAAAAAACTTTTTTTGAAAGTAAGCTACAAATTCAACTTGAGACTGAGAAGAATGGAAGATTCGGTGTTGAACTGGGATGTTCAGAGGCGTTTTAATTCAGTGGATGAAATTCAGGAAGACTTGAAAAAAATTTAAAAAAAAAGAAGCTTTTATTGATTGTAAACAATGTTTAACTCAGTGTTGGGAGGGTGGAAAGGGTGCAAAATTTAATATCAAGTTTGGATTTTCAAAAAAAAGAGTTTATGAATAAGATTGGTTAAATTGATGGACCGGGGTTTTATGGATATAAGAAATGATGATTTTTCGGTTTATACGTGTATTTTGTCTGCCTGGGGGTGGGGGAGGGGGTGGTACTTCTGCTCGCGAAAGTCATATGCCACTTGTGGTTTATACCACACCCATTTGGGTTTTTAGGAATTAACCACCACAAGGTAGTTTCCTAAGGGGTTAGGGGAGGTGGGGGGGGGGGGGTGAAAATTTGAAAATTATTTAGTATCTATTATGTAATATTATACTAAGTCAATTTGAAATGAATGTATGGAGATACTATAAATAAATTTCAAAAAAAAGAAAATATTTTGTTATAATAGCTTCTCGCTTGCTAGTCCTATTATAGATAACCTTCCTTTTCAGCCATCTGTGTTAGACACAGGTTTTAAGGGATCGTATAGATTAGGTAAAGGTTCCATACTACATTTAGAATGTAACATACTTGAAATTGTTTAACTTTTGTCTACCTTAAGACAGAGAGTCACCATATTGTCTAATACCCCTCACAGAAACCTGGGGCACTTAATGTTCCAAGGCAGTGTCCCCTTCTAGTACTGACCAGGCTTGAGCCTGTTTAGTTTCCGAGATACTACAATCTCAGGCGTATTCAGGCTATTAGGCAAAGGTTATAAAGATCTTTTTATTCAAGTACTGTAATTTCTAATGCAATTGCAGAAAATATTTTGTAATCAAATTTCAAACATGAAATTTTCAAGTACCTGAAATGTGAAGTCTAAACTCTTATTAGTTCTTTGAGATGTAACCACGGGAACCAAACAGACTGTCAAGGAAAATGTTGAGGACAATGCAATCCAAAACCAAAGTTGGGTGTGATCAATACTGCTGCTAGATTGTCCATGTGTAAACCTTCTACAGACAATCAGAACCTGTCAGATCCTGCATCTCAATAGATTGGGTCAAGGTCTTGCACTGTCCCAACAGCCACACATAATCTTTCCATTTCCAAAGTAACTTTTGACCCAAAGGCTTTCTTGTTACACACATTTTAAAAGGCAGAGGGGGAGCAAGCAGCAGTTGACATGAAAGAAATAGAAGATTAAGAGCAAAGGACTCCTCAACTATGTACAAAGGTCAGTGGGAGCACTCAGCTCCATGCTCACAGAGGAATAGGGCATATGCCCATTCCCCCCAGCTCACCTCAGTCTCCCATCATGCCGCAGAGGACACAGGCAGACTGACCCAAGAGCAGGACGTCACTGGCAGGTCTCCGGGCCCGCAGATCAATGTCTTTCTTCCTTCGTGTTGCGCACACCCAATGAGGGCAGGAATGGTCTGAGTTCATCCCAGCAAATAGACATAGGATCATGCTGAATTTATTGTGAGAGTGGGAGGGAATAGGTATTTATAGAGCTATGTCGATCAAGATATAGATAGATATTAATTTTTAGATATATACATACACACACACATACACATAGATATATACATACACACATTCATCATATGGGCTCTTTGGGAATGGAGAGGAGAAAACATACCATTGTTCTTTTCTTGGTAACAAAACAAGCAACATTTAAAAAGCAGTGAACATCTGAGAAAGTTCACACCTTTTTCTAGGCAATATCATTGTTAATTAATTTCTGCACTGGATAAAGAAAAGAAAAAGATGGACCAAAGTAAATCACCAATGTTGTGGGAAGGGGAAAATGTATTTAGGTGGAGACCATCTGTTGAAAGTAAAGTCAAATTTTCCTTTGCCTTCGAAAGGCCCGCCTGAAATGTTGGTTGCCCCTTTACTTAATGTCGATGGTGGGTGACCTGATGAGTTTCTCCAGCACATTTGTGTATTGCACCAACCCCTGCATCAGCAGACTTTCTTGTTTAACTTAAAGAATTATTGATTAATAAGTACAATGGAAAGCACCACAAATTGTTAAGCTAATTGAATTAAAGTAAATGGATGGAATTTTCAAAATAAAATTTCCTTTCTGTCTGTTTGCTCCCTATGTTTTAATGATTGGTTCATACAGGACTTGGTGGGGCCAAAATTGTTATGATTCAATCAATAGAATAATGTATTGAGAGAAAAACCATATCTAATAACATGCAACCCCTTGACAATGACTATTATTAGTCGTCAAATTTTCATTCATTCAAGGGGTGCAGCGTTCTGATCGCAATTTGATTCAAATACAATGCTTTCATGATCTCATTCTGTGGGGAGTTTCCTCAAAAGCTTCAGGACTTTTTGTTTTGCAGATTTGTCAATGCAAGTTAAAAAAGGGAACAACCAGTGAGAGAAAACACATTCCTCTGTGGGCAATTTTTGTTTGTTCAGATAATATTTCTGAACGATTGACAATTGCATTTTGTGAGGGCAGGGACATGGAGGAAAGGGATTGAGCCCAAGGTCTCTCTTTATGCAAACGATCTCTGACTTTAAATTTCGGATGCAGTCACCTCCCTCCCCTATGATGTCATTGCTTTCACAATTTAGTCAATTTTCAGGATATAAATTGAACGTGTATAAAAGTGAACTTCTTTATTGAATTTTTCTGCAGCAGGTTGTTAAACATCAGTTGGTATTTCAATTTTTAAAAAATCATAAACATTTTTAAGGAGAATTATCTTGCTATGCTTAAACAAGTGAAACATTCCCTGACCCAATGGTCTCTTTTGTCTACAACAGTGGTTCTCACTTTTTGTTTCCACTCACATCCCACTTTAAGTATTCCCTATGCCACAGGTGCTCTATGATTAGTAAGGGATTGCTTAAGTTTGTGTGCAGGTGGAAAGAAAAAGTTTGAAAACCACTGTTTTAATCGTACCTACTTGACTCGTTATGTGCACGGTTTCATAACTCCAAAGGAAATGGGCCAATGACAATTTTTCTGAACAAAATATTTCAGTAGCAATTGGGTTCAGAGCAGTGACCTTCCTGTCCCATTCACATACTACCTTAAGCAAACCCTTAACACACATTAGCATGAGAGTGAAAAGAAAAGGTTGAGAACCACTGTTCTACAACTTTAGTTGGCCGTATAAATTCTATTAAAATGAATATTTTGCCTACATTTTTTATATTTTTTCAATCTAGTCCAATCTTTGTTCTCAAATCATTTTTTTTAAAATTTGACTCTACTATATAATCTTACATATGGAAGGGTAAATATTCTCACATTAATAAAGTTCTTCTACAGAGATCAGAGAGATGGAAGAATGGCTCAACCCAACTTTAGATTTTCCTAGTGGGCAGCCAATATACGAAGAGTTATTTTTTGGTCTTTCTTTTGAAATCATTCTGATTGCCCATTAGGGGTATCAATGGAGATGAATTCCCCCAAAACTTTTATTTTTAATCTTTATTAATTTTTCATTAAAAAACTGAATAATATACAGAAAAGGCAAAAAAAAGTAATACACATTGTCCCTGAATATATAACAATCAAGAACTTTCAAATTAATTCAACATTTCTATATATTGACAGTTACATTGAGTAAGCAAATGAAAAGTTAATACACAAAACAAAAAAAAAACCCAACGCCAATGGAAAAAAACATTTTAAAAGTCCCCAAAATCAAAAACTATTGGCCAATCCATTCCAAGATTAATTTCAAAGTAAACAGAAAAGCGATTCTTCCTGAGTGAAAATTGAATAAATGCTCACCAGGATTTTTTTTTGAGGTTAAATGTCCAACTTCTAACCTTTCTCTAAATTTAAGCATGACATCATGGAGGAAAGCTATTGAAATAAAGTAGGTGGATTGCAATCTTTCCATTTGAGTAACATAGTTCCTCTTTGCCCTCAACATTGAAAAGGCTGAACCAGGTGCAAAGCCTGATCACAATATTATGATCCCAAAAGTAGCTGAAAGTTTGCTGTAAATCTAGGTCCAACACAAAGTTTCGAAAACACCTTGAAAAAAATCATCTAACTTTGTACAGGACCAAAACATACGAGTCAAAGTGGCCTCTTTGGATTTACATCCACCATGAATAGGACTTATGTTAGAAAAAGTACAGGCTAATCTGCCCTTCAACACATGTGCCCCATGCACTACCTTGAACTGAATCAAAAGGCAATGGGCACAAATTGAAGAAGAATTGATCTATTGAAAAATTCTTCCCCATACAGGGAATGATGTCATCAGCGATGTAATCAGTTCAGATAAAATCCTGAGTTTTCCACAGTACATCCAGCATTTTGGAAGCTGGTTAGCTGTTGTTAAGTGGGTTGCCACAATATATTAATTGTCAAGGCATAAAACCTGAAATTTGGCAATGCCATGCCATCATTTTTTTTTAGTGATGGTTTAACCAACTTATTATTTCCATATATAAGCTGATAATTTAGCACTTTTTTGCTCTTCCATTTTCTACTGTTAATGGATAATTCAATTGTTAAATATTCTATGAGAATTGGGCACAATTTAGAAAACATTTTGCATTTCATAATTTTTCTCTCAAGCCTTTTATATCCAATCATATTTTTTGAACTTCTTTATATGATGCTATTTTTTTCAGAGATGGTATGGAGAAGAAATTCAAATCTTTAAGGATTTGTTCATTGATATATTTTGCATAATTTGAGTAGCTTTCTGCTAAATTTATCCTACCCAAATCTCATTTTTATAAAGATATTTACAAGTCCAGCATTTTTTTTGAATCATAATTATTTGATTTCCCAAGCGAGTCTTAATCAAGTTTTTAGATGAGTTTTTTTTAAAGCTTTTTATTTTGGGAAACTGTTATGTTTAAATCAGACTTTCATGATGTTAAAATCAAAAAGGATTTAAATTTGACTATGTCAGATGTGGATTGGGACACAATTGTTAAGGTTAATAGTTCTTTGGCATGTATTCTCCATTATTTATTACTATTTAAAGTGGTACACAAAGCACATATGTCTCAGGCTAAATTGCCTCGCTTTTATTCTGATGTGAGCTCCTGGTATGACAGGTGTAAGAATGGAGAAGCATCATTAATTTCTATTTTCTGGGCTTGTTCTAATCTAGAATAATACCGGAAAGGGGTACTTGCATACTTTGTCAAAAAAATTTAATATAGAATTAACATTAATTCATTTGGTGGCCGTCTTCGGTTCACTGGGAGGGAATGATTTTTCTTCAGAGTCGTGAAGAGGCAAAAGAAATGTAAGGATGCTGCCCCATCGACTCATGATCAGTGATTGAGTGACTCTGTGTCTTGTTTGTACATGGAAAAGATTTGTTAGGGGGTAGTTTTAGATTATATTTTGGTTTTTTTTGGTTTTGTAAAATTCTTAAATAAAATTTTCAAAAAAGAAAAGAAAAGATTTGTTATTCAGTTAATAATTCAGATATAAGATTTCAGAAGTTATAGGGATCATTTATGACTCACTGGCTTACTTTAGCATTTGACCTTTATGTAATTAAATTGTCTGACTTGTATCTTTACCATGTTCTTTTTATTTAGTTTTTTTCTACCATTTTTCTTTTCATACTAATCATGTATTGCATCCGGCAACGTGATTAGGCAAGGGTTTTGAGTTTCTTCTCATTTACTATTTTCTCTTTTTTTTTGTTATTAGAGTTAAAGATGTATATAATTTAGAATTAATTATGGATATGATTTACAATTCATGTATGCTTTTGTTATACTGAATGCCTTATTAACTTTATGTAACGATCCATATAATCTTATTGCATTGCACCTCTTTTGTATGTTCTTTATTAAAATCAATAAAAATATATTAAAAAGAAAAGATCATATTTCTCAGAGCTTATGACTTTTATTTGGTTATTAGTGCACTTAAAAGAAATATCTAATCCTGAAGAAGGATGTTACAAGATCAAACCAGCAACACAAAGAAGCCACATCACACAGGGGTAAAGATGAACAATTACTTTATTAACAAAAATTCACCTTCAAACTTTAATTCAAAATCCCCCCTTTTATAACAATGCCCACTGGTTACTATGCAAATTTCTATAACAGTGTAAAACTAATAAATTCCCCAGCCTAAATATAACATATGTAATTAAAGTCTAAGTTATATTTCCAACCAGCCCACAGAAAAATTTAGACACGAAACAAACACAAAACACACAAGCCTCACAAAACTTCGATCTTAACCGAAGCAAAGATCATAAACAAAATTCAGTTTGTTTGGTAAACTGAAGTGAAAAGATCTTTGAGAGAATGAGAGAGCACAAAATTCGAAGTTGTCTTGAGTTGCTTGCAGAGAGAGGAACCATTGTCTTGGTCTGGATCCTTCTGGCTGCCTTTGGAATGTTCATCCCTTTTAAAATGCCCAACATTCTAAACTGTCATCAAGACCGACTCATGCTCTGGGCCTTCTTCCACTCCACAGCACCACCCAGTGGTGGTTTATCATCCAAGGCCAGAAATTTTTAGATCATTTTCTGCACATGCCCAGTCCGTCTCCCACTCTCTGCAGTCCACCTTGTCCTTGGCTCTCAAAGGCAAACTATCACTTTTTTACATAAAAACACATAGGTCAAGACACAACACAGACTTCTATAACAAGGAGCACTGAAGCCTATCAGAAGTAAAAGGACTTAGGAGTCCAAATCCATACATTCCTCAAGGTCGCCGCACAGGATGACAGGATAGCTCAGAAGGCCAATGGGATGCTGCGATTCATTAATAGTTCAGGAGTAGCAAGGTCATCTTACAATTCTATGGTAAGACCACATTTTAGAGTATTGTGTTCAGTTCTGGTCACCCCATTATAGGAAGGATGGGAAAGCTATTGAGAGGATGCAGAGAAAATTTACTGGGATGTTTCCTGGATTTGGAAATGAGTCAAGGTTAGCAGAGCTGGGACTTTTCTCTTTGGGGTGTAGAAGGATGAGAGGAGACTTGATAGAGGTCTGTAAGTTTATGAGAGGCATAGATAGGGTAGACAGCCAGCACCTTTTTCCTAGGCCACAATCAGGAAACACCAGAGGACACATGTGCAAAGGTAAGGGAGAGATGTTTAGGGGAGATATCAGGGGGTAAATATTTTAGAGTTGTGGGTGCCTGGAATGTTTTGCCAGGGATGGTGGTAGAAGCTGAAACATGAGCAACATTTAAGAGAATCTTAAGACACATGGATGGAAGAAAAATAGAGGGCTATGGGGTGGGGAGGGTTTAGTACTTTTTTGGGGCAGGGAATGTATGTATCAGCACAACATTGAGGGCCAAAGGGCCTGTACAGTGCTGCATAGTTCTATGTTATAATGGATTAGCTCATCATTATTTGTTGAGTTAAGGGCCTGTTACAGCTAAAAATACATCTTGGGCACAACAGGTTCACAGGATTGGTGTAACCCAGTAGTTCTCAATCTTTTTCTTTCTACTCACATACCACTTTAAGTATTCCCTATGCCGTAGGTGCTCTGTGATTAGTAAGGGATTACTTCAGGAAATATGTGGGTGGAAAGAAAAAGTTTGAAAACTACTGTTTTACTTGTACCTCATTAACTTGTGATGTGTACGGTTTTATTTCTTCTTTTTTTTCTTTCTTCTTTTCTTTCATTGGCTTGGCTTCATGGACGAAGATTTATGGAGGGGTATGTCCACGTCTACTCCAGGCTCATTGGTGACTGACAGGTCCAATGTGGGACAGGCAGGCACGGTTGCAGCGGTTGCAAGGGAAAATTGGTTGGTTGGGGTTGGGTGTTGGGTTTTTCCTCCTTTGTCTTTTGTCACTGAGGTGGGCCCTGCGGTCTTCTTCAAAGGAGGTTGCTGCCCACTGAACTGTTAGGTGCCAAGATGCATAGTTGGAGGCGATATCAGCCCACTGGCGGTGGTCAATGTGGCAGGCACCAAGAGATTTATTTAAGCAGTCCTTGTACCTCTTCTTTGGTGCACCTCTGTCTCGGTGGCCACTGGAGAGCTCGCCACATAACACGATCTTGGGAAGGTGATGGTCCTCCATTCTGGAGACGTGACCCACCCAGCGCAGTTGGGTCTTCAGCAGCATGGATTCGATGCTTGCGGACTCTGCCAGCTCAAATACTTCGATGTTGGTGATGAAGTCATTCCAATGAATGTTGAGGATGGAGTGGAGACAGCGCTGATGGAAGCATTCTAGGAGCCATAAGTGATGCCGGTAAAGGACCCATGATTTGGAGCTGAACAGGAGCATGGGTATGACAACGGCTCTGTACACGCTGATCTTTGTGTGTTTCTTCAGGTGGTTGTTTTCCAGACTCTTTTGTGTAGTCTTCCAAAGGCGCTATTTGCCTTGGCGAGTCTGTTGTCCATCTCTTTGTCGATCCTTGCATCAGATGAAATGGTGCAGCCGAGGTAGGTAAACTGGTTGACCGTTTTGAGTTCAGTGTGCCCAGTGGAGATGTGGACGGGCTGGTGGTCATGGTGGGGAGCTGGCTGATGGAGGACCTCAGTTTTCTTCAGGCTAACTTCCAGGCCAAACATTTTGGCAGTTTCCGCAAAACAGGACGTCATGCGCTGGAGAGCTGGCTCTGAATGGACAACTAAAGCGGCATTGTCTGCAAAGAGTAGTTCACGGACAAGTTGCTCTTGTGTCTTGGTGTGAGCTTGCAGGCGCCTCAGATTGAAGAGACTGCCATCCGTGCGGTACCGGATGTAAACATCGTCTTCATTGTTGAGGTCTTTATTGGCTTGTTTCAGCATCATGCTGAAGAAGATAGTAAAGAGGGTTGGTTTTATAATGCCAAAGGAAATGGGCCAATGACAATTTTTCTCAAACAAAATATTCCAGTGACAATTGGGTCTAGAGCAGTGGTTCTCAACCTTTTATTTTTCCCTGCATACATACCACCATAAGTAATCTCTTACTTATCACAGAGCATTGATCGAAAAGGATTATTTTAAGTGGTATCTGAGTGGAAAGAAAAAGGTTGAAAACCACTGGGAATACAAACCATACAAAATCTTGAGTTTCTCTCAAAAACGTGCAATCCAATGAAAGAAGAGATAACAGTAAGGAAAGTTTTACTGGCTGACTTGATGGTTCTGATTGAAATCACCGAGTTCCAGCTGCAGAAACCCCTCAGACCATCTCCTCTGGTGGCATGTCGTCTCCCCAGAAACCTGTGTGAAAACATGCCTTTCAGATCCCCTTTAAATTTTCTCTTTTCACCTTTAACCTATGCCCTCTCATTTTAAGACTCTCCGACACTAAGAAAAAGATTGCGGCTGTCTACCCTATCTGTGCTCCTCAGAATTTCATAAACTTCTGGAAGATCACCCTTTATTCCTTTTTGCTCCAGGGAAATAGTCTTAGCCTGTAAAACCTCTCCACAAAACTCAAGCATTGCAGGCCAGACAAAATTCCTGCTGTACTCTTCCCATAGCATTGTGAGCAAATTGTGCTCTAACCCAGCCAGCCTCAACTTCTGTTTGGCCCCCTTTGGACTGCTCAAAGTTTATGGGACCCTCTTCCATGTGAAGCAGTCAAGTTTTGGATTCCTCCATACATCTACTTATTACATTAGAGCATATTTAGGTCAGGTGAAAAGAAAATGAGACTTTTACTTAAATGTGCTGTGGGGCCCCGGCGGGTGGGGGTTTGTCGGGACCCCCCATTAATAATAGCTTGTCTAAACAATGATTTGGGCTACTGTAACATAACATCCCAGTTCCCATGCTCATTGATTTATTCAATCAAGGCAAGGATAAAATATATTGTCTTCATGTCTCTGTCTAATTGTGTTAGCACTGACAAGTAAATAGGCACTTGTGCCCAAGGTCCCACTCACTGTTCAATAACGCTCTCCAGTCCCTGCCATTCACTGCATATCTGCAGGCCTCGTTTCACTTCCTAAACTGCACTTTCTCGCCCTTGTCTCGGTCAACTCCTTACTGCTGTGGTACCTTCAGACAACTTTCTTCTCTCCCAGCAATTGTGGGGGTATCTGCAAATTTCCAAATCATACCATCAATATTTTCTTCCAAATCTTTTGAACAATAAAGACCTGGAACTGATCACTACTTGCCTATCTCCCATCTGAAAAAGCAATCTCCAACCTTTTATCTTACCCTGGATTTCATGTATCCTAACCTTCTGGAACAATCTATCATATGGAACCTCATCAAATGCCTGTGTGGACAATGTTTGTCAACCTTCTGGGTCACTTTAAAAAAAGCTGAATCAAATTTGGGAGACATGATCTTCAATGATCATCCCCAATCAGTCCTTGCTTTTACAAATGAAAATAAATGTTATTCCCTGGAATCCTTTCCAGTAACTTTCCCATGGCTGGCATGAGCCTCACCAGCCTAAAGTTCGTGGTATGTTATTTTATCCCTTAAAAAAAACTACATGAGCCATCCGCCAGTGTTGCAGTACCTCACCTGCGTCTAACAAAGCTATAAGAATCCCTGCCAGACCCCAGCAGTTTTCTTCCTCACTTCCTATAATGCTCATAGGTGTACATAGCAGGCCAGCTGGGTTTATTAATTCTTATACTCTTCAATGTCACCAAAACCTCCTCCCCGATAATGCTGATGTCCTGCAGGACATCAATCTTCTCCACAGACAACACAGAGAGAAGTATTTTTTCCCAAGGTCAAGGTTCAAGAACGCTTTTATTGTCATGTGCTAATACAAAAAAATGTAACGTACATAATATACTCCAACTGTTGTCTGCCATAAGGCAAGAGTGGCCAAGAGTAATGCCGGGTGTCCCTAACAGGAAGAGAAAGAGAAGCAAATAAGAGTCCCTTCAGAGACACTGAGCGGCTGTGGGTTTTCCCCCAGCCCTTCTGCAGACTCTGCAGCTGCATGGACTCCTCCTTGAGTGGCCCAAGTACAAGGTTCAGACCTCTGGTCCAATAAGGCCAAAGCCCTTCCAGAGCTCTTTTTGCCATCAACACCATTTTTTTAAATTTAAATTAGACATACAGCACTGTAACAGGCCAATTCGGCCCCACAAGTCTGCGCCGCCCAAATTACACCCCGGTATGTTCTTGAAGGATGGGAGGAAACTGGAGCCCCCGGGGAAAACCCCCCACAGACACATGGAGAACGTACAAATTCCTTACAGACAGCACAGGATTCGAACCCAATCCAGTCCCAATTGCTGGCGCTGTAAAGGCATTGTGCTAACCGCTACACCAACTGTGCCCACCCCCCCACCCCCGGTTTCATCATCTGGTTCTAATGAGCCAGATTCAAGCAACTTGTGTGTGTGGATCCTTCGCCCACAAGTTGCCAGCCTGAGTGAGTCCTTAGACTACACGTTGACCACCGCCCACATCCTGCATGGGACCTTCAGCCTCTGAGCTCCTCGCTGGTCTGCTGTCATGGTAATCTTTCTGGAAGGGTTGTCTCCCACTGCTTCCTCTCAACGGGTGTATTCTCCCCATTTCGGGTGCCCTGCACCAGTCTGCTGCTCCCCCAGAGTTGCAGCCCTTCATGGTACGCTGCCCAGCACAAGTGCTGCCATCTCAGGCTCAGACCTCCCTGGTTGAAGGATTTTAAAAAAACATTGGCGGCTTCTTTAATAGGCCATTTAAACTCTGCATGGATCTCTCGACATCAGGACCCTGCAGAGAAGTTCCACACATATAGTCTCTGTGACCGTCATAGGACTGGCTCCTGGTCACTGGTTGGAGGGGAATTGGGGGGCTGGCGGCAGGGGTCTGAGTGACTGGTGTGGTGCCACATGGAGAGGTGGCAAAGGGGGCCAGGGTCGACGTGTGAGAGTCGTATTGGTTGGGTGGGGGAGCAGCTTCGTCGCCTACGGTTGAAGTGGAACCCTGGTGGTCAAGGAGGTCCTGCATGCCCCATAGTTGCCTGGGGACGGGGATGTATGCCTGGTCGGCATTGTCCTGGGCTGAATGATGCCGTGGAATGGTGGGTGCTCCTGCTGGTGCCAGGCCCCTGGTTGAGACAGTGTCCTTCCTGCCACTGCTGAACCTAACGTAGGAGTAGTTGTGGTTCGTGTGTAGGAGGAAAACCTGCTCAACCAGGGGTTTGGCCTTGTGAGCCAGTACGTGCTTACGTAGGAGCACCAGTCCCAGGGACGCAAACCATGGAAGGACATTCCAGTTGCCATCTTCCTGGGGAATGAAAACAGACGTTCATGAGGGGTCTTGTTGGTAGCCGTACACAGAAGCGACCGAATGGCATGGAGCACCTTGGGCGGGGCATCCTGCCAGTACTCAACGGCCCACCCTTTTGACTTGAGGGCCAGGAGGACTGCCTTCCAGACCACCCCGTTTTCGTGTTTCACTTGCCCATTGCCTCTCGTGTTATAACTAGTCGTGGAGCTAGTCGCGATGCCCCTCGCCATCAGGTACTGGTGCAGCTCATCACTCATGAAACTAGACCCCCCGGTCGCTGTGGATGAAAGCGGGTTAGCCAAACACGGTGAAGATCTGCTCCAGGGCTCTGATGACAGTGGCCGTGGAGGTGTCCGGGCAAGGGATAGTGAAAGGGAAGCGTGAGTACTCATCCACTACCATGAGGAAGTAGACGTTTCAGGTCGTGGAAGGCAGGGGTCCTTTATAATCCATGCTGAGACACTCAAAGGGCCGAGTGGCCTTTACGACGTGGTTCTGTGGTGGGCAAAAGAGGCAGGGTTTACACTCAGCGCAGACCCGGCAGGCCTCGGTCATGTCCCTGACGTACCTGATGGTATACGGCAGGTTCTGGGACTTAATGAAGTGGTACAACCTGGTGACACTCGGATGGCAGAACGACTCATGCAGTGCCTGCAGCCTGTCGTCGTGCATAGATGCGCAGGTGCGAGAGAGGTCATTGGGGGAGCTGTTAACTTTCTGGGGTGGTACTGGATGTCGAAGCTGTAGGTTGCCAGCTCGATTCTCCAGCGTAGGATCTTGTTGTTCTTAATCTTGCTCTTATGGGTAGTGTTAAATGGTCCACTGGTCAGTGAGGAAGATGAATCTCCTGCCGGCCAGGTAGTGACGCCAGTGGCGCACCACTTCCACAATGGCCTGGGCCTCCTTTTCACTGGTGGAATGCCCTAGTTTGGAGCCATGGAGGGTCCTAGAGAAGAAGGTGATGGGATGTCCCCCCACCCCTTGGTTGAGGGTAGCAGTGAGGGCTACCTTGGAAGCATCGCTCTCCACCTGAAGGGGGTGTTCTCATCCACGGACTGCATCGTGGTGTCCGCGATGTCCTGCCTGATGCGCATAAAGGCTGCCTGCACCTTGGGTGGGAGGGGAAAAGTTGTAGCTTGGGCCAGAGGGCGGACCTTGTCTGAGAAGTGAGGGACCCGGCCGATGACCCCATGGACCAGGATGGCGAGGCAGATGGTACTGAACACACACTTCTCCTTGTTGTAAGTGAGGTTCAGCTTCCCAGCCGTCCGGAGGAATTTCTCCAGGTTGGCATCGTGGTCCTGCTGGTCAAGGACGCAGATAGTGACATCATCCAGATACAGGAATGTCGCCTTTAGCTTGTGCAGTCTACCATGCGATCCATCTCCCACTGGAAGATGGAGACCCTGTTCGTGACCCCAAAGGGAACTCAGTGGAACTGGTACAGGTGTCCGTCTGCTCGAAGGCGGTGTAGGGCTTGTCCTTTGGGTGGATGGGAATTTGGTGCTACGCTGACTTCAGGTCAATTGTGGAGAAAACCCGGTAGCGGGCTATCTCGTTGACCATGTCGGATATCCTCGGCAGGGGGTAGGCATCCAGTTGGGAATACCAGTTTATTTTCTGGCTGTAATCCACGACCATCCTCGGCTTACTTCCCCCTTTGACCACCAGGACTTGGGCTCTCCAAGGGCTGTTACTGGGCTCTATGACACCTTCTGCCAGGAGTCGCCACACCTCCGCCTTGATAAAGTCACTGTCTGCGGTGCAATAGCGCCTACTTCTTGTGGCAATCAACTTGCAGCCTAGCATAAGATGTGCGAAGAGCACCAGTGGGGTGATGTATTGCATGGAGAGGCCGCAGAATGGCAGAAGCTGGTAGGTTAGCGCGTTGTGTAATGTGAGTGGAAGTTGGGGTTCCCCGAAGGCAAGGGTGACACTCTGCAGGTGGCACTGGAAATCCAGGCCCAGGAGGACTGGGGTGCAGAGTTTGGGCATGACCAGGAGCCTGAACCCTGTGTATGTCTCCCCTCCCACAGTTATATCGGCCGAGCAGCACCCAAGGGTACCAACAGTTTTATCCTTGGCAGCGAGGGCGATCGAGCAGGTGGTGGGGAGGACTTTAGATCTCAGGGAGTGGGCCACGCTAGGGTAAATGAAGCTCTCGGTGCTGCCATTGTTGAACAGGCACTTTGTTACCTGCCCATTGACTTGCATCTCCATCATAGAGCGCCTGAGGTTGTAAGGGAAGTCCCTGGCCAGAGTGGTGGCAGCCAGAACCATATCAGGGTTGGAATCATCAGTCTCCGGCTGTGTGGGGTGATTTATGGCGTCCGGAGGCGTGGGGAGAGTCGGTAGGGCAGCCTGGTATCGCCCGTGTTGCCCACATTGTGTCGGTCGAGGGGTGCGGCGTGCAGCAACCGATGGTGTCAGGAGGCGTGGGGAGTATATGTGGGGTGACCTGGTCATCGCCTGTGTTGACCACATAGTCCCCGTAATCGTTGGGGGCCCTCTGAGGTCAACAAAGGTGATGTAGAGTCCTTTGTTTTGTTCTCTGCACTTTTCTTGGAGCTGTCTGAGGGCAAAGACCATGTCAGTAGTTCCTCTGTTTGTGCGAAAGCCACACTGTGATTCCAGGAGGAGCGACAAGATCTCCATCCTCAACCGATGGTCAGAACACTTCCAATCTCTTTTCAGTGCCAACTGCTCAGTCCAAGATTCCGCCCTGCTCCAGCTCCCTCAACAGCCCCAAAGGCTAGAGCTGGATGAGGTCCTCACCCAGGATGAGACATATAAGGCAATCGAACAACTGAAAAGTGGCAAAGCAGCAGGTATGAATGGAATCCCCCCAGAGGTCTGGAAGGCTGGCGGCAAAACTCTGCATGCCAAACTGCATGAGTTTTTCAAGCTTTGTTGGGACCAAGGAAAACTGCCTCAGGACCTTTGTGATGCCACCATCATCACCCTGTACAAAAACAAAGGCGAGAAATCAGACTGCTCAAACTACAGGGGAATCACGCTGCTCTCCATTGCAGGCAAAATCTTCGCTAGGATTCTCCTAAATAGAATAATACCTAGTGTCGCCGAGAATATTCTCCCAGAATCACAGTGCGGCTTTCGCGCAAACAGAGGAACTACTGACATGGTCTTTGCCCTCAGACAGCTCCAAGAAAAGTGCAGAGAACAAAACAAAGGACTCTACATCACCTTTGTTGACCTCACCAAAGCCTTCGACACCGTGAGCAGGAAAGGGCTTTGGCAAATACTAGAGCGCATCGGATGTCCCCCAAAGTTCCTCAACTTGATTATCCAACTGCACGAAAACCAACAAGGTCGGGTCAGATACAGCAATGAGCTCTCTGAACCCTTCTCCGTTAACAATGGCGAGAAGCAAGGCTGTGTTCTCGCACCAACCCTCTTTTCAATCTTCTTCAGCATGATGCTGAACCAAGCCATGAAAGACCTCAACAATGAAGACGCTGTTTACATCCGGTACCGCACGGATGGCAGTCTCTTCAATCTGAGGCGCCTGCAAGCTCACACCAATACACTAGAGAAACTTATCCGTGAACTACTCTTTGCAGACGATGCAGCTTTAGTTGTCCATTCAGAGCCAGCTCTTCAGCGCTTGACGTCCTGTTTTGCGGAAACTGTCAAAATGTTTGGCCTGGAAGTCAGCCTGAAGAAAACTGAGGTCCTCCATCAGCCAGCTCCCCACCATGATTACCAGCCCCCCCCACATCTCCATCGGGCACTCAAAACTCAAAACGGTCAACCAGTTTACCTATCTCGGCTGCACCATTTCATCAGATGCAAGGATCGACAATGAGATAGACAACAGACTCGCCAAGGCAAATAGCGCCTTTGGAAGACTACACAAAAGAGTCTGGAAAAACAACCAACTGAAAAACCTCACAAAGATAAGTGTATACAGAGCCGTTGTCATACCCACACTCCTGTTCGGCTCCGAATCATGGGTCCTCTACCGGCATCACCTACGGCTCCTAGAACGCTTCCACCAGCGTTGTCTCCGCCCCATCCTCAACATTCATTGGAGCGCTTTCATCCCTAACGTCGAAGTACTCGAGATGGCAGAGGTCGGCAGCATCGAGTCCACGCTGCTGAAGATCCAGCTGCGCTGGGTGGGTCACATCTCCAGAATGGAGGACCATCACCTTCCCAAGATCATGTTATATGGCGAGCTCTCCACTGGCCACCGTGACAGAGGTGCACCAAAGAAAAGGTACAAAGACTGCCTAAAGAAATCTCTTGGTGCCTGCCACATTGACCACCACCAGTGGGCTGATATCGCCTCAAACCGTGCATCTTGGCGCCTCACAGTTTGGCAGGCAGCAACCTCCTTTGAAGAAGACCGCAGAGCCCACCTCACTGACAAAAGGCAAAGGAGGAAAATTCAACACCCAACCGCAACCAACCAATTTTCCCTTGCAACCGCTGCAACCGTGTCTGCCTGTCCCGCATCAGACTTGTCAGCCACAAACGAGCCTGCAGCTGACGTGGACATTTACCCCCTCCATAAATCTTCGTCCGCGAAGCCAAGCCAAAGAAGAAGGTATTAGTGACATAAATAACAAAACCTCAATGTGGCAGTGACATACAAATGACTGCAATGCCGAGCACATACTCTTAGTTAAGGCATGTGTTTATCATGTAACTTCAATAAACAGAAGTTAAAAATATTGAAATTAAAAATAATGACATTGATTTTAAAAAAAGACTTGAAGGTTGAACCCCTAGATAAGAATGTTAAATCAAATTGTTGAACTATCAAATGTTAATTATTAAAGTCATGCTTAAAGACTGCATGAAAGCAAATTAAGATTTTTTTTCTGATAAATGAAACAGTTCAACATTAAAATGTGTAACCTTTGAACATGATATGAACTGCCTTGGAAGTTGCTTCACGGATAGCAAGATTGGTGTAGCAGTCAGCGCAATGCCATTAGAGCGGCAGTGATTGGGACTGGGGTTCAAATCCTGCGCTGACTGTAGGGAGTTTGTACGTTCTCCCCATTTCGACATGTGTTTTCCCCAGGGGGGTGCCCGGTTTCCTCCCACTGTTTTAAACTGGGGGTATAGGTTAATTGGGTGTAATTGGGCAGCACGTGATCAAAGTACAGTAACAGGCCATTTTGGCCTACGTGTCTATAAAAATTTAAAGATTCAAATTGCAAAAACGCTGTTCAATGGCTGTTGAAATTTTTTCAAAAGGGCCATTAAGCCCAATTTGATTGTTTACAACATTTTACAATCAGCTCATTTTCACTGATTCAAACTGGAAATCTGAGTACAACTGTTGAGACTTTGTGATTCCGCTGTACATGTTAATGGTGAGACTACACTTGGACAATATCTGTATTTTTGGTTGCCTAGCAATGCAAATAAGGTCATAAGTAGGAAAGAGTACAGAGCCCAGTCTAGACGGGGCAAAAAGCCTGCTTTCTGTGCTGTGGTGGTGTGTTCTCAGAGACTCACCAGGATGTAATTGGGACTTGAGGGCCTGAATTATAGTGAGGCTGGATAGGTTGGGTCTTTATTTCCTGGAGCATCCAAGGCTGAGTATTTTCCCAATGCAAATAATTCTAGAATGAGAGTTCAATGTTTTCAGGAGAGGGAGGAAAGACTGAAGAGGAGCTTGAAGGGAAACATTTTCACTCAGAAGGTGGACCGTGTCTGAAACAAGCCACCAGTGGAAACTACAGGAGCAATATAATTTCCGCATTTGGGCATATTTGAATAGGAACGGTTAAGAAGGAGATGAGCCAAGTGCAGGAAAATAAAACCAGCCCAAAACGCCAACTTGGTTAGCCTGGCCCAGTTGAGCCAATGGGCCTGTTTCGTGCTATATGTCTGTGTGACAGTAAATGTGCCAATACTGCTGATCACCTTCACAACAGTGGCCACTTGGCTCCTCTGGTTCCAATTGGTTTTTGCTGCACTTGTAACGTGATCGATGTTGAACCTGTACAGTTCCCTGGTCGCGAATGGATCTGCGAGGCAAGAACCTGAAGCTGCATTTAATGGCATGATTTCTATACATTATACATCTATAACTTCTTGGTCTGGGTTTGCAAATGGTATCCCACTACATCATCCGATTTAAAACCTCCCACATTGTTGGGGTTCTCCATCTCTCTGTTTCATTCCCAATGCCATTCATGTTTCAATCATCTTTTATCAAGTTTTCAATTATAATTAGAGGTCAAGGATGTTCTGGACACTATCTGGTTATTTATTCTTCTATTTATGAAAGAACAAAATCTGTACAGAATGGGCTGCAGGAAATTAAAATATGAACCCTTAGTTGAGCCATAGGTGGACCACGGTGTGCAGTTCTAGTCACTGCAGAATGGCAATGAAATGATTGCATGAGAGAGGGTGCAGGGAAAATTTCTCAACATCTTGCTTGGGATCACTCGTGAGGAGAGACTGGAGAAGTTGGGCTTGCTTTCCTTGGAGAGCAGTAAAGAAAATGGCAGCCCTGCCAGAGCCGCTATAATGGTAGAGCTGGGGCCCACAGAGAGCGAGAAGTGGGTCCAACCACCCAGCAGACTGCCGCCGACTCCACACAGGCTTTGAACCGAAAGGAACCATTGGTAGTTTTATGTAAAATCCCACGGGGCCTGCACCCAAGATGGTGGCACCTATGATCGGCATTAGCCACGAGGGGTTGCCGACCCCAGGAAATCTGAGGCATGGTGCAGGGTACCAGAAAATGGGGAGACCAACCCCTGGCTGAGAAGCAGAAGCACAGGGGACAACTGACGGAATGGTGACCACGGTGGAGGACCAGTGAAGGGGCTCCGCAGCTGAAAGACCCACGCACACGACGGGCTGCTGGTGACTTGAGGCAAGGAACCCATGAAGGCTGTGGGCTGCTGGAGACCACGGAATGCTGGAAACTGGCTTAAAACTGGTTGAAGGGGTACAAGGTATTGGAACCAGGATGTGCAGTGGTGCTGAAGGATTCCTGACCATGTCAGAGGTTCATATCTGGAGCTCGGGTTGACAATGGTTTGGACTGGACTCTGTTTGGCTGCAGAAGCACTGGAGGCAGATCTATGGACATTCGGTGACCCTGGGCGGACTTTCCTTTGCTTCTCTTTCTCTGACAGTAATGGGTGGTTCAGGCAATTTCTGGTGGTGGCAAATCTGCCTTACAGCAGGCAAAACCAATTTATTGTAATATGACAATAAACTGCATCTTGAGGACGTTGATGTGAAGGTGGGAACTGATTGAACCATCAAATATAAATAGGGCAGATAGCAGGGGAATTCTCTGCATAGGTGTCAAAAGTAAGAGGACAGAGATTTCTGGTAAGGGGAAGGAGGTTCGGATAGGATCTGGATCAGATTCTATTCAACCAGAAGAAAGTTGGAATCAGCCATGAGAAGTTAGTAGAAGCAGGTCCACCCATAACATTTAATGATCTATCTGAACATTTGAACTGCCAAGGTTACAGACCAATAGGAATGGTGCAGATGAGTATTTGATGATTGGGGAGGGAGGATGCTGCTATCTGACATTGACTCTAAATTCTGCTGATAGTTAGTAGAGAGTGCAGTCCAAAACCGAGGGAAAACACACCCCTTGGTGCATACTATATTATTTAAAAATTGTTTCACAATTCACACTGGCAGATGTGTTTATATCAATTGAAATAATGTCCCGAATAGCACTTAGAAAAGTCAAGTTTATTGTTGTCTAATTGTGCAAGTACAAGCCGACAAAACGGCGTTCTCCAGTCCTCAGTGCAATAACATGCAGACATATTGTAACATGATCAATAGAGACCTGTGAGGAGCACATATACGCTTTTATTAGCTTACAACTGATGGCCAGTATTTACAGAAGTCTTCAGATCATTCTGGGGTAAGGAGAGAAAACAGGGCTTATATCGGGACTGATGGGGGTGGAGCCAAGAGGAGGGGTCAGTCGTCTACATACAGACAGTCAACTGCACATTCAGCCAGACATAACATACACAAAAAAGGAAAGGAAGTTTTTCAAAGCTTCATTCAATCTTGTCATAGTTTTCTCAGCCTTACACTCATCTACAGTATATGCATTAGCAGACTTTAAACTTCTGGTAAATGATGGCAGCAGAACGCAGCTGGTCAAACAAATTCTCGGGCATAAAAGTATAAGGAAGTATGAAGCAAAATAATGCCAACCTAAAAAAGCCTATTCATTCCCAGAATGAGACCATCCAATCCTGAGTAGCCTTAACCCGAATGGCATGAACAGAGATATTTTTAATTTTAGGTAACCCCCACCTCCATCTGGTTCTATTCTTTCCATCTCTTTTTTTTTCCCTGTATTTACTTATTTTCTCTCTAACTTTACTTTTCCCTGCCTCATTCCTCTTGGTATTTCACTCGTCGTGCCTCTCCACCTTATTACCACTGGACCGGTTCCTCCACACACACCCATACCCCACCCACACCCTACACACCACCTATACGCTCCCCACACCACACCAACAACCCACCCACAGCTCACCCACTCACACCCTTACACACACCTCAGACCCCACCCCCCACACACACACACGCACACACACTGCACATCACACCCACAACCCACCCATATACCACCCCACCAGACCTACTCACACGCACACGCTCATGCACACATAACCCACACCCAACCGCACCCCGTTCACAGCCCACCCACACACACCCTACACACATTCCACATGCCATCCGCACACAAACTCCACACCACACCACACCAACACCCCACCCACACACACCCCAGACCCAACCCACACACACCCCACTCCCCCCACAACTCCCCCACACACACACACACCCCAACCCCCATCCCACCCCCCCCCAACACACACACACACACACACACATACCCCTTTTATATCTCAATCCGGACCCATTCTATCCAAGTACGCTGTCTGACCCTCTGACTTTCTCCAGCTCATTTTTCACTCGAGATTCCAGCATCTGCAATCCTTGTGAGTCTCTCAGAATAAAGCCATTTTTGTCTGTTTGTAGTTTTTATTGTCCCTGGTTGACTGAAAAGTACTTTTCATAAATTTGATGTGTGGACACTGCTGCTTTCTGGTCCTAATATCCAATATTCACACCAAAATCGTACAAACACCAATTTGGCATCTGATGCGTGATTTGAGAGTTAAGTGCACCTGTTTGCTCTTGTTGAGGCCCTGTACATTAGGAACGTGTCTCAGGCCCAATTCTTCACTTGGTCACATTTCACCCAAACACGTCTCATATTTCCTGTCAATGAAGATGTTAACTCACTCACTTCAATTACTTCATCCGAGCAAGTGGATCCACAGGTTGCAACAGACAAACCTTCATAACTAAATCAAAATAAAACGAGTACTTCGCAATGAAAGCTCTGAATCCTGCACAAATTAAAATGACCCATTATCTCGAGAAACTGAGAAAAAAAAGCATCAACTTTAATTTTACTCCAGAAACCAATTAATGCCAGTAACCTTTTTTATAGAACAAAGGGATTGTGAATTGTTCATGGCAACTCAAAGTACAGTCAGACTGTGATCCTGAAGGTTACCTGTAGCCAGTGACTCCAATCCATCTGAGAGGGTGAACAACATTGGGCTATAATACTGGGAGCTGGCTGAATATTCAGCTGGAAGGAAGAATATTAAAAAATAATTATTGCAGTCTGCCATAGAGATCAACCATAACAATGATCTCAAAGAATGGCCATTCCACTTTTGTGACTGCATTTTATACTCATTGTGTGTTCAAAATTTAATTCACACAGTTGGAATACCTCAGGTTCAACTTTTTGACATTCCAGTTGAGAGGAATCATGGCAGGGGACCCTGTAGGGAAGGTGAGTACAGCAGTGGACCAGCAAGGAGCTGTGCGGCTGAAGGGCCCCACACAGGCTGTGAGACGTTGTGACTTGCAGACGACGGGCTCGCACCAGACTGCGGGCTGAGGGAGACTGGCTCATGGGAACCAGGTCTCGGAAGGCAAGATTTAAGAGTGTGCTGAGAGCAAGAAGGGGTCCTGACGGGAATGCCTCCTGCTCATCTCAGAGGCTTAGATCTGGAGCTTTGGTTGCCAGTGGTTTGAATAGAAGGCAGTGGGAGCTCAGGAGGTGAATCTACGGACACTCAGTGACTTGAAGGAATGCTTTTGATACTCTTTTGCCTGTTGTTAAAGGCACAAGGCGATGCTCAGAGGAACTCCTTGTCCTACAGCAGACCAGAGTTGAAGCATATCATAATTTTTATGCATTATCACGAGACAATAAAAGGAATCTTGAACCTTGGGATATTTCCCATTGTAAGGTAAAACATCATGAGATGGGAATGTGTAGGGAGTTACCCTGTACAGGGCAGTAACAAGAAGGGGAGGTGTCCTTGTACTCCTGTTAGGTAAAACATCATGAGATGGGACCGGAGAAGGAGTCACCCAGTACTAAGGAGTAACAGAATGCATCCTTGTACTTACAAGATAAGAGAGACATTGATGGATTGAGAGGCAGGAAGCTAGCAGGGAAAGGATAGCAACAGTTTTAGTCATTGGACAAGTAATGATATGATGATGTTCTAAACATGTATCCAAGGGTATAAAAAATCACCATTTTGCTGATAACGGCAGAATGCATTCTCCGGCTAACTTTGTTAGTCGCAAGTGTTACAATCCGGTAATAAAGAACAAAGAACCCTGATTTCGACTCAGCCTGGTGTTTGTCTCACTCATTCATGAACAAAGCAGACCTAACAATTTGGTGACCCCGACGTGATGGGTGAGTGAACACTGGACGACGGTTTCTGTTTTTTCTGACAATCATCTCAGCCGGCTGATAAAAAGGTCCAGAGAAGCCTGTTTTAACAAAATTCTCTCTTTTTTTTTTAAAATCTTTATGATTGTCAGTAAGAACTGGAGATCGGACAAATTAGACGACCACAATTGAAGGTCGCATGCCAGGATTGTAACACGTAAGTGATTACAGACAAGATAAAAGTCCTTAAGGTGTTTGAATGACATTTATTAAGTGCTTCGCAAGAAACTACTAGAGTTTAAAAGTCTTTATTGTGTCGTTGCAAAGTCCAATAGAGTGAGAAGGTGGTCTATAAACAATTGAGGACCTGAGTTTTCTGCCCTAAACTGGTTATTAAGAGGAGAAATCTCCCACGTGAAGGTTGGGCTTTGAAAGAAAACAAAGGTTCAGGCTTATTGGCCTCAATTGTATCTGAGAGACTGACTTATAAATGTCCGGTAGGTATGATAATGTCTGTACACTTGAGAAGTTAAGAATTTATTTCCCCAATTCGCCGTGGTGGAATACCACAGCAGACACTAGAGACCTTGAGACAACAAAAAAAGTACTCAGGGACGCCTGCCTGGTGAACAAGAACGACGACAGAATGCTGCGACAGCTGTGTCCGGATCAGGTAGGAGATATTAATGAAAAAGTTGACAAACTCCTAAGAGACACCCAGTTTATTCGAAATACTTTTGATAAGTTAAATGAGGGTATTCCCAACATCACCAAGGAGATAAAGTTACGTAAATTCATAGATTGGTACAGGGAAACAGGACAAAAGTATAGCCCAAATATTTGGTTTTCTAGTTGTAATTTAACTTTCAGACCCCTTTGGGAAAACAGAGAGTGGAAAACGAGCAATCAGAGTATACAGGACAGTCTGAAGTCAATTGGAGGACAAGACTTCGAGACTGTTCTTTTAAAAGATATTAGTCATCCAGCTTGCAAGGGGACATTTTTAAAAGCAATTTTCGTTGACATAGATCCCCTAAACAGACAAAAACCTAAATTAAAACAGGCATTAGAAAGCGGTCCCGCAGCTATGGCTGTACAGTTGCCTGCTAAGACTTTTGACCAAGTTATTAAGGAAATTAATCAGGAATTAGAGGAGCGAAATACCAGTAATGCGGCATTGGAAAAACAAAAAATGCTCCGAAAATGTGTAGACCGCTGGAGGAAGAGGGGTTGGTTACCCGGGGGCACTGAGATGTTCCTGACAGGTGAGAGAAAAAAAAAAATTTTAAAACGTAGTGTCTTAGATAAGCTGGAAGAAACAAAACACAGAAGGGAAAGGAAAAGTGCCTGTTTCCAGTTTCCAGCCACGAAGTGTCCGGGTTTGCTCTCTCCCTCCCTCCTTTCACCCTCCCCCCTCTCTCTTCTCTCCCCCCCTCTCTCTTCTCTCCCCCTCTCTCTCTTCTCCCCCCCCTCCTCTCTCACCCACTCCCCCTCCCAATCCGTGGTGGTGCTGCCCTGAAATCCCCAGGTTGGGCAGGGCAGAGAAATACAATTTGGTTTTAATTTTGTGCCCACAATTCCAGCTCCGCATCAAATGGGATCCTGTTTTATCCTCTCTCCCTCCCTCTTTCCCGCACCCCCACCATTGCGGGATCAGGGCAGACATTGTGGGCTGACGTGTAGCTCACTCGAGGTGGGAGGGAAGGAAGGAGTGATAGTTCCCAGTGGTGGGAGACCCAATCTGATCCAGACCAGTGATCACAGGATGAGAACCTTTTAAAACCTTTGAAACGAAAGTGTTAATCTGAAGACTTTTCTCCCAGTGGGGCCAGTGCAAGGCATTTTCTCTCTCTATCTCTTGTGCTCTGTGTATCTGCCTCTCTATCTCTTTCTCTCGCTATGCCCTCTCTCTCTCTCTCTCTCTCTCTCTCTCTCTGGCACCCCAGATGGGACACTGGAGTCACGTCCCTTATATTCAGATATTGAGACACTGGGGTGTGACAAGAACCACGGGAATAGGGACACATCAGACGAGGTACAGGCCCCTTTAATAAAAATAGAAGGGGGAGTAATAGATGTAGAGACCCCTCTGGAGTCCAAGAAAATAGAAAAGGAGTTAGAGATACAGAAATGGAACATGAAAAAGGTTCAGGATAACATTAAAAACTTAAACAGAGATATTAATGTGCTGGGGCAGATCAGTGAGGATCAAAAAGATTTAATGGTAGGTGTATTGAAGGAAGTGGAAAAGATAACTACAACACTGTCAGGAGAAATTAAAGCTGAAGGAATGGTAATAGGAGTAAAGGACGAAAAGTGTAGTACAGATGAGGAAACGAGATACGATCCACCATGGGAGGAAAGTAGAAGGAAAAGACTCGGGAGGGAGAAAAATAGACATGCCTACCTGGACATAGTTAGGACAAAAGAGAAAGATGTGAAACAACTAAACTATGGCCGAAAAGATTATCTTAGAGATGAACGTGACCAATATACCTTTGACCCTGAGACATTGGAAGCTGATAGGGACAGTGACGAAGAAGAGTCAGAACAAGGTGGGATAAATAAATGCATGCCAAGAGTAAAGAAGGAGCAGAAATCCCCAAAATTGAGATATCAATGCCCATTACTGATCACGGGACGGGGAACTCAAAAATATGTACCCTGGTCACGAATGGACTTAGAGAGTTTAATGAAAAAACTACCTCCGTTGAGTAATGGGGCTAGTCCATGGATTTCTTGTTTTGAGCGAGAAACCTGCCAAGAACAATTAGCACTCGCAGATGTCAGAACTATCATGATAAAATTAAAGGCAGAAGGGGCCCTGAAGCAAATAGAGAGAATTGTAAGAAGCAGTAAATTGGGGGATGAAATAGAATTTAACTCACTTCGGAATAAATTTTGGGAAGCACTTAGAGAAACATTTCCTACACCCTATAGTTTGGATGCCTTGGTAACCCTTCAACTAAAGGAAGGAGAGACTGCACACGAGTATTTCACTCGAGCATGGGACTTATGGGAAACAGGGACTGGAGAAAGACCTGACCACAGCCCCTTAGGAAGGGCTCACTTTCGTAATGGGATAATAAACGGACTACCTGCTACGGTTCAAGCAAAATTAAGGGACATTGTGGGATTAGAGACAATGTCAGAGGATTTGTGGAAAAGACACCTGACACATGCAATCAAACGACATCGTCAATCAGAGCATGCTAAGTCAGAAAGTGCGTCCCAGAAGGAGGTGGACAAAACAACCGATAAATTGGTGAGAGCCATAGAACATATAGGGGTTAAATTAGCGGCCCAACAGATAGTCCCACAGGTCATGGGGCCAGTGATAAATCCGGGACCCCAAGTAAGAAATGGTTGGGAAAGACAGCTAGGTACAATGTATAGAGGGGAACATGCAGTATGCTGGTACTGCCAAAATCCTGGACACTACCAGCGGAACTGTCCGGAGGCTGGGAGAGCAAGGGGAAAAAGATTACCCTCTATGAGAGGCTATCGGGGAAGAGGAGGAAACTTAAGAGGACAAGCAAGGGGTAGGGGTGGACACATTGATGGGCCCCAGAGAATCGGGGGGTGGCAGAGTGATCAACAAGTCCAGGCACCTCAGTGTAATGACTATATTGAGGAAGGTGCTGAATTTGATTATTGAAGGTGCCCAGGAGAATCAAAAATCACGCCTCCCTGGGAGCCACCAAAAATTTGGGGGACGGTAAATGGAGAAAAAATTGAATTTATGGTTGACACAGGGGCAGCAGTTACGACAGTGATTAAAAAACCCCCAGGGAGCACATTTTCGGGCAAAACATTATCTACAATAGGATTCTCCGGGATAAGGGAAACACAGCCCTATACAGATAACATCGACATGACATTTGGACGACAAAGGGTTAAAACGCCTGTCCTGGTTGTGCCAAGTTGCCCCATTAATTTATTAGCAAGGGACATTCTTACCAAACTAGGAATAACCATACAATGTTCTGAGAAGGGCCTTCGGTTAACATACCCAGGGGATACAATAAGAAGGGGAGGACAGTTTATAGTAATGACCCCATCTAACGCTTCAGAAGTATTTTCTGGAGTCGGCTACTGTATGATGAACCAGGCCCAGGGCTGATTAAACAGTTTTTTGAGTGGAGGGCCAGTATTCCTCGGTATGGGGATTACCATTATCCACTAGATCCTATGCATGTTACATTAAACTACACCATCCACCCGGACCAGGAATATGAGGAGAGGTGGGACTCTCTAAAAGAAGGGAAGACAGAAACGATACATTGTCCATTTATCTTTGTAGGTAAGGAGGGAATAGCTGCTATGGTTGTCATGACAGAAGAACAAATGGAGTGGTTCTGCTTAGGAGTAGAAAGTGTGCCTCATGTGACCTTGGGTATTGACAAAGATCATCACGCTCGACAGCTGGGTCCGATGGTAAAGGAAGCGATAGGGTGTGAATACAGGCAGACAGAAATCCCGGGATATTCCACCTCGGAGGGAGGAAAATTTGTCAGACTGAATATTGAAGCATGGGACCAGGTTGTGAATGAGAAAGTAGAAAGAGACCGAGCCATAGAAGGAGAAAATATTGATCACAGAGACTCAGACAAATATCTTTCTAATCTGAGTCCACATATATGGACAACGGGGCCCTATGATGTGGGAGTAATAAAAGGAGAGGTATTTCTAGAATTGGCCAACCCCGGGCAGAAACCAATATGGAGAAAACAATACCGCTTGTCGCCCAGTCAGGAGGAGGGTATTAAAGGAACGATAGAAGGGTTAATGGAGTCAGGGGTTTTAAGGGCGGCACCTGACAGTATGTGGTACACGCCCATCATGCCTGTTCCCAAACCGGGTAGAAAAGACTGGAGGATGGTACACGACCTCCGGGAGATTAACTTGGCTACCAAGACTATCGGGAGACCAGTCCCAGACCCATATGTAGCACTTAGGGCTCTGAGTCCGGAGCACGAATACTATACTGTCATTGATCTGGCAAACGCATTCTTCTGCTTGAATTTAGCTGAGGAATGCCAAGACTGGTTAACTTTCACTTACCAAGCACATCGGTACACATACACTAGATTACCTCAGGGTTATAAGGACAGTCCAGGACTGTTCAATCAGGCCCTTAGCGAAATCCTAATGAAATTAAAGCTCCCGGAAGATGTTACACTGATTCAGTATGTAGACGACCTACTATTAGCAGGGAAAACGCCACATGGGTGCCTGACAGGGCAGCCAAACAGGTTACTGGTTATCATGAACATATACAGGGGATGATTTTGAGGTCCCATAAAAAAAAAAATGAATCTGAAACTAAGGAGACTTGTAGCAGATTGAATGACTACACAGATGAGTTTTGTGGAGGAAGAGTGCTGTACAACTGGCTCCCCGCTAACTAGGATGGTCGGTGTGCTCTAGTAACCCTTAATGCGCCAGTGCTGATTGTCAAAATGCAGGAGGGAGACGAGGATTCCCTAGAATTGCGCCACACAGAGAGTTGGCTGTGGAGAAAAAGGAGGAGTGTTGGACTCTTGGGGCCGGGAGGAAGGAACCCTGATGGGGTATGGATTGATGCCATTGGCCAAGCCCGGAATATTCCGGACGAATTTAAATTAGCCAATGAGATTGCAGCTGGGTTTGAAAGCTTTCCTGTTTTTAGTGCAATTTTTCCCATCACTGTAAATAAGAATGTTAATAGGATCAACCTTATTCACTATAATGTCCAGCGCCTTGCAAATTTGACCAGGGACGTTGTTGAGGCAATACATCAACAACTGTCAGAAACTTCCCTTATGACACTTCAGAATAGGATAGCGATTGATATGGTCCTGGCAGAGAAAGGTGGAGTGTGTGCTATGTTTGGAGATCTATGCTGCACTTCTATCTCTAATAACACAGGGCCAGATGGATCACTCACTAAGGGGTTAACGAAACTTAGGGCATTGGCGAAAGAATTAAAAGCCCAGTCTGGAGTCTCCAATCCTGTTTTATCCTGATTACAGGGAGTGTTTGGGAGATGGAGCACATTGTTAGGACAACTTTTGCTGGGTTTGTTCATTTCTGTATCAATTTTTATCACTTGTGGCTGTTGTTGTATTCCATGCATTCGAACGCTGGTCACGAGGACCATAGAGAAAGCCTTTGCTGACCGTGATGAACTGCCTCCGAAATATCAAGCTGTGCAGGCTGTGGAGCAAGACTATCTCACATTACAGGAGACGGAGAAAGTTGCTGAGATCGATCTGGAGTCTGATGGGGAATGTGATGGAAAGGAGGGATTGTGAATTAGATTGTTACACATATAATTTTAACCTTGCTTGTAACCCAAATATTATAACATTGATTGTAACACAAACATTATTAATCAGATTGTAGACCATATGTTAACTTGGGTATTTACTAATGTACGGGGGGTTAGCTAGATTTTTGCTTGGGGGCAAATGGGATGAAACTTGTAAACGGGCAATGGGATCGGGGTGACGGATGGGGGGTGTACGCAAAGGAGGGTTGGGGGAGCCCTCGCCCACCAGCCGAACTACCCTGTGAACAGAACCCGTATAGAGCTTGGCAATAATAGGCGAACTAATGTAACGCGGTGGTAGCATAGTCAGGGCGAGATTGTCCTCTAAAGAGGACAAAGGAGGGATTGTAAGGTAAAACATCATGAGATGGGAATGTGTAGGGAGTTACCCTGTACAGGGCAGTAACAAGAAGGGGAGGTGTCCTTGTACTCCTGTTAGGTAAAACATCATGAGATGGGACCGGAGAAGGAGTCACCCAGTACTAAGGAGTAACAGAATGCATCCTTGTACTTACAAGATAAGAGAGACATTGATGGATTGAGAGGCAGGAAGCTAGCAGGGAAAGGATAGCAACAGTTTTAGTCATTGGACAAGTAATGATATGATGATGTTCTAAACATGTATCCAAGGGTATAAAAAATCACCATTTTGCTGATAACGGCAGAATGCATTCTCCGGCTAACTTTGTTAGTCGCAAGTGTTACAATCCGGTAATAAAGAACAAAGAACCCTGATTTCGACTCAGCCTGGTGTTTGTCTCACTCATTCATGAACAAAGCAGACCTAACACCATCCAACTGAGAAAGAAAATGTGCCCATTTTTATTTTGTATATTTTATTCGTTATTCAAAATAAGGTATACGGGCAATAAAAAGTGCAAAATTTTCTCCCCTAATTCCCTCTCCTCCCCTGTTCCCCCCCCCCCCACCCACCTTAGGAAAAAGAGAAAGAAAGAAAAGGAGTTAATACATGTAAAAGTCAAACCATCGCCAAGTTAAGTGCCATCTCAACCCGGAGAAGAAAAAAAATTCTACTGTATTTTTAAAACCATATATTTCATGTACAGGCTCCACACCTTAACAAAGAAAGAATAATTATCACATAAATTATAGTTATCCTTTCCAGTGGAATACAGGATCTCATCTCCATGTGACATCTTTGAAAAATGTGCCCATTGAGACAAAAGTAGTCTCCCTATCTCATTCCCAGAGGAGGTCAATGTAAGACTCAACCTGATGTCTCACTGACTGACTTTTCAACTTTTATTTGAATAAAGCTCATTGATCTTTTGTGGCTCTGCAGCTCTATATTCAGTTCAGTTGTGCAAATGAATGTAATAATAACAAATCTGAGGCGTGACTCAGATGGTGATCTCCATCAGGCTTCAACATAGTATCAAGGAGAGAAAAAGCGGAAGCTAATTCTATATTCACCCATAACATTCTCTGGAAAGAAGGATGGCAAAAATTAATCATTGCCTCTATTATACACCCACTAAGTTGCATCAATTCAGGTGCACAATTCCAAACCTTGTTGCCGTGGTTATGAGGAGAATTGATACTATTCTTTCATGCAATTGATTTTGGCCCTCCTATCTTTTCCGATATCTCACCATTATTTTTTTAAATAAATCATACTTGCTACAGCAAGTAATCCCTTTTACAACTGCAGGAAAATATTGCAGGATCTAAGAAAAACCCTGTTTTAATTTGTTGATCACAGACCAAAGAGTCCTGCAAAATTTACATTCAATAATTATTTCATTGCTTCTACTATAGCAGCAGCTACCCTGCTCCTGCAGTAACAAACATACAACCAGACGGGTTGAGCTCAGTGAGCAGACTAGTTTATTGCAGGCTGCTGGGCTGCACTTATACTCCCAGCCCAGACCTGGCTGAGAACCGCGCTGGAGGGCGCTGATTTCACCTGGAGGGCGCTGATGTCCCCCAGTGTGGGCTTCTGAGCCCCGTGCTGGAAGGAAGGGAAACCCCCGATGGCACCATTTTGGCCGGTTGCCCTACCGCGTGGTTTACAAGTGGGGCCGATTTGCCTGCCTTGTGGTGAGCCGCCACACAGCCCTCCCCAGAATCGGCACCAATGTCCGTTTCACCGGGCGGCCTCACTTCTTGGGTTGGGCAATGACCATGGGCTCGATGGGATCGAGGTGCACTGGCTTCAGCCTGTCGATGGTAAACAGATCCTGCTTGCCACCAATGTCCAGCGTGAATGTCGACCCGGAATGCTGTACAACTCTCGTATGGTCACTGCAGAGGTGCCGCGGTTGGACCCCACCAAACAAAAATGTACTCCGCGGAAAGCAGCTTGTCGGGAACGTGAGATGGGCGGGTGCCATGTCTGGGTGGTGGTGGGGGTTCGAACAAGTCCAAGCGTGCCCTGAGGTGAGGAAGTAGTTCGTGCGGTGACCGTTGGGGATTGTGAGGTGGTTGATGAACTCACCAGGTAGTGCCAGCGACGCACCGTAGACCAGCTCAGGTGATGACGCCTGGAGATCTTCCTTGGGAGTGGAGCGGATGCCCAGGAGCACCCAAGGCAGGTCGTCCACCCAGACGGGACTGGTGAGATGGGCCATGAGCGCCGACTTAAGGTGGCGGTGACGTTCGACCAGTCCATTGGTCTGTGGGTGGTAGGCCATGGTGTGGTGTAGCTGGATCCCCAACCTGTTGTCGAGCTGTGCCCAGAGCACAGATGTGAACTGAGCACCCCGATCACCCGGGACGCCGAACCAGGCGACCCAACCATGCAACAGTGCTCGGGAGCAGGAGTCGGTGGAGGCGTCTGGCATCGGGATCACCTCGGGCCAGCGAGTGGTGCGGTCCACCACCGTAAACAGGTAACGGTTGCCCCGGGAAATGGGTAAGGGCCCGACGATGTCCACGTGAATATGGCTGAACCATTCTGGACATGTTCATACTCCTGTACGGGCGCCCTGGTGTGCCTGTGCACCTTGGACGTTTGGCAATAGGTGTATGTTCTGGCCCAGCCCGCAATCTGCTTCCGCCCATGCCATATGAACCGTTCTGCCACCATCCGGACCGTGGACCTGATAGATGGATGTGAAAGGTTGTGGATGTGATGGAAGACCTGCCTGCGCCACTGCTGGGGAACTACTGGCCGCAGGGTGCCCAAGGAGATATCGCACAGGATAGTGCCTTTGCCACTTGGAGTTGGGAAGTCTCAGAACCGCAGGCCCGTGAAGGCCCTCGTCTCCTCATCAGATTCCTGGTCCTGGGCTAGCTGGTCGAAGTCGAAGCCGGGCGACAGCGCACAGATGGCCGGTCACGAGAGTTCATTGGCAACCATATCGTCCTTCCACGCCTTGTGCCGAAAGTCAGAGGTAAACTCCGACACAAAGGAGAGGTGACGCTGCTGGCGGGCCATCCAGGGATCCATTGACATCGCGAGGGCCTGGGTGAGGGATTTATGGTCAGTGAAGATGGTAAAGTCCTCCCCTCCAAAAAAGAGCGGAATTGCTGCACCGCCAAGTAATGCCCAGAAACTCGCGGTCGAAGGCACTGTACTTGCATTCCGCCAGGCAGAGCAGGGGGCTGAAGAATGCCAGCGGCTTCCAATGTCCATTCACCTGCTGCTCCAGGACGGCACTGACGGCTGTGGCAGATGCATCGACAGAGAGTGCCAAATGCAGGTCAGTGTACAGGTGGACGAGCATGATGGCCTTCACGAGGGTATCCTTCGTGGCCTTGAATGCGGTGCAGGTTTCTTGGTTCCAAGCAAGCATTTTGTGCTTGGCTGCAATGAGGGCGAACAGTGGCTGCATGATTGGCGCAGCTCCCGGGATGAAGCGGTTGTAAAAGTTGACCATACCCACGAACTCCTGCAGCCCCTTGAGGCTGTCCGGGTGTAGGAACTCCCTGATAGCGACGATCTTTGCAGTGGCGAGCGTGGCTCCTTTGGCCATGAAGGTATGGCCCAGGAACTGCATGGACTCTTTCCCGAACTGGCACTTGGCTGGGTTGATGGTAAGGCCGAAGTCGGCCAGCGGGGAGAAAAGGGCACATAGGGTGGGCGTTGTGTTGCACCCAATCCTTGCTGGCAATGAGGATGTAATCCAAATAAATAAAGACGAAATCCAAGTCCCTGCCCACAGAGTCCATGAGGTGCTGGAAGGTCTCAGCGGTGTTCTTGAGCCAGAACGGCATGCGCAGGAATTCGAACAAGCCAAAGGGGGTGATAATGGCTGTCTTAGGCATGTACTCAGGGTGCACTGGGTCAACCTTGGAGAAAACCCTCCCACCGTGCAGGTTGACCATAAAGTCTTGGATGTGAGGGAGGGGTAATGATCAGGAATGGTTGCCTCATTGAGCCGTTGGTAGTCTCCGCAGGGATGCCAGCTGCCGGAGGCTTTCAGGACCAGGTGGAGTGGTGAGGCCCACGGGCTGTCGGACTGTCGAATGATCCCCAGCTCCAACAGGTGTGAAAACTCCTCCTTCATGGCCTGGAGCTTGTCAGGTGGGAGCCGGCGTGCCTTGGCATGAACCGGTGGGCCCTAGGTGGGGATGTGGTGGAACACCCTGTGGCACAGCGAGGCAGTGGCTTGAGGAGTGTCGGGAACTCATCCAGGATTCGCTGGAACTTGTCTCTGGGAGTGATGATCGTGGCTATCTGCGGTTTCTCCAAGCGGGAATCATCAAGGCAAACGGCCTGGAAGGTATGGGCGTCCACCATGCGCCTACCTCGAATGTCCACCAAAAGCCAATGTGCGAGGAGGAAGTGTGCACCCAGGATGGCAGTTGGGAGGGATGAGACGGTGAACCTCCACGCAAAATTCCATTGGCCGATCTAGAAGTGGACTCTGTTGTCTCCATAAGTCCAGATTGCCGTTGCATTGGCCACACGGAGGGGAGGTCCACGAGGTTGGTTCCTGGACTCGACGGCCATGGCTGGGATGACACTGATCTGGGCTCCAGTGTCAACAAGGAACCACCGACCGCTGACTGAGTCCCACAGGTAGAAAAGGTTGTGTTGCTGGCCAGCCGCTGCAGCCATTAACAGCAGCCGGCCTGATCATTTCCCTGGAACGATCAGGGCTGACGACACTTCCAAGCCTTGGCTCCCCAGCGCTGGTGGTGGAATCAGAGGCCTGCAGCGGATGCTATGGCCATGGTTATGCTCTTGGGGGCCCCTGCAGGGGCCGGGTCCTCTATCGCAGCACTAGGGGCGGGGTTGGCGTGGTCATGCCCATGCCTCATGACCTGCTGGACCGCTGAGCCCTCTAGGAATCATGCAAGCGCATAGCTCTTGGGCCTTCTGGGCAACCTTCCTCAGGTCGGTGAAGCTCTCCTGGACTAGCAGCGGCCAGATCTCCTCAGGCATATGGTCGAGTAAGATGTGCTCGAAAAGTAGGCAGTTGGTGTGCGAGCGTGAGCATCTCATCCATCAGCTCCATCAGGGACCTGTCCCCCAGTGCGTCGAAGTGCAGCATCCGAATGGCACGCTGGTGTCTGGATAGTCCGAGGGACCTGGTAAGCACTCGCTTGATGGTCTCATATTTGTCCTCGGCGGGTGGGTGCTGAACAAGGTGCAGCACGCATCTGGCGGTGGCCTGGTCCAAGGCAGCAACCACATGGAAGAATTTGGTTGTGTCGGACGAAATGTGGCAGAGGTGAAACTGAGCCTCCACGTGGCCGAACCAGGTCTCCGGCTCCTGAACCCAGAATTCAGGCAGTTTTGTGGCTATAGCACTGATCCCAGGCTCGCTCATGATGGGTTCAAAGATGTTTGAACCAGTCTGGGTCATCAATTGTAGCGGCAGCTACACTGCTCCTGCAATAACACACATACAACCAGATGGGTTGAGCTCAGTGAGCAGACTAGTTTATTGCAGGCTGCTGGGCTATACTTATACTGCCAGACTGGACCTGGCTGAGAACCGCAATGGAGGGCGCTGACGTCAGCCGGGTGTCATGTGGTCCCCCACAGCAGGTTTGTGAGCTCCATGCTGGAAGGAAGGGAAACCCACGATGGCGCCATTTTGGCCGGATGCCCCTCTGCGTGGCTTACAAGTGGGGCCGGTTTGCCTGCCTTGTGGTGAGCCGCCACACTACTAATAATTATGCCAATATCCAAGCACAGGACCATTTCCCAATGGCAAGACAATCAGAATTTATTGTCATGTAGTCGTCACGAAGTAGTCATTCATTCTCCGTTGTTTTGTGACAGCATCACAGGGCAAACATTTCTATAAACCACCTTATAAAAATAAATAAAAATTGTGCATGGAAAGTCAAAGTCAGACAGTGTCTTTGGTTCATTGATCATTCAAGAATCTGATGGTGGCGGGAAGAAGCTGTCCTTGTGCCATTGACAACTCATCTTTAGGCTCCTATACTTTTTCCCCAATCAGAGCAGAGTGAAGAGGGCATGGCCTGGGTGATGGGGGGTCTTTGAGGAGAAGAGGGTGCTTTTTGAAGACTCCACCTCTTATAGGGGTCCTCGATGGAGTTTTTTTCTTATCCTGAGTGTTGGCACCTCCGTGCCAGACAGTGATGCAACCAGCCAGATGTTCTCCACGGTACACTTGCAGAAGTTTTCGAGAGTCTTTGGTGACATACCGAATCTCCTCAAACACCTCACAAAGTAGAACCACTGGCGAGCCTTCTCTGTGATTGCATCGATGTGGAGGCTCCAGGACAGCGCCTCGGAGATGTTGACACCCCGATGTTTGAAGTTCTTAACCCACTTCACTATTGAGCCCTCGATGAGGACTGGGCTGTGCTCTCCTACCTGACAAGTGGGAGAAACATAAGGAAATAGTGGAACATTGGAAAAGTTCCTGCAACATCATAATCATTTGTAGTTGAATAAATTCATTTTTTCATGCAATGTCCTTCCACGGTTGGACACCCATCAGAACCCATGATGATCACTGATGCTTATATTGCAGTTCAGAGGTTTGGACTTCATATTGTAGGAATTATCAAGCCTATGAATAATTAGCAGTTATGCACAAAATCTAAGAGGTAATGGATTTATGCAAGTGAATGTTTTAATTGGATGCTTTTCCGCTGAACAGGAACAAGGGTGCACAAGAGCAGGACAGCGCTATGATGGTAAGTTTGCTTTCCTGCGAGCAGGCACTTAAGCAAGAGTGGGTGAGAGTGGGACAGTTTAAGTAGGAGGTATGAGTACTGCAGCCATCTTGTGAATGAGCCAGTGTTAGAAAAGGGAACTGAGGCTTTGGTGAGAAGAGGCTGAGGTGGTGCAAGAGTTAAGGTAAGATAGCCTATAGAGAAACAAGAGGATTCGACATGAAGGCACAGGTGAGGGGAGATTGTCTTTTTTAATTTTTTTAAATTTTATAGACAGTGGAAATAGCAACCAGTGCAGATTTGCTCATCTTGCTGACAGTCAGGTCAGAGAAAGTGAATGGGCAGTCAATGCACCCCTCAATAGTACGTATACCGATTTGAATACTGCTGAGGACAAACCATGGCAGTCAGGTCTCTGACAAGGAGTCTGGCTTTGTGCTTAAGAAGGGAAGGGAGGAGAAGAGGGGAGCTGTAATTATAGGGGATCAAATAGTGAGGGGAACAGATAATAGATTCTATAGTTGAGATCGAGAATTCTGGATAGCGTGTTGCCTCCCAGGAGCCAGTGTCTGGGATATCTCAGATTGAGTTCACGGCATTCTCAAGAGGGAAGGTGAGCAGTCAGATGTTGTGGTCCATGTAGGGACCAATGTTGTGATCCTGCAGAGAGAGTTCAGGGAGTTAGACTCTAAATTGAAGGACTCGACCTCCAGGGTTGTGATCTCAAGATTAATGCCCATGCCATGTGCTAGTAAGATTAAAAATAGTAGGATAGTACATCTGACTTCATGGCTAAAGAGATGATATAAGTGGGAGGGTTCCAGGTTTCTGAATCATTGGGCTCTCTTCCAGAGAAAGTGGGACATATACCCGCAGTATGGTTTGCATCTAAACTAAAGAGGGATTAACATCCTTGCAGCAAGGTTTGCTTGTGCTGCTCTAGGAGGTTAAACTTGATTTGCAGGGGTATGGAATCCAGCGTGCCAGAGTAGATAACAGAGTGGGGGTGGAAAAAAATAATGTTAAGAATGCATACCAAGGAATCAAATGGTTGTGCATGGTGGGAATAATGTTCTGAAGGGTGTCTTCAATACACACATGACATTGTGGCCACTAGTGAAACTTGGTTGCAGGAGAGGCAGGACTGGCACCTCAGTATTCCAGGGTTCCAGTGTTTCAGAACTGATAGAGAGGGAGAGATGAAAAGGGGAGAGGGTGGCATAGTCAGGGAAAATGTCATAACAGTGCTCAGACAGGACAGACTAGAGGGATCATCAACTGAGGTTAGATGGGTTAAACTGAGAAATGAGAAAGGTATGACCACATTAATAGGTTGTACTATAGACCACCCAATTGTCAGCAGGAAATAGAGGAGCAAATCTGCAGAGAGAAAGCAAACAGGTGCAGGAAACATAAAAGTTGTGATAGTAGGTAACTTCAACTTTCCACATTTTGACTGGGACTCTGATATTGTAAAACCACTTGGATGGGTTAGAATTTGTCAAATATATTCAGGAAAGTTTCCCAAATCAATATATTACCAACTACAGAGAGTGCAATACTGGATCTCCTATTGGGGAACAAGACAGGACAGGTGATGTAAGTGTGCTTCAGGGAACGCTTTGCGTCCAGTGACCGTAATGTAAAATAATCCAGGAAAGTGTAGGCCAGAGAGTCTGGCACCAGTAGTGGGTAAATTTCTCACTAGATGAGTTAAACTGAGAAATGGAAAAGGTATGACCACATTAATAGGTTGTACTATAGGCCACCCAATTGTCAGCAAGAAATAGAGGAGCAAATCTTGCAGAAGGATCTAGACAAGCTGGAAAATAGGTGCAAAATTGAAGATAGAATTTGATGCAGACAAATGCGGTGGCTTTACTTTGGAAGGACAAATAAAGGAAGGACATACTCTGTAAACAACAAGTCACTTAAGATTGCAGTAGAACAGAGGGATCTGGGAATACAGATGCAGAATTCACAGGTGGATAGGGTTGAAAATAGAGCTTTTGGCATATTGGCCATAAATCAAAGCATTGAGTATCAGAGTTGGCATGTATGGTGAAGTTGTTTAAGGAATTGGTGATGCCAAATTTGGAATATCATGTGCAGTTTTGGTCACCTAACTACAGGAAGAATATCAATAAGATTGAAAGAGTGCAGGGGAAATTCACAAGAATGTTGCCAAGACTTGAAATATTGAGTTCCAGGGAAAGGCTGAACAGGTTCCAAATTTATTTCCTGGGGTACAGAAGAATGAGGGGAGATTTGATAGAACTATATAAAATTATGATGGGTGTAGAAAGAATAAATGCAAGCAGGCTTTTTACACTGTGGTTAGGTGAGTTAAGAATGAGAGGAAATGAGTTAAGGGTGAAGGGGGAAAAGTTTAATGGGAACATTTCACAAAGTGAATGGTGGGAGTGTGGAACCAGATGCCAGCTAAATTGGTAAATATAGGCTCAATTTTGGCATTTAAGAAAAAATTAGACTGGGTGTGTGTGAAGGGAAATGATCTGAGTGCAGCTCAGCAGGACTGAAGAGAAAAATTGTTCGACACTGACTAGAAGGGCTAAAGGCCCTGTTTCTCTGTTCTATGATTTGAATTAGTTTGAATGGACTGCACTGAAAGAATCATTTTGATTTAAATTTTACAAATTCAATAATGGGTTTGTTTATCAGATTTTTATTGCAAACTGCTTCTGAAAGTGTCATATTTAGAACTGCTGGCACATTAATATGTTCTACGTAATTTGAAAAATGTTTGGCTCAGGGATCAGGCTTCCATTTCAGAAAAGGAATAATCTATAAAATCCATGTTGAATCTGTAATGTGCGTATCATGAAGACTTTTGACGAATATATTGATTCCTTCATAACTGCATCCCTGCTATGCACTGTTTTTTAATATATCAGCGATTCTTTCAGGAGATCTGAATACCAGGTAATCTTCCACCCAACCAGGTATGCAACCAGGAACTGCAGACAAAATGAGCGCTGTGAGGTTATGCTCTGATATTTATCTCAACTCCAGAATGATTGAATTTGGAATATTTCGGGTCGATCAGAAAATTTCGGGTTGCAACAAATTTCCAAAAGCTTGGGAATGACTTACTCAGGATGGGTTGGGTAGCGGGAAAATTTTGTATGTAAGGGAGTTGTGTCTCTACATACCTCTGCTGACATCTCCCTGTCATGGCAGATGGTAGGCATCTGTTCCTGACTGAAACCACAATGCCAACTCGAGTCCATGTTACCTCTCCCAATAGAGAGTTACAATGACGAACCCTGCACAAAAAAACCCAAGTGTATGAACAATTAAAATAACCCAATTACCTGCTCACCCAGGAGCTGCCTGTTCTCAGTTTTAATCGGTATCACTGAACAGGTCATGAAGCCCTCCTGACTTCTATCACATTGAACTGTTACATTCCCAAGTTGTCATGGGGATCTGACTGCAATTGTAACTTGGCAATCTCAGTGGAGAGAGAGAAGTTGATGTCAATTATTGCAATACACCAACATGCTGGGGAAACTCAGCAGGTCACACACCCTCCAGAGGAAGTTAAAGGGTAACCAATGTTTCAAGCCTGGGCCCTTCATTGAGCTTAAGGAAAATCAGGAGAGTGGAAGGGTGTGGGGAAAGAGGGGAGGGTGGAAGTGGAAGGAGGAGGAGGAGCACAGGCTAACAGGTCAAACGTCAGAGGTGGGAGGATAGAAGTGAGAGGAGAGAGGGCCGAGAGTAAATGATTGTCCTCACTTTCAGTCTTCAACTCTCTATTCTGCCGGCAACAGAGTTTGTACAGAAGTCCCATGGCACCACAGGAGGTTTCAGCTTCACATCTTCCCTCTAATAATGCAATTCTGTATGCTTGCAAAAAAAAAGCATGACCACTTTACTGATATTGACATTTAAATTAGCAATTATTTTTCTGTAATACCCTTTGCCCATGTGAAATGATGTTGGTTTCTCTTTCCCAAAGCCTTTCTTTACATTATAATCAAATAGTTATGTAGCCTCCTCTCACCAGGCACAACAACCGCTCCATGAAAATAAGTGGAGTTATGCAGTCGCTCATTTGCCGAGGTAAATGGAAGCCCATCTTCTTCCCAGCAGCCTATCTTTCACCCTTAAATTAACACTGTTCATCAAAGCACCAGTCAAAAGGTAAAGACCTCAACCTACACTGAGTTCCTTATTTAACAGCTGATTTCTCTTCAATCAAGGCAAGGTGCAAGTTTGTTTTTCATGCATAATCAATGAGGATAGGCAGAAGTTATCACAAAATAGATTGTCGTTCAATGCCAAGCCATTTTCTTTTGCTCCATTGGAAATTTTCTTGCCTCGATGCTTTTGGCAGCTGTTATCTCAGTAGTGATCTAACACTTCCAAATATCCTACTAATGCTTCCCAGTTTGTAAACTGCGGATGCTTTTCTGGGCACATGTCCCATATCCACAGCCTGCAATTATCGCCAATCACTACTGTGATCCAATGATACCACCCAGTGAAGAAGCAGGTGGATCAGCTGCATCTGTAAACAATAGTGAACCATCTGAGCAGTTGACTCAAAATGATACTGCTCCCCACCCACTCTAAAACTGAATCTCACTGTTATTTTACAACACAATCACAGAAGTGTCAACACTGATGTAGCAGTTTGAAGATGGCTGCAGTAATTTGACCTCGGTGTGTTTATTTTGTTCGTCAATGCAGACTTTGGAGTTCATTGAGCCCATTGCAATATCAAAGTTTACCCAACAAAGAAACAAAACTTTAAATCTTGGAAGGTAAAAGTAGCAAAGTTCTGATTTTAAAAATTCTCAAACAAATTCCCAACATGACAGATAGGATCTGCAGAAGGAGAATCAGAGCTAATGTTTCAGGAAACGAACGTTTAACTCAGACACCTAAAAACTACATTGTCTCTCTCCCTGGATGCTGCCTGAATTCCTCATTTTTCCGCTTACACTTCACATTTTCAACACTTACTCATTTTTGTCATTTTTTCTGGCAAATAGTTTTATTCGTTCAAGCAAGTGTTACGTCATCGAACTAGAAGAGGAAATGAACAGGCAGATTATTATTTGGATGGGGAGAAAATTCAAAATTTGGAAGTGCAAAGGAACTTGCGGGTCCTCATGCAGGATAGCCTAAAGGTTAACCTCCAGGTTGGATTGGCACCAAAGAAAATGAATGCTATGTTGGCATTCGTTTCAAGGTGAATAGTGCGTGAGATTAAAGAGGTGTTGATGAGGCTGTATGGGGCATTGGTGAGACCTCATTTGGAGTATTTTTGTGCAGTTTTGCGCCCCTTATCTTTGAAAGGATATAATAATGTTGAAGAAAGTACAGAGAATTTGCCAGGATGATTCCTGGAATACAAATGCTAACATATGAGGAACTAAGCGGCTCTTGGACTGTACTCACTGGAGTAGAGAAGAATGAGAGGGGGTCTCATAGAAACATTTTGAATGCTGAAAAGATTGGACAGAGTAGATGTGAATAAAATGTTTCTCTTGGTGGGTGAGTCCAGGACAAGAGGGCACAGTCTTAGAATTAGAAAGTACCCATTTAAAACATAGATGAGGAGAAAATTCTTTAGCCAGAGGGTCGTGGATTTGTGGAATTCGTTGCCACATACAGCTGTGGAGGCCTGATTGCTGGGGGAGTTGAAGGAGGAGATTGATAGATATCTAATTAGTCCATGTAGCAAAGGATATGGTGAAAAGCCTGGAACTGTATGCCTCTGTGTGTGTGTGCGTGTGTGTGTGTGTGTGTGTGTGTGTGTGTGTGTGTGTGTGTGTGTGTGTGTGTGTGTGTGTGTGTGTGTGTGTGTGTGTGTGTGTGTGTGTGTGTGTTACCCAGACCATTACAGCTTAGGCACAATTCAGGAAAGTCAATTCCCAAAGTTCAGTCTTAGAAATCCTGTGTTGAAACTCAGAAATTTTAAACCAATGTTCAGAAGTAATTATGAAGTTAGTGAGACACTAAAGTCATCAGACTTGCCATTAATTCATGAATCCTTGCCAAGTTACTTCCAGAGAAATGTTCTTTCATACAAATGATTGTCACCACTCCTCTCTTCCTTGTATAGGGGAAACAAGACTTGTGATTTCTACGAGGCTTCCAAGGACATTCAGACAAAATGACCGTTAGAATGGTCACAATCCAAATGCAAGAATGATCTTGCTTCCTTTACCCAGATGCAGGTTGATCAAAAACTGATCATTAAAATCATCAGAATAGATTCACTGTTTTCTCCTGATGAGGAGAAATATCAGAAATGTCCATTTAATGCAAATGGACTTCTGTCTGTTTGAAGTAAATGTCTGGTTGCTCATTAATCAACCTTGCTTCTTCAAGTGTCTCAATTGCATGACTTGTTTGATAGATACTGAAATATTTTCTGTTTCAATTTCCAAAAAACATGACTCATAATCATATGACGTGTAAATGGTCTTTCTTCCAGAAATAACAACCATTGTTCTTTTATTCTTCCAAACCAGTAACTTTATTTATGTTTGCTACTTGACGATGCCTTCTATCTGTCCAAAAGCTATGGATGGTTTTGCTGTGAAAAGGTTGTGTCATGAAAGGTTTTTCAGCGTGTGTTACCCTTAAAGTGTGTTTACTAAATAAAATGTAAGCATATAACAGGAGGAGTATTTGAAAGATGAGCAATATGAGGAGAAGAATGGTCCTTTCAGTATATTAATAGTTTTGGGTGGCAAAATATCCAGTTCTCTTCCGTCTCAAATGAATGGTTGAGAATGCAAGACCCACACCATGGAATCATACAGTTTAAAATACACCATTTGGCACACGATTCCCAAGCCAATCATCAAGTAACCAGGGTCTGTGTGTCAAAAATGTATCAAATCATCGTAATGTTGCATTGTCAGAGATTCTGAATTAAAATTTAAACCAAGCTATCATTTTGCAATCCTGTTATGCTACACCAGTAACAGCGTGAAGACCTACTTCAAAGAATGCCACTAAAAGGGAAAGTGACAGATGATTGCTGTTCTCATTTCCACAATCTCTGACAATTATTCACCATGTAATGGACACAGAATCCCTTCAAGACTTGGTTGAATACTATATGAATGCAACATGTAATAATTTAACATTTTCTTTTTAAATTTTTTGTCCTTTTTTTGTCAAAAACAGATTTGGTGAGCAATTGAGAGCAAAATATAATTTAAAAAATTAACTCTTTTCCAATTGGAATGAAACAAAAAAGTCTGCAGTTGCTTGGGTCGAGGGCAAACATGCGTGTGGGAGAAACTCAGCAGGTCACGCAGCCTCCAGAGGAAGTAAAGGGTAAGCAATGTTTCACACCTGGGCCCTTTGTCAGGTATGAGCAGAAATAGGCTTCTTTCTTCTCTCATGTTACTCCACTTACAAAAGTGGTAGTGAAGGTGTCAGTACACTCACTTAAATATTCTTTTTCAGTGGGAACAACTGGATAAGGGCAATAACATTGGATAATCTGATTTATTATTTGTTTCTGGAGGGCCAACACTACTGGCTGAGGAAAAGGCTACTGGTCTCATATTAAAAACCTCTACCCATTGCTCTTTGTGAAAATAGAGATTTCATAGGGATTGAACATAGGTTTCCTTAGATGCAGATGATCTTTTGTTTTTTATGTCCAATCCAGATGCATCTTTATGAAGCATATTAGCTTTATTTTCTCATCTTAGTTGTTTCTGTGGGTACAAATTGAATCTACTTAAAAGTGAATTGTTACTTTTAAATGGTTCTATATCAAGATATTCTAATTTCCTTTTTAAGATTACCTATCTTGGTATTACAATTACTAGGTGTTATAAATACCTTTTTAAGGATTTTTTTCCTGTATTATTTAATAGGGTTAAATTATTATTATCGAGATGGTCACCTTTATGTATTTCCATGATTGGACATATCAATTCTATTAAAATTAACATTTTACCTAAATTTTTGTATCTCTTCTAATCTATAGCAATGTTTATCCCCAATCCTTGATTTACTTGACTCGCTTATATCTTCCTACATATGGCAAGGAAAACACCCCTCGCTTAAATAAAGCTCACCTTCAATAAACTAAAAGAACAGGAGGATGAGAATGAAGGTGAGGCCACTAAAGGATAAGAGAGACAACATGTATCTGGAGCTGGAAGAGGTAGGGGAGGTCCTAAATGAATACTTTGCATCAGTATTCATAAGAGAAAAGGACCTTGATCTCAGTGAGGTCAAAATTAAACAGGCATGGGTGCTGGACAATGTGGAGATTAAAGAAGAGTAAGTTTTAAATCTATGATCTTTGAATCCTCTTTGGCCACAGGGGAGGTATTGGAGGATTGAAGATTGGCAAAATGTAGTCCCCTTGTTTAAAATATAATAGGGAGAATCCTGGCAATTCTAGACTGGTGAATCTTGTGTTAGTGATGTGTAAACTAATGGAGAGGGGTCTTAAGGATAGGATCTATGAGTATTTGGAGAAGTACAGTCGACTCAAGGATAGTCAGCATTACTTTGTTAAGGGAAGGTCATGCCTCATGAATCTAATTGAGTTTTTTGAGGCAGTAACAAAAGAAATTGATGTGGTCTACATGGATTTTAGCAATGCATTTGACAAGGTCCCCCACAAGACTCATCTAGAAAGTTATGATCCATGGGATCAGAGTAAAATTAACTGTATGATTTAAAAAATTGACTTGTAGGAAGAAAGCAGAGTAGTACTGGAAGGGAAGTGTCCTGCCTGTAGGTCAGTGACTAGTGGAGTGCCACAGGGATCTGTTCTGGGACCCCTGTTCTTTGTGACCTGGATGAAGAGGTGAATGGGTGGGTCAGTAAATATGCGGATGACATGAAAGTTGGACGAGTTGTGGATGGAGCTGAAGGTTGTCGAAGGTTACAAGAAGCTGTAGACAGGATGCAGAGTTGGACTGAAAAGTGGCAGATGGATTTCAATCTGGATAAGTGTGAGGTGATGCATTTTGGAAGGACAAGCCTGAAGGCTAATTTAAGAGTTATTTTAGAATGTGGATTAAGAATGTGGTTGGTTATTTAAGAGTGTAGATGAACAGAGGGACCTTGGGGTTCAAATTCTTACTTCCCTTACAGTCGCCGCACATATTTATTGGATAGTTAAGAAGGGATAAGGGATGTAGGGATTCATTAATGGGGGGTGGGGGGGGGGATTGAGTTCAGGAGTAGAGAGGTCATGTTACAAATCTTTGGTAAGACCACACTTAGATTACTGTGTTCATTTCTGGTCACCTCATTATAGGAAGGATGTGGAAGCTATGGAGAGGGTGCAGAGGAGATTTACCAGGATGTTGCCTGGATTGGGAAACAAGTCTTATGAGGCAAGGTTAGCAGAGTTGAGACTTTTCACTTTGGAGTATAAAAAGATGAGAGAAGATTTGATAGAGGTCTACAAGGCATAGATAGGGTGGACAGTCAGCACCTGTTTCCCAGGGCAGGATCAGCAAACACCAGAGAACACATGTTCAAAATGAAGGGAGGGAAGTTTAGGGGAGACATCAGGGGTAAGGTTTTTTTTTTACCCAGAGAGTTGTGGGTGCCTAGAAATGCCTTGCCAGGGATGATGGTGGAGGCTGAAACATTGGGACCATTTAAGAGAGTCTTAAACAGACACATGGATGAAAAAATAGAGGATTATGGGGCAGGAAGGGTTTATTACTTTTTTTAGCAAGGGATATATGGGTGAGTACAACATCAAGGGACAAAGGGCCTGTACTGTGTTGAATAAATGTTCTATAAATGGTTGATTGGCATTTCCTAATTTTATATTTTATTACTGGGTGGTTAATTTTACCAGAACCAGATCTAGGTTGGCAATTCTATGGTCTTTGTTATTCTCTTCTTCATATAAACTGACTGATAGTTCAATAATGAGACATAATTTGAGAATATGGGCACAATTTAGAAAGTGTTTTGGATTTGAGTTTTTCTCTTCCCAGCCCTCTTACATCTAACCATCTTTGTCAACGTTCTTTACTAGATACTCTTTTTAATGGCAGGCATAGTTTAGGTATTAAATGTTTTAAAGACCTTTTTTATTCTTAATCAATTTTGCTTCCTTTGAACAAGGGCAGTAAAATTTAACTTACCAAACAGTCATTTTTTAGAGATCCGATTCCCAAGGCAAATATTCTTTTTTACTTTTTGATTTACAGCTTTCTCATCAAGGTTCAATATCAATTATTTATAACAATTTGCTGGACTTAAGAATAGCCTTTCTAGTTAAGATCAAGAACAATTGGGAACAGGATTTGAATTCATCATTTTTGGGTGAGGTTTGGGATTCTATTTTTAATCTGATTAATATGACCTCCTTTTGTGCATGACACTGTTGTAATTAAAAGTGGACTATCAAGTACATATGTCTAAAGCTAAATTATCTCATTTTTATTCAGATATAAATTCTCTATGTTACAAATGCAAAATCTTTGATGCTTTTTTGAATAGTTTATTTAAAATTTTAATTGTATAACCCCTTCTCATCTCCCCTTTCCCCCCAACCCCCATACCCCACCTCCAAAGAAAGAAAATACAAAAAAAATGAAGATTTAACATAAAAAATACAATCAACTACCATGGATCAAAGCAACACCCCCATGATGAGTTTTAGGAAGTACAAAATTTTAAACCCACATAGTCCACGTAGGGGCTTCATACTTAAGAAAAAAAGATAGTTATTACGTCAATTAGGCTTTTTTTTTTCCAAAGGAATATATGATCTCAATTCCAGACGTTACCTCTGCAAAGCTAAATCCATCTCATTTTTCCAAGTAATAGCTATACATTTCCTTGCTACTGCCATTGCCAATCTTAAAAGTGCAATTTGATACTTAGTCAACCTCAAAATTAAACTCAACCTTTTAATGTTACCTAATAAAAACAATGTTGGGTCCATTGGTAATTGAATCTTTAAAACTTTCTCTAAAATTTCCTTAAGCCATCTCCAAAAATGTTTAACCTTATCACATAGCCAAGTCGAATGTAAAAAAGACTCTACTTCTTTAAGACATCTAAAACATAAATCTGAAGAACTTAAATTATCTTTCTTTAATTTCTGAGGAGTTGAGTGCAATTGTTGCAAAAAGTTACAATGAACTAACCTATATCGAACATTAATAATCTTAGACACACTATCCTTACAAATTGATCTCCAATCATCATGGTCGATTGTAATTCCAAAATCCTCTGCCCATTTCAATCTCAATTTATGAAGATCTAATTTAGGCATTTCACTTTGTAACAGTTTATACATTTCAGAAATAAATGTCTTTTTAACAGCTTCCATAAGTAAAGTTTCAAAATTTGATGCCTTGGTAATCTCAAAGTATGCCCAAAATTATCCAATAGCAATGCTTTAACTTGATAATAACAAAAAAGAGTTTTATTTGGAATTTCATATTTTTCTTTCATTCTCTGAAAAGAAATAAAATAACCAGCCTGATAACAATCTTTTACTATTTTAATATCTTTGTGATTCCATATTTTCAAAAACTGATTATTATAAGTAAAAGAAAAAAGTTTCTTCTGATATAAAGGTGTTTTTGCTGAAATGTTCCCCTGTGTACCTATCTGAATGTTTGATGCTTCATTGATTCATATGTTCTGGACTTGCCCTAGTCTAGAAAAACTTTGGAAAGACTCCTTTCAAACTTTATTGGTGATTTTCAAAGTCAAATTAGAACCTTGTCCTTTAATTACTCTATTCGGATCATTTCAAGATGATGATGTTTTACTGAGTCTAACTCAATGCCAAATTTGATCTTTTACTTTGTTGATGGCCAGATGTCCAATTTTGATTAAATGGGTAGAAAATACCACACACACACACACACACACACACACACACACACACACACACACACACACACACACACACACACACACACACACACACACACACACACACACACACACACACACACACACACACACACACACACACACACACACACACAAGTCCTTGGTCGGGTGTTTCCAGAGAAATGTCCTTTTCAGATGAGTGACATTCCAAACTCCCTTTCTCTTGGTGTGGGGATACGAAGCTAGTGATTCTCACAAACCTTCCACAAAACTTTTGTGTGGGTCAGCTGAATTGTATTATTTCTTCTGTTTCAAGAAGCGTTTCATGGGTCAGCCATTCAAAATGACCTTCCCTTTTGGTCATGGAGTGGTATACTCATTCCCCTATAACACGGAGATATTAGACAAATTATCTATCACTACCCGAGGCCATTTCAGCACTCTTTTTACTTCCAAGAGCTCTGTTCCAAAGTGCTGTCTCCTTAAAATGTCCCCTGAGCATACAGTGAATTGTGTCTTCAACATGCAGGTCACATGGTCTCTGCACTGTGCCTCCAGGCACTTCCTTTCTCTTCAAAAGTATCCAATTTGAGTACTTGCTGTCCTAGTCTGTTAGGTCACAGGCAGTCTCCCAAACTCACAGCTTGATTTGTTCTCTTAAAGTACAAATCCTACTCAAATGAAAATGAACTGAAAATGGAGGATGTAATATGTTAAATACAGAATGTACTCTACAAACTAGATGTTGCTTCAGAAATTCACTTCAACACAGCAAACTGTGAAACACAAGAGACAATAGGCACACACCTAACTTATCGCACAACTAGTGTGTCAGAATCTTTGGTCATGAAATTTGTTGTTTCGCATCATCATCACAATGCAAACATTAATATTAACCACCTGCAAAATAAATAAAAATAGTGCACAAAAAAGCCAAAGTAAGGCAGTGCCTTTGGTTCCTTGATCATTCAGGAATCTGATGGCACCTTGTGCCACTGAGAGCACATCTTTAGGCTCCTGTACCTTTCCTGGAGATAGCAAAGGACACAGCCTGGGTGGTGGTGGGGGATCCTTTAGGATAGAGGCTGCTTTCCTCATGGGGATGCCCCGGATGGAGTGAAATTTGGTGCCCGTGATGTCGCAGGCTGAGTTAACAGCCCTCTTGAGTATTTTCTTGCCCTCAGCATTGATACCTCCATACCAGACTGTGATGCAACAAGCCAGAATGCTCTCCATGGTCCACCGCTAGAAGCTTTTGAGAGTCTTTACAGAATCTCCTCAAGCATCTCACAAGGTATAGCTGCTGGTGATCCTTTTTCGTGATTGCATCAACATGGAGGCTCTGAAATGTTGACACCCAGGAATTTGATGTTCTTGACCCTCTCCACTACTGCGTGCTGAATGAGGACTGGATCATGTTCCCCTGTCCAATCAAATATAAATTTCTATCCCATTATGTTTTTCTTTGAATGGATCTGCACTGGAGGTCAATTAATGACCAATTTGAAGTGATGATGTTCATGCCTTTTTGACCATTTTCCCCATCAAAGATTGAACATCAGAAAATTTATGTCTACAAGAGATTGAGGTGCAGGCAAGAGGAATGTGCTAGGGGTAGGGGAGTTCCTTGTGGGAAGGGAAGGAAAAACAGAAAAGATTAGACAATACAGTAACTGCAGATGTTGAGTAAAAAGACAATCTCAAAAAATCCAAAATATGACTGTATTTTTTTTTCCTCATGGACACTGCCTGACCTGTTGAGAACCTCTCGCTCAGTAGCTCTCAACCTTTTTCTTTTCACTCACATACAACTTTAAGTGATCCCAATGCCATTGGTGATTAGTAAAGGATTGCCTAAGGTGGAATGTGAGTGGGAAGGGAAGGTTGAGAATCACTGCTCTAGACCCAATTGTTACAGAAATATTATGCTTGGGAAAAATTGTCATTGGCCCATTTCCTTTGGAGTTATGAAACCATGCACATAATGAGTCAATGAGGTATGATTAAAAAAGTGGTTTTGAAAACCTACCACCTTAAGCAATCCCTTACTAATCATAGAGCATCGATGGCATAGGGATTACAGAACAACCATTAATCTAGCTTCACTTTGAGTGCAGAAAAAAATTAAGATGGTAGATATTGGAAAAATATTTGTAGGGATAACATGACAAAAATTGTAAATGTTAGATATATACTTGCAACCTATAATTTTATATATCAATTATATTTGACTCTGGAACATTTGAAAATATATAATCTGAGTGTTTCTGATTTGTGTTTACATTGAAATAATCAGAAAGGTACATTTTTACACTCAGTATGGTCTTATGACATGGTTAAGTGTTTTTGGTATAGGGTAAGAGATTGTTTACAGAATATTTTGAAAATAAAATTTTCTTTAGATCCAATTTTTTTTTAATTGGAGATATTAGTGAATTGGGTTTGTTTTATAAATTGGATAAATTTCAAATGGCTTTTTTGAGATTAGCTTTAGCAGTGGCAAGGAAATGTATAGCTATTTTGTGGAAAGATCCAATGGATCTTAAGTTACAAAGATGGCATTCGGAATTGAGATAGTGTATTCCATTGGAGAAGATAACTTATAATTGAAGAGATAAATATTATGTATTTAAAAAGATTTAGAGCCCATATTTGGATTATTTTAATTTGAAAAGTTAAAGATAGGGATTTGAGTGCCGCCGAGTCTCCTTATCATAAATTAAGAGAACTGTGTTTAGTATTTCTTCTCTTACTTTATCTTTCCTTTTGTGGGTAGTTAGATGTAAATTAGAGGGAGGGTGTAGTTTTAGGCTTGGAGGAGGTTTGAGATTTTCTTTGGTAGATTTTTAGTTTTTCTTTTGATAAACCATGTTTAAATTTTGATATATTGTTATATTTCATGGTCTGTAAATCATGGTTGTTTCTTTTATGAATAAAATATTCAAAAAAAAGATGGTGGATATTGAGGAGGAGCAGAAAGAAATGTATTGGAAGAGTCTTTTACTGAATTGATAGTGAATACTGAGATACAAAATCTAAGTTCTGAGTGAAATTGCGACAAACACTATGACCTGATAATAAAGACAATGAACAGATCAGGACATCTGTGCCAAGAGAATGTTTTCTTCTGGCTGATAATGTGAGTGAATGAGTCAGTATGAAGTTGAATCGAGGAAATAACACTTGTATTTCCCTCTTCTTGTAGGTTTCCACCAGCAGCTGGAGGGAAGTATTGATTCCGAATGATATATTTAATAATAATATGTTAATTGTGATAAGATACCCATTTCATTAATTCCATCAAGATCTTGCAGGTTTTTATCCTTCATCAGACTGTTAGCATCTAAAGCTGATCTAGCATTGCTTGAACAAGATGTACCGTGGAGGGAAACAATTGGGGTCATTTTCAATTTACAACAAAGCTCCTGAAATCCAGAGTTCAAACAACTGGCAGGCTCAAGCAACTGACAAAAAAAAAATTAAGGAAAATAAATGTTAAAATTTGAAATAAATAAGAATAACAGGTAAAAAACATGCAAGCTTAAAATTGTAAAAGTAAATATTCTCTGAGGTAACATGTAAACCTTTAGTGAAGATGGGAGCAAGTTTTCAGCCAGCGGAGGGCCTTGGTTGTGCTTTGCACATAGCAGCTGTTTGAATAGAATTTGAATAAAGTTATGTTTGAATAAAATGGTGTCACCCAGGATGACGAGCTGGTCAATACCACTCATTGTTTGGGTGACTCTCTGAAAGTGTCTCCTTATCCCTGCTAGGTTAGTGTCTTTATTGTTATCGGTACATTATTAAGTATATTAGTAAGGCTTCAACTGTAAACTTGGCACCGTGGTGGGAGAAGAACCTGCAGTTACACCAATAGATAAATGTTTTCAAATAATGTGGCTGAAAGTAAAGTAAAATGCTTTAAGGTTTATATATTTATGCAAGTGAAGTTTGCTCAGTGTAAGTACAAATATAATATTTTTGTCTCTTCAACTGTTTATTCTTAATGAAGGTGTATTAGTTATGCATTGTAAATGTAAGTCTCAAGCAACCGGAAAGTTCACTTATCTGGCAACTCCCAATCCCCATCAGGTGTCAGATCCCAGGGGTTCTTACTGTATTTTTGAATTGAGACTGATAAGTTATTCTTTATCATAAAACACCCCATTTTGCCATCAGTGAAACTCCAAATCAGTTGCTCAATGAATAATAAAGACATACATTTTTTGTAGTTTTTATCACCTCAGTTTTGCTGGCCTCTGAAGCACTTTATGAAGTGTGAAATCGGAAACACAGCAGTCCATTTTCAGAGAAAATCATTGCAATCACTTGTGGTGATACGACTATTATTATTATCTGTATGTATGGCTGGCTTCCCTCCATGCTGACTGTACCAGTGACTCCTCCCCTTGGAATCCCCTAATAAAGGCTGTCACACCCAAACCCCTCCCCCAGTATGAGCTCTGGACTCGGGCCAAGCAACATGAGTGTAAGCAACATTGAAGCAATTAAAAGCCTATCGTTCTGGCAACTTCTAGTCTTTGAAGTTGTTGATAGTGTATCATCAGCGAAAATTCATGATTCTGGATGTGGCCAATCAGCCTATAGATTCCATGTCAGTTAAAAGTGAACTGCGTAGCCTTCCAACACGATCCAAAGCTCATGCGGATCAAAGCCAGTCAAGCACGCATCCAAATATGTCCCCAAAGCCCTATCAGACAGTAAGTTACAGACCTCCAGTGCATTATAGGTGAAGAAAATAATTCCATTCTCTCTCTTCTAGTCCTTCTGTCAATTTATTTCAATCAACATTCCTGGTTTTGGATTCCACAGTCAAGGGAAAATTATTTTTGCATTTTATCTGTCAATGCCCCTCATAATTCCAGGCTCTCGAATTAAATCTTTCCTTAATCTCCTCTCTTTCAAAAGAAATAACCCATGCAATCTACACCTCACAGCAAGTCCCACAAACCTGGACATGTTAGTCATTTTGGTCGGGGGTAAATAATGACCAACGGACTGGGTTAACATTCTGCCCTTTCTTCAAAATAGGCTTGAGGGATCTTTCAGAGCAAATGGGTTTTAGTTTAATACCTCCTCTGAAAAGCAGCACCTTTGACAATGTCCTATTTTCTCAAATATTTGCAAACCGACTACTGCCTTTGGGGCAATTGTGTTTCCTACCAAGCAACAGCTGGCCTTTAAATGGACTTATAAGCAAGTAGCTACTCTAATTCTGGTGATTTTCAACCCCTGAAGCACAGAGAAATTTTAATTTCACAAAAACAAAATCCAATTTAGCACAAGACAAGAAAAAACAAAAATTTTTAGACACCGTGGTTGAAGTAAAAACACAAAATGCTGGAGGAACTCAGCTGATCAAGCAGCATCCCTTGTGTAGCAAAGGTAAAAATGCATAACCGACGTTTCGGGCGAGAGCCCTTCATCAAGGTATGGAAAAATGTCATCACGTGTCTGAACAGAAGAGTAGGAGGGGGGGTTGGGGAGGTGCTGTCGTAAAGGCAGGAGGTGATGGGTAGAGGAGGGAGGGAGGGGACCAGTGATTGAGGGGAGGAGGGATGGCTAAGTGAAGGGAGGGAGGAGAACTAGAGAGGGGAAGAGATCACAAGATCAAGGAACAGAAGTAGGCCACTTGGCCCATCGAGTCTGTGCCGCAACTCTACCCCAAGCTGAACTATACTCACACCTAGTTCCGATTGCTTGCCTTTTTCCCCATATCCCCTGATGCCCAACCAATTAGATACTTATCAATCTCCTGCTTAAATTCTCCCACTGATCATGCCTCCACCACTGTATGCGGCAATGAGTTCCATAAATCCATGACCCTCTGACTAAAGAAATTTTTTCTAATCTATGTTTCAAATGGATAACTTTTAAGACTATGCTTTCTTGTCCTTGATTCACCAAGGGGAAACATTTTATCTACATCCACTCTCCCAAAACCTTTCAGAATTCGAAATGTTTCTATGGGATACCCTCTCATTCTTCAATGAATACAATCCAAGAGCTGCCAAGCGTTCCTCATACATTAGCCCTTGCATTCCGGGAATCATCCTAGTAAATCTCCTCTGCACCCTCTCCAACAACATCACATCCTTTCTAAGATAAGTGGCCCAAAACTGCACCCAGTTCTCCAAATGAGGCCTCACCACTGCCCCATACAGCCTGATCAACACCTCTTAAACACTATTCCTCTTGAAATGAATGCCAACATAGCATTTGATTCCTTTACTGCTGATCCAACCTGGTCATTAACTTTTAGGTTTCCCTTCACGAGGACGCCCAGGTCCCTTTGCATTTCCGAGGTTTGAATTTTCTCCCCATCCAAATTGTTTCCTGTCTGTTTATTTCCACAACCAAAATATAGAACTGAACATTTTTCAACACTGTATCTCATCTGCTATTTTTTGTCCTAGTCGCCTAAGCTGTCTATACCCTTCTGTAACTTTTCAGTTTCTTCAACATTCTCCACCACCTATCTTGGTGTCATCTGCAAATTTGGCCACAAAACTATTCATTCCACAATCCAAATCATTATATAAATTGTAAACTGTAGTGGCCCCAAGACTGACCCCTGTGGAACATCACTTGTTAAAGGCAGCCAACCTGAACAGGATCCCTTTATTTCAACCCTTTGTCTCCTGCCTATCAGCCAATTTGAGGTTGTTCCAAATCTCAGAGAAGTTTCATTCATCTCGGAAAGAAAGAATGTAGATATTCTCATCAAAGGAATTTAAATTGTGTGGAAGCCCACGGTGAAGAAACTTAATGGTGGTAGCAACGAACAAACATCGGCAACCCTCTCCTACTTCATCACCTCAGCCTTATGTCTAAATTCATTGACCTGCAATTTAATTTACTGTACCTCTTTCACTGAAAATGAGAAAACATCCAGTTCCGAAAATGACAGACTATTGTTCAGGAAGAGCAACTGATTGAGATGAATAATTATTGTTCTACGTCTTTAAATTGCCAGGTTCTAATAACTATGTGTCAATGAGGAACAGAAGATTCAGCATGGTGAATTATCCCTCGATCTTGTTGCAGCTATGAAGGTCAATTAATAACAAGAACATTACATAAATCATTTGTGTTTTTTGAATGTGGGTGTAGAATAATTGACACCCTCTGTAAGTTAATGATATGAAAATATTATCACAACAGCTTATGATACACAGTTAAGATAGTTTATGCTACATGAGGACAAAGATCACAGCAAATATCAATTGATGTTTTTGTGGTCTATATTTTACGGAGGTTGGTTCACTGTTCACAACTTTGTTGGAATTCCTTCTTTTCTATCACTGCAACTTTGAATAAAGAATTGTTTCAGTATTTATTGCTCATAAGTTCAAGTGTTCATTGATGCTGACAACAGGCTTCATGAAAAAGGTGTGGAATTACATCCAATTTCATCTGAAAATTCCGAGCAAGCTTTTAAGCACAAATTAAATGTTTCCACAAATCAAAAAGTCTAATAACACTTATTCCATAGAATAGCGATTTTCAACCTTTTACTTTCCACTCACACACCACTTTAAGTAATCCCTATGCCATCGGTGCTCTGTGATTAGTAAGGGATTGCTTCAGGTGGGATGTAAGTGGGAAGGGAAGGTTGAGAACCACTGCTCTAGACTGAATTATTACTGAAATATTTGTCATTGGCCCATATCCTTTGTAGTTACGAAACTGTGCCACAACATGATTATCCAACTGCACGAAAACCAACAAGGTCGGGTCAGATACAGCAATGAGCTCTCTGAACCCTTCTCCATTAACAATGGCGTGAAGCAAGGCTGTGTTCTCGCACCAACCCTCTTTTCAATCTTCTTCAGCATGATGCTGAACCAAGCCATGAAAGACCCCAACAATGAAGACGCTGTTTACATCCGGTACCGCACGGATGGCAGTCTCTTCAATCTGAGGCGCCTGCAAGCTCACACCAAGACACAAGAGAAACTTGTCCGTGAACTACTCTTTGCAGATGATGCCGCTTTAGTTGCCCATTCAGAGCCAGCTCTTCAGCGCTTGACGTCCTGTTTTGCGGAAACTGCCAAAATGTTTGGCCTGGAAGTCAGCCTGAAGAAAACTGAGGTCCTCCATCAGCCAGCTCCCCACCATGACTACCAGCCCCCCCACATCTCCATCGGGCACACAAAACTCAAAACGGTCAACCATTTACCTATCTCGGCTGCATCATTTCATTAGATGCAAGGATCGACAATGAGATAGACAACAGACTCGCCAAGGCAAATAGCGCCTTTGGAAGACTACACAAAAGAGTCTGGAAAAACAACCAACTGAAAAACCTCACAAAGATAAGCGTATACAGAGCCGTTGTCATACCCACACTCCTGTTCGGCTCCGAATCATGGGTCCTCTACCGGCACCACCTACGGCTCCTAGAATGCTTCCACCAGCGTTGTCTCCGCTCCATCCTCAACATCCATTGGAGCGCTTACACCCCTAACGTCGGGTACTCGAGATGGCAGAGGTCGACAGCATCGAGTCCACGCTGCTGAAGATCCAGCTGCGCTGGATGGGTCACGTCTCCAGAATGGAGGACCATCACCTTCCCAAGATCGTGTTATATGGCGAGCTCTCCACTGGCCACCGTGACAGAGGTGCAGCAAAGAAAAGGTACAAGGACTGCCTAAAGAAATCTCTTGGTGCCTGCCACATTGACCACCGCCAGTGGGCTGATAACGCCTCAAATCGTGCATCTTGGCGCCTCACAGTTTGGCGGGCAGCAACCTCCTTTGAAGAAGACCGCAGAGCCCACCTCACTGACAAAAGGCAAAGGAGGAAAAACCCAACACCCAACCCCAACCAACCAATTTTCCCTTGCAACCGCTGCAGTCGTGTCTGCCTGTCCCGCATCGGACTTGTCAGCCACAAACGAGCCTGCAGCTGACGTGGACTTTTTACCCCCTCCATAAATCTTCGTCCGCGAAGCCAAGCCAAAGAAAAAAACGAAACTGTGCACATAATGAATCAATTAGGTACAATTAAAACAGTGGTTTCCAACCTTTTTCTTTCTTCTCACATACCACCATAAGCAATCCCTTACTAATCACAGAGCACCAATGGTATAAGGAATACTTAAAGTTGTATCTAAAGAAAAAGGTTGAGAACCACTGACATAGAACATCACAGGATGGTAAAGCCTCTTCGGCCCCTAATGTTGCGCTGACCTACAGAAACCAACTCTTCAACAAACTAACCTGTCCCTCCCAAACACCCATAACCCTCTCTTTTTTGTGCATCCAAGTGCCTATCTGAGAGTCTTTTAAATATTGCTGTTGCACCAGCTACCACCACTCCCTGGCAATGCATTCCAGGCATCTATCACTCTGTGTATAAAAGAAATTACCTCTGAAGTCTCCCCTAAACTTTCCTCCACTCACCTTAACCATATGACCTCTGGGGAAAAAAGTATGGGGTTGTTTTATTCCAAAGTCCTCTCAACAATATGCAAATCTCGTAAAAGTATGCTGGCCAAATTCTCTTTATTACATCTATCTTCTGGTCTCTGAGGCAGTGCAGAAAATTCTGGCATAGATTTTCATGAAAGGAATTCAAGTGAATGCAACCATTCAGGAATCATTGCTAATTGATTGCAACCATATTTCCACTGTCCTGTGAATTGAATGTACTAGATTCATAGCATGCATTTCTTTCATTGGGAGCATTGTTGAAGCTCGCCTTAGCTGTCTTCATCCTGAGAGCATTTTTCACATTGCTGACACTCCCTGGGGTGCAGAAGAATAAGGGGAAATCTGATCGAGATATGTAAAATAATGATGAGTATGATGGAGTAAATGCAAGCAAGCTTTTTCCACTGAGGTTTGATGAGCTAACTAGAGGACATGGTTTAAAGGTGAAAGGGGAAAAGTTTAAAGGGAACATTATAGGAAGCTTCTTCATGCAAAGAATGGTGAGAGTGTGGAACGAGCTGCCAGATGAATTGGTGAATGCAGGCTCAATTTTAATATTTTAGAAAAAGTTGGACAGGTACATGAATTGGAGAGATATAGTCCAGGCGCAGGTCAGTGGGACCAGGCAGAACAGTAGTCCGGAACAGACTGGAAGGGCCAAAGGGCCTGCTTCTGTGCTGTAGTGTTCCATGGTTCTACACCTCCATTATGCATCACTGCAGGAGGCAGCAAGGAGGACTGTCTGAAAGGTTACCCTCAATCCACATATTTACCAGAACTATTTTCTCCTCCAAGAGTTTATATTTCTCTTTATTAAGGTCGCAGTTCTTTGGTGTTCCTCCAGCTGTGTTTTTATACTTGATTCCAGGGATTAATCACTTAGCATGTACAAAAGTGCATCCAGATATGAATTCTGAGCTTCCCATTTATCAATTTGATTCATTGCTTTCTCATCCTGCAGCTATCATTTAATTTGAAAGAGTGCTCTGGATTAACCTTTTATCTTCCATTTAGATTCTGTGTGCCTTTCTAAGGTCTTCAGTTATATGCTTCGTTTCAGGCTGGAGTCTTTCCTCACTTTGCAGTCCAGTGACAGTCTCCCCACTGCTCTGAAGATTACCTGATTAGAACTGAATGTATTATTCAAGATGTGGCTTCACTGGAGTTAAATGCAGCAAGGTGGCCGTTCCTCTTTGCTGATTTGGAAATTTAGCTTGAGAAAATACAGAAAGTCTCGAATGACGTCTTTACATATGGAGCAGCAGAGTGCAGTGCATAAAAGGCCTGGAGAAACTCAGCAGGTCACGCAGCATCCATAGGAAATAAAATTCAGTTGATACTAAGTCCTTGGTCAGGAATGTGGAAAATCAAGCAGATGCCTGAATAAAAAGGTGAGGAGGTTCCTACCCAATGTATCCATCTAAATGTTACAATAGACCCCACCATCCTCTGGGTACAATCGTGGGCCACACCCCCCCCCCCCCCCACAATGAGTTATTGTGCCCTCCCACAGCACAAACATCACTAGGGGATTGTGGACCACACCGGGTGTCACCATCCAAGGGGGTGTCACCAAAATGAACCATGTGGTTTCGTCTCCATGTGCCATAAGCATGCACGTTTGAAACAGCGGGGGAAGTGTGATGTCGCGGCGGACAGAGGAGGTCCATGGCAGGTGCAGCACACCCCCTCCCCCAATTAGATCTCTACTGATGCCGACTCTGACTACTATCCTTTTCTTGTGACATTGCCAACACCTCCCCGTTCTCTGTCTTGTCTCTCCACTTATCTTTCATCACACATCTCAAAAACACTTAACTGAAAACTGTTATTCACATCTCAAGAAAGATTTGAATGTGACTTGCTTGGCAGATGATTAATGATTCAAGGTACTGAGCCTGAGGGGAAGTGGTTGCACAGATCTACCTGATAGCATTGCATGTGGTTCTCACCAGCATCCAACTCCCGTATGTTTGAAGAAGAGTTGGAAAGTTCCTCTTAACATGTGAAAGTGAATGTTCTGAAAATGTAGTTTGAGTCAAACACACTTTGCAGAAAATGATACCAGAATTGGAATCCCTAACAAATTGTTCATCTCCTTCGGGAAAACACATACTTGTAATACCCCATCATTGGTTCACACAGCAGTTGCTAGAACTGTGCAATATGCAATATAGAGAGCCCTTGCTAATCTTATGCATGGAAGCAGCAACTCCATTTTCCCGTGCATATGATGTACCATGTTTTGTGCGCAGCGCAGCATAATTCACGGGATTTTGCTGCAAATACATACATGACTTAAGCATGTGTATGACCATCATAGCTGGACCTCTCAAAGCATCAGGGAATAAATTAAATTGTCATCAAAACAGGCAGAGCCAGGGCAGCTTGCCCACAGAGCAACTAAAAATCCTCTGGTAGCTGCCTCAATTATGCCCCAAAACCTTTCAAACAAGCTTGAAGTCATATACATCAACATACAGAGATACTTGAAAATTATTTAAAAAAAGGTTTATATAAAATATTTAAAAATTAAAAAATGCAAAATAATTCTGAACAATTTTTTTTAAAAACCATTGAACCAACTCAGTTAATTTGAAATCATATAAATGTACCTTCCACCCTCGCAACCCTTCCTCATAACGGAAGTGGACAAACTCATTGATCTGTCACCTACTCTGACAGCAGAGATTCATTGGACAAAATCCAATCAGGGAGCTGGATTTCCAGTTTTACATTGTATTTCTAAACTTCCCAAAAACTTACTGAGGGTAGCTCGCATTTCTGCCTTTGACAGAGAAAGAAATATATGTTGATGCCCTTCATGGGAGAGTAACTAAGTCAATAACTCTCAGGCAAAGCAGATATAGAAGCTTATCTTTTAGGGGTTAGATGGTGGCAGGCTCACTCACCAGAACAGAACCAAAGGAAATTGGCAATGAAGTTTGCAGCCATTGGAACCAGATTTAAAAAGCAGATGATAATCAAGTTCAATTTGACCCGAACACACACACACACAAAGCACATATTAATCATATTAATCAGGGTAAGGATTAGGGTATGGGAGGCGGCGGCCCCGGTCCGGGCACAGGGAAAGCAGCAGCGGCCCCGGCCCCGGTCCGAGCAGAGGGTAGGTGGCGGCGGCCCCGATCTGGGCAAAAGCGAAGGGGAGGCGGCGGCCCCGGCCTCAGTCCAGTGAGGCAGGCAGAGGCCCCGGTCCGGGCAGAAGCGAGGGGGAGGCGGCGGCCCCGGCCTCGGTCGAGTGAGGCAGGCGGAGGCCCCGGTCCGGGCAGAAGCGAGGGGGAGGCGGTGGCCCCGGCCTCGGCAGAGCGAAGCAGGCGGAGGCCCCGGTCTGGGCAGAAAGAAGGAGGTGGTGGCCCCGGTCCGGGCACAGGGAAAGCACCGGCAGCCCCGGCCCCGGTCCGGGCAGAGGGTAGGCGGCGGCGGCCCCGATCTGGGCAATAGCGAAGGGGAGGCGGTGGCCCCGGCCTCGGTCGAGTGAGGCAGGCGGAGGCCCCGGTCTGGGCAAAAAGAAAGAGGCGGGTGCCCCGGTCCGGGCACAGGGAAAGCAGCGGCGACCCTGGCCCCAGTCCGGGCAGTATGGTCTGACCTAGGAGGGGAGGCAGACCCCTCCAGCCCGGGTAAGAAACCTGCATAGGAGAATGCCACTCCGATATAAAACCTACGACCCAAGAACCTTGCTGCCACGTCCCAGCTTGCTTGGCCACGGCACACTAACCATGGGTGTAAAGGGTGGGGCCAGTACTGCGCACACTGGACTCCACTTAAAAGCTCCTTTGCGCAGGCCCGAGGACATGTCCACGTCCTCCCCCTCCACGTCCTCCCCCTCCACGTCCTCCCCCTCCACGTCCTCCCCCTCAAAAGATGCTTACAAACTCAAGCTAGCATGCTGGAACATCAGAATCATGCTAGACAAGGCTGACAGTGACCGACCTGAACGTCGGTCTGCCCTCATCGCACATGAACTCCTCAGACTTGACATCGACATAGCCGATCTCAGTGAAGTCCGCCTTGCAGATGTAGGCAGCCTCCAAGAACGCGGCGCGGGCTACACACTCTACTGGTCTGGCAAGCCTATGGATGAACGACGCCTATCTGGTGTAGGCTTCATGGTCAAGAACTCCATTGCCTCCAAACTCGAAAACCTCCCGACAGGCCACTCGGACCGGATCATGTCCATGCGACTCCCCCTTCAAAACAAGCGTCGCATCACCCTCATCAGTGTCTATGCTCCAACCTTCCAGGCAGAACAAGCAGAAAAGGACAAGTTCTACACTAATCTGCGCAACCTCATTCAATGCACCCTTGGCGACTTCAACGCTCGCGTCGGCAAAGACTCAGAAACCTGGCCAGGAATCCTGGGCAAGCATGGTGTCGGCAACTGCAACGACAATGGGCGTCTCCTGTTTGAGCTCTGTGCAGAACAGCAGCTTGTCATTACAAACACCCTTTTTCAGCAGAGGGACAGCCTGAAGACTACCTGGATGCATCCCCGATCCAAACACTGGCACCTCCTGGACTACGTCCTGGTGCGAGAAAAAGACAAACGAGATGTGCTCCACACCAGGGTCATGCCCAGCGCGGAATGCCACACTGACCATCGGCTGGTTCGCTGCAAGCTCAACTTTCACTTCAAGCCAAAGCCCAGGAACAGTAAAGCCCCCAGAAAGAGGTTAAATGTTGGAAACCTGCAGTCAGACGAAGTGAGAGGAAACTTCCAGGCAAACCTCAAAGCAAAGCTCGAGGATGGAATCCGCCTCACGGACTCGTCCCCTGAAACCCTCTGGGATCAGCTGAAGACTACCATACTGCAATCCACTGAAGAGGTACTGGGCTTCTCCTCCAGGAAAAACAAGGACAGGTTCGACGAAAACAGCCATGAAATCCAGGAGCTGCTGGCAAAGAAGCGAGCTGCCCACCAGGCTCACCTTACAAAGCCGTCCTGGCCAGAGAAGAAACAAGCCTTCCGTCGTGTATGCAGCCATCTTCAGCGCAAACTCCGGGAGATCCAAAATAAGTAGTGGACTAGCCTTGCCAAACGAACCCATCTCAGCACGGACATTGGCGACTTCAGGGGTTTTTACGAGGCTCTCCATCCTCAACCGATGGTCAAAACACTTCCAATCTCTTTTCAGTGCCAACCGCTCAGTCCAAGAATCCGCCCTGCTCCAGCTCCCTCAATAGCCCCTAAGGCTAGAGCTGGATGAGGTCCTCACCCAGGAAGAGACATATAAGGCAATTGAACAACTGAAAAGTGGCAAAGCAGCAGGTATGGACGGAGTCCCCCAGAGGTCTGGAAGGCTGTCGGCAAAACTCTGCATGCCAAACTGCATGAGTTTTTCAAGCTCTGCTGGGACCAAGGAAAGCTGCCTCAGGACCTTCGTGAAGCCATCATCATCACCCTGTACAAAAACAAAGACGAGAAATCAGACTCCTCAAACTACTAGGAATCACACTGCTCACCATTGCAGGCAAAATCTTTGCTAGGATTCTCCTAAATACACTAATACCTAGTGTCACCGAAAATGTTCTCCCAGATTCACAGTGCGGCTTTCGCGCAAACAGAGGAACTACTGACATGGTCTTTGCCCTCAGACAGCTCCAAGAAAAGTGCAGAGAACAAAACAAAGGACTCTACATCACCTTTGTTGACCTCACCAAAGCCTTCGACACCGTGAGCAGGAAAGGGCTTTGGCAAATACTAGAGCGCCTCAGATGCCCCCCAAAGTTCCTCAACATGGCTATCCAACTGCACGAAAACCAACAAGGTCGGGTCAGATACAGCAATGAGCTCTCTGAACACTTCTCCATTAACAATGGCGTGAAGCAAGGCTGCGTTCTCGCACCAACCCTCTTTTCAATCTTCTTCAGAATGATGCTGAACCAAGCCATGAAAGACCTCAACAATGAAGACGCTGTTTACATCCGGTACCGCACGGATGGCAGTCTCTTCAATCTGAGGGGCCTGCAAGCTCACACCAAGACACAAGAGCAACTTATCCGTGAACTACTCTTTGCAGACGATGCCGCTTTAGTTGCCCATTCAGAGCCAGCTCTTCAGCGCTTGACGTCCTGTTTTGCAGAAACTGCCAAAATGTTTGGCCTGGAAGTCAGCCTGAAGAAAACTGAGGTCCTCCATCAGCCAGCTCCCCACCATGCCTACCAGCCCCCCCACATCTCCATCGGGCACACAAAACTCAAAACGGTCATCCAGTTTACCTATCTCAGCTGCACCATTTCATCGGATGCAAGGATCGACAACGAGATAGACAACAGACTCGCCAAGGCAAATAGTGCCTTTGGAAGACTACACAAAAGAGTCTGGAAAACCTCACAAAGATTAGCGTATACAGAGCCGTTGTCATACCCACACTCCTGTTTAGCTCCGAATCATGGGTCCTCTACCAGCATCACCTACGGCTCCTAGAACACTTCCACCAGCGTTGTCTCCACTCCATCCTCAACATTCATTGGAGCGCTTTCATCCCTAACATTGAAGTACTCGAGATGGCAGAGGCCGACAGCATCGAATCCACGCTGCTGAAGATCTAACTGCGCTGGGTAGGTCATGTCTCCAGAATGGAGGACCATCGCCTTCCCAAGATCGTGTTATATGGCGAGCTCTCCACTAGCCACCGTGACAGAGGTGCACCAAAGAAGAGGTACAACGACTGCCTAATGAAATCTCTTTGTGCCTGCCACATTGACCACCGCCAGTGGGCTGATATCACCTCAAACCGTGCATCTTGGCGCCTCACAGTTCGGCGGGCAGCAACCTCCTTTGAAGAAGACCGCAGAGCCCACCTCACTGACAAAAGACAAAGGAGGAAAAACCCAACATTCAACTCCAACCAACCAATTTTCCCCTGCAACCACCGCAACCATTTCTCCTGTCCCGCATCGGACTTGTCAGCCACAAACGATCCTGCAGCTTACGTGAACATTTACTCCTCCATAAATCTTCGTCTGCGAAGCCAAGCCAAAGAGAAGAAAGAAGAGACATAAAGATAGAATTTAATGTAAATATATATAAATATCTTGGGATAGTTTACTGTTCATGAATCTCACAGCCTCCAGGAAGAGCATTTTTCCCAGCCTGGCAATCCTGATTTTGATGATCCTACACTTCTTACCAATGGTCGAGGGTCAACGATACTATATGCTGGATGGAAAGTGTCCTCAATATTTATTTGAGCCCTATTTAAGCAATGCTCATCAATAGAGGAAAAGGAGACGACAGTAATCTTCTGCATTAATGTATTATATGTTATTTTGCATTGAGGTTAAGCATAAATTACACCCGCTTTGAAATATGTACTTTTTTAAATTTAATACATACTTCCTTCTTTCTAATCCAAATGGTTTCCTCCCATCAGAAAGTCAGATGTGGAATTACATTCTATTGTCCATTCTTGGCCCACTTCTCGAGTTCTTCCAGATGCTGTGGAAATCTCGGATAGCCTTCTGCACCGTCCACTGATGTTGGAGTCATCTACACACTTCGTAACCACACAGGAAGGAATGTGAAGGGTTTAGAAGAGTTGACTAGGCTTTGAGGGCATGAGCTATGGGGAGATATTGGACAAAATTGGGTTTTTTCCTCTCAAGTGCAAGAAGCTAAAGGAGTCCTGATAGAGGTTTCTAAAATCCTGAGAGTTATAATATTTTCTCTGGACTAAAGCATCCAATTCTAAAGGACATCCAATGAAGGTGCAAGGGAGAATGTTTAAGGAAGATGTGCATGCAAATATATTACACAGGGAGTGGTGGGTGCCTGGAACAGGCTGCTAGGAGGAATGGTGGAAGCAGATATAACATTCAAGAGGCTTCTTGGAAGACATATTAATGTGAAGGGGGTATGGGGGGAGGGGAGCATATCTATTAAGTGCAAGAAGCAGAGTTTCAGTTTGATTTGGACACCATGTTTGGTGCAGACTCAAGGGTGGAAGGGCCTGTTCCGTTGTTGTGCTGTGTACAGGATGGTGAATTACTTTCACTTCTTTGAATGTTAATCTTCGAGCTTCACAGCTGGAAAACTATCTGAGCAGAGGAATAGGATTGCTTGATAATCGCATATTTTATCATTGTGTTTCTTGGGATACAAATCTATGACTAACACCAGAATGTATCAGGAATACAGTCTATGGTGAGACTACTGTTTTGTTGGCAATACATCACAATGTCATAAGCCAAAGACTGTGCAGATCCCTGTGTACAGGATACTATCACCAATGTATATATTTGTATATATTTACATATAGTAGTAGTGATTGGCTGAGAGCTGTAGCCACGCCTACTGACAGGTCATAAAGGGCTGCTCCTAACCAGACTCAGGTCAGTCTGGACTGGTTGATCGTGCTATAATACACACTTCTTTTGCTGATTAAAGCCTTGGTTTGAGCTAATAAGTTTTTGAGTCATTTGACATGCTACACCCTGATAGTCACTTTCATCACTGAGAAGCTTTTGCCAGTTATGGAAGGAATGGAGTAGAGCCGTGTTTCTCAACCTTTTTCTTTCCACTCACATCTCACTTTAAGTATTCCCTATGCCATCAGTGATTGCTTTAGGGATTGCTTAAGGTGGTATGTGAGTAGGAAGGGAAGGTTGAGAACCACTGCTCGAGACTAAATTGTTACTGAAATATTTTGCTTGAGAAAAATTGTCATTGGCCCATTTTCTTTGGAGTTATAAAACCATCCACATAGCGAGTCAATCAGGTACGATTAAAACAGTGGTTCTCAAACTTTTTCTTTCCACCCACATACCACCTTAAGCAAACCCTTACTAATCATGGAGCACCAATGGCATAGGGAATACTTAAAATAGTATATGAGTGGAAAGAAAAAGGTTGAGAACCTCTGGAGTAGAGGTTGCAAAAGACCCAATTAAGTTGCATAAATTATACGATTTGTCAATTAGCATCAAAGATGACTGAAATAAATGAAAAAAATAGCTGCAGATATCCAATATCTGGAATAAAATCAGGAATCAAACACTGGGGCGGCACAGTTGGCATAGCAGTTAGCAAAATGCTGTTACAGCATCAATGATCAGGACTTGGGTTCGAATCCCACAGCGTCTGTAAGGATGTTCTTCCCATGTCTGCAACAGTTTTCCTCGGGGACTCCAGATTCCTCTCACCATTTGAAGCGTACCAAGGTTAATTGGGTGTAGTTGGGCGGTACTGACTCGTGGGCCGAAATGGCCTGTTACCATGATGTATGTCTAAATTTAAATTTAAAATGCTGGGAAAGGTCAGGACAGAAAAATCCATGAAAAAAAAAGTTTATGTTTCAGGCCCATGACCTTTCATCATGATCGGCTGAGAGTTTTCAGCATTTCTTTCTGTTCTTTTAATAAAATGGAAGGCTCTGATTGACACAAAAATAAACATGTCCACCAATTATTAGATTCTATGAAGAACATTCTGATTAATAAAACAACAAAGCATCTCATCCTGAAATTGTCATTGAGCAAGTGCTGATTGACTTGAAAGGTCACTGACAGCCACGTCAATTAAACTTTCTCTCAGAAACACTCTCACACACAATATTAAAGTCCTGCAGTCCACATACTGAAACATAAGAAAAATCATTTTTAATATCTTTGGATCACAGCTGGGCAATGACAAGTCAACTTATCTATTAAACTGAGCCAATATCCAATAATTCAACTTGAAAGTATAAACCAAACTGGGTGAGTCTCGATGCTGAATCTGGGATAGCCTTTGTTCTGGATCTGAGAAAGAGTAGGTTAAACATTAGCTCACTTGTATTGTAAATTAGCTTCATATGAAGCTCATTGGAGATGAGGTGCAGTGTCGTAAAGAGAGGTGGGGAGATAATGTAGCCTCACATGATTCCAATCTGCTCAATGATTGGGTCTGTCGTGAACACTTTAGTGAAGAGTTGCCCATTGTATGACATAATGAAATTGGATGAAAATGCAGAATGTCTTCCTGTGGCTTTAATTGTAAAAGACATTCCAGACTGTTTAAGACTTTTGTGCAGTTAAAGATAGCTATGTATCACGATGGATGCTTTTCCTTAAGTTTCTCTTGGAGGTACTGTGAAAAGCAGTTCACATCATGTCTAAATGAATGGGATTCTCACTGCAATTCTGTGAGCAATTGGTACTAAATGGTATCTCTTCTGAATGACCCCGGTCATGATTTCTCCTGTTCCAGGTACCAAGAAGAACCCTCCAAATTACTGCTGTCAGTTTCTCCCCTCTTGAAGACATAAATTGTGTGCTCTTCCAAAGAGAATGAGCATCTATGGTTTTTAACATGTAAGGCTCATCAGAACCCCAACAGTTTTCAAGATCCAACTAAGGACATATTGCAAACAGCACCTTCAGAATTAGAGATCGACAATTGACAACAAATTTGTTTCATACTTTATCTGCTTTTTTGGCAGTCCTTCAAGATTGTGACTGATAGCCACTCCAAAGTTCAATGTTCAGATTTATTGTCAGAGTGCACACATACACTGAGATTCCTTTTCCTGCAGGCGAGGCAGAACTTCTGTCCATCAGTAGTGCAATAAACTGCACTCAAGAAAAGACATGTATCCAAATGAGAGAAATGTAAACAAACTGAGTGTGCAATGCAAAAGATAAATATTCAAGAATAAATAAAGCGCAAAGTAAGAGCCCTTAAATGAGTCCCTGGTTGTGTTTGTTGTTGAGGAGTCTGATGTTAGAGGGGTAGCAACTGTTCCTAAAACATGGTACAAGTCTTGTGGCACCTCTTTCCTGAAGGCAGCAGCGAGAACAGAGTGTGTGCTGGCTGGTGTGAATTCTCAATGATTGCTGTTGCTCTCTGACGGCAGCATTTCCTATAGATGTTCTCAATGGTGGGGATGGTTTTGCTTGTGATCGCCTGGGCTGGTTCCACTACCTTTTGCAGGGCTTTCTGCTCAGCAGTGTTGGTTCCCCCATTCCAGGCCATGATGCAGCCGGTCATCACACTTTACTTCAAGCATCTATAGAAGTTTGCCAAGATATTTGATGTCATATAAAACCTCTGCAAACTTCTGAGGAAGTAGAGGCATTGACATGCTTTTCTTAATTATGACATTCAGGTGTTTGGATCTAGGGAAGGTCCTCTGTGATCGTCACTCTCAGGAATTTAAATTTGCTCATCCTCTGATCCCACAGTGATCATTGGATTGTACATGTCTGGCTTTCCCTTCCTGAAGTACACAACCAGCTCCTTGGTTTTGGTGACCTTGAGTTGTTATTACACCATTCAGTCATTTTAAATCTCCCTCATCACCCCTTTTTATGTAACCCACAACCAGAGTATCGTCAGCAAATTTGTAGATGGCGTTATTGTCATACCGAGCCACACAGTTAATGGGTTATAAAGATATGGCAGAAGAATTAAATCAATATCTTACATTTGTAGCCACTGCAGAAGACATTAGTAATATCGTTGACAGACAGAGGCTTCAGGGAGTAGAGTTGGATACAGTTAAGATTACTAGACAAATTGTGCTAGGTAAATTGAATGGATTAAAGACAGATAAATTCCCCAGACTGGACGAGGTACACCCTTGGGTTTTGAAAGAGGTGGCTTTGGAGATTGTAGATCCATTGGTGACAATCTTCCAGAAATCAATAGTCTCTGGCGTGGTTCTGGGGTTGCGAATGTGGTTCTGCTATAGAAGAAAGGTGGGAAACAGAAAAAAAGGGAACTATAGACCTATAAGTCTGATGTCAGTGGTGGGGAAGATATTAGAGTCAATCCTCAAGGACGAAGTTATGAAATACCTGGAAATGCATGACAGGTTAGGTCCTCGTCAGCATGGTTTTTTAAAGGGTAGATCATGTTTGACCAACCTATTAGAGTTTTTGAAGAAATTTCAGGTAGGATAGACAAAGGGGAGGCTGTGGATGTTGTATACTTGGATTTTCAAAAGGCTTTTGATAAGGTGCCTCATTTTAGGCTGATAAATAAAATGAAGGCCCATGGAATTACAAGGAGGCTATTAGACTGGTTGGAAAATTGGCTGATAGACAGAAACCAAAGGGTTGAAATGAAGGGATCCCATTCAGAATGGCTGCCTTTAATGAGTGGTGTTCTGCAGGAGTCTGTCTTGGGGCCATTTCTGTTTATAATTTATATTAATGATTTGGATTGTGGACTAGTTTTGTGGCCAAATTTGCGAATGACACCAAGATAGGTGGTGGAGCAGGAACTGTTGAAGAAACCGTAAAATTGCAGAGAGATAGAGACAGATTGGGAGACTGGGCAAAAACATGGCAGATGAAGTACAACATTGAGAAGTGTTTGGTTCTACATTTTGGCAATGGAAATAAACAGGCAAAGAACTATCTGGATGGGGAGAAAATTCAATCCTCGGAGGTGCAAAGAGACGTGGGTGTCCTTGTGCAGAGTCATTTAAAAGTTAATGCCCAGGTGGGATTGGTAGTGAAGAAGGCAAACGCTATGGTAGCATTCATTTCATGAGGTATAGTGTTTAAGAGTAGAAAGATGTTAATGAGGCTCTATGGGGCACTGGTAAAACCCCATTTGGAGAACTGTGAACAGTTTTAGGCCCCCTATCTTAGAAAAGATGTGATGTTGTTGGAGTGGGTGCAGAGGAGATTTACCAGGATGATTCCTGGAATGCATGGGCTGGTGTATGGGGAGTGTTTTGCAGCTCTTGGGTTATACTTGTTGAAGTATAGGAGAGTGAGGGGGATCTCATGGAGACATTTGGAATATTGAAAGGTTTTGACTGAGTGAAAGCAGATGTTTCCCTTGATGGGTGACTTGAGGTCAAGGGGTCATAGACTTAAAATTAGAAGTTATCCAATTAAAACAGAGAGGAGGAAGAACTTCTATAGTCAGAGGGAGGAGAATCAGTGGAACTCATGCTGCTCAAAGCAGTGGAGGTCAGATCACTGGAAATGGATAAGTATCTCATTAGTAAGGGTATCAAGGGATATGGGGAAAAGGCTGATAATTGGAATGAGGGGTGAGCTTAGTTCAGCTTAGTGTTGAGTCATGGAACAGACCCGATGGGCCTAGTGGCCTGCTTCAGTTCCTTTATCAAGTGATAAGTCTCACAGTCATGGTCTATTACAAGTAGAGCAGGGGTTGTGAAGAACACAGCCTGTTGTGTACTGGTGCTGATGGAGATTGTGGAGGAGATGTTCTCATCAATCCTCATTGATTGTGGTCTGGCGGCGAGGAATTGTGTTCTGGTGCTGATGGAGATTGTGGAGGAGATGTTCTCATCAATCCTCATTGATTGTGGTCTGGCGGTGAGGAAATCCAGGATCCAATTACACAGTGGGGTGTTGAGCCCCAGGTCTTGGAGTTTGCTGATCAGTTTTGAGGGAATGATGGTACTGAGAGTATCAAACTGCCAAGGTGTTCCAAGGTTTTGTGTCGAGCCAATGAGATGGTATCCACTGTAGACCTGTAGCTGCAGTAGACAAATTGGAACAAATCTATGTCGTCGATCAACAGGAACTGATGTGCTCAACTGCAGCCTCTCGCAAAACTTCATCACTGTAGATGTGAGTAACACTGGCGAGTAGTCATTTAGGCAAGTTTCCATACTCTTTGCAGACGATGCAGCTTTAGTTGCCCATTCAGAGCCAGCTCTTCAGCGCTTGACGTCCTGCTTTGCGGAAACTGCCAAAATGTTTGGCCTGGAAGTCAGCCTGAAGAAAACTGAGGTCCTCCATCAGCCAGCTCCCCACCATGACTACCAGCCCCCCCACATCTCCATCGGGCACACAAAACTCAAAACGGTCAACCAGTTTACCTATCTCGGCTGCACCATTTCATCAGATGCAAAGATCGACAATGAGATAGACAACAGACTCGCCAAGGCAAATAGCGCCTTTGGAAGACTACACAAAAGAGTCTGGAAAAACAACCAACTGAAAAACCTCACAAAGATAAGCGTATACAGAGCCGTTGTCATACCCACACTCTTGTTCGGCTCCGAATCATGGATCATCTACCGGCATCACCTACGGCTCCTAGAACGCTTCCACCAGCGTTGTCTCGGCTCCATCCTCAACATCCATTGGAGCGCTTTCATCCCTAACGTCGAAGTACTCGAGATGGCAGAGGTCGACAGCATCGAGTCCACGCTGCTGAAGATCCAGCTGCGCTGGGTGGGTCACGTCTCCAGAATGGAGGACCATCGCCTTCCCAAGATCGTGTTATATGGCGAGCTCTCCACTGGCCACTGTGACAGAGGTGCAGCAAAGAAAAGGTACAAGGACTGCCTAAAGAAATCTCTTGGTGCCTGCCACATTGACCACCGCCAGTGGGCTGATAACGCCTCAAACCGTGCATCTTGGCGCCTCACAGTTTGGCGGGCAGCAACCTCCTTTGAAGAAGACCGCAGAGCCCACCTCACTGACAAAAGGCAAAGGAGGAAAAACCCAACACCCAACCCTAACCAACCAATTTTCCCCTGCAGCCGCTGCAACCGTGTCTGCCTGTCCCGCATCGGACTTGTCAGCCACAAACGAGCCTGCAGCTGACGTGGACTCTTACCCCCTCCATAAATCTTCGTCCGCGAAGCCAAGCCAAAGAAAAGAATACTCTTTTTGAGCCCTAGTACAATTGAGGCCTGTTTGAAATACATGGGTACCATGTCCTGCCAGAGTGAGATATTGACGATATCCATGAATACATTGGAAAGTTCGTCAGCCCAGTTTTCAGTTCTTGGCCAGATACTCCATCCAGACTAGTGCTTTCCTTAGATTCACTCTCCTGAAGGCAGCCCACACGTCATCTTCGGACACTGACAGTAGAGGGTCATCAGAGGACATGTGGTTCTTCCTTACTCCAGTTCAGAGATCAAGAGGGAAAATAAACAATAAAGATCAGCTACAAAGAGACATTTTTCTCACATTTGAATGCATTTTATGAACAGATGTTCTTACATTGCTGTGGGATTCGTGAGCCTTGCTGTTAATCGTCGCATTCAAAAACATAATGGGAATTTCACAAATGAATTGTTAATATTTTCTTTTAAAATTATCTTTATTGAGTTTTATCAGAAAAACAAACAAAAAAAGCAGTAAATTAATGCAATGAAACCTTTGCAGATTTACAAATAATAACATATGGTACAGTCGCAACACGACTTAATTCTAAATCCAATAAATGGTAATACATACAATATTGTATATTGAATGAATTGTTAATATTCTAATGTGCTTACTTATTTTAAAAAGACCAACTAGGTTACTGCTGCACATCAATACTCCTCACTGAAGCTTCCCTTCCCTTCTGCTTGTAACAATTTTCTCTCTTGAAGTAACCTGCGGTGCTCCACTTACTTTGTGTGGGAGTTCAAAAGGTAGATTAATGACCATTCACTGCATCGAAACAGCTGGAAAATGCATGAGGCTGAAAATTTTCTGAGGCACCAGGTGACGCTTTCATGAAAGTGATCCAAATCATCCTGTTCTCCCAGCATCTTCCAAGTCTAAGACATTTGCCCCTATTATCCGCCTTTGAGACCATGAATAATACAAAATAAAAATGAAGTCTCCAATCTATGTAGCACTCTTTATGTTCCAGCAAGGTTAATAGCAAATCAAGTAATTTTAAAAATGTGGTTACTCTTATAATGTGAGCAAAGAGTAACTTAGATTTTATCATAACAAGTGCAGACTAGTAAAATTTATCTTGAATTCTCGCATTTAATGCAAGAAGTCTTGCAATGTGCTTCAAGTAATTAGGAAAGAAAACTACATTTATCCCAGACAGATATCTGATTTGTAGCCTTATTGTCCAGTATTGGTTTATCACATATTTTCTGGTGAACTAACAAAAGCTATCTCATTTTCTCTGTCACAAGGGCCCAATCTTTTGCAGTCCCATACACCCTTCGGGCCACAAATAGCCAGCAAATCGTTCATCAGTCACTTGCAGTCAATAATTGGTGAAATTATCCATCATTCATTGGGGCAGAATAATTAGAGTGTGCAGAACCATCACTGCTCAAATGAAGCACAATCCCAGATGCTATGAATGCCACTGCACATGACAACAATTTGCTGGCAATAAGGGGAGAGTGGAGATGAGCAAACCGCTGTTGCTCTGCACCCTTGGCTTTCTATGATGATCCGTAAATCACACTTAGCTAATTAAACCATTGAAATTAATAAATATATCTGTTGGTTTGAAACCATTGAAATATAAGCAAATATGTGTGTGTGTGTGTGTGAGAGAGAGAGAGAGAGATAAAGAGAAAGAAAGAGGTAAACTTAGCAGCTGCAGTGTAGCTCATGACAAGTCAAGAATGCAAACAATGTGGGTCGATTTTAATCTTGAGCAGGTGAAATAATAATGTGTGGGTCTGGGAAGAAGCAAAGCAAAAGAGAGCACTGAATGTGAGGCCTGGGGCTCTTCACTTGCTCAGTTTTATCACTCATTTTTCTGGTTTAAAAAGGCAGGGGGAAAAAAAAAGATGTCTGATAATATCCCAGTTTTCATTTTGGCTTTTGCTGGACAGATTGCCTTGCAGCTTTTTTAATTACTGTATTTGGATATGCAATGGATAGCAAAATCTCCCTGATGGGTGAATTCCATGATGTATTAGAGCTTTGGCCTCATAACAGTCATAAATTGTATGGACAGTAAAAACGTCACAAGGGAAAGAATACATGATTAAAATCTCTGCTGGCTTCATGCCCATGTAAGGGAGACCAGAATTCCTGAGTGGGACAGAATTAGAGGCAATTCTAAAGAGCTGGAAGTTGAGGTCAGGATCAATGGAGGAGGAGGTAATGCATGGGTGGTGGGGGTGGTGGTTAGGGTTGGGGTGGGGTGATGAAACTGGTGTCAAAAGAGGCTGCCAACCAACCTTGATTGTCAAGTTCAATCTGCACATCTTACTTTCGATAAGGTTATTGGAGTACAACCAGGAATGAAGTGCTTCAGAGAATGAAAACTTGGGTGAGTTATTCAGAACAGAGTTGAAGAGAATTGATAAACATGATCAAGAATTTTTTTTTTAATTATAGAATAAGTGAATCGAAGCAATGGAACATTGGGAGAAAAGGCAAGAATTGGAGGGCGGAAAATGGCAGAAGAACTCATGGCAATATGTTGAATTTTCTATCACTAATAGTTATCTCTTGATTGGATTGTCTAAAAGAAAGCAAAAGCAAATTTAGAGGTAGATTTCAAAAGAGAATTCCAGGAAGACTTGAGCGGTGAAGAATTGCAGGTTGATGATGAAAGGACAAGAGCAGGAGGGCACTGGTGAACTCCACTTACGTTCCCATCATTTTTGTGCTGTATCATTCTCCGATGCTGTGATTTTTTTGCACACTGGTTGAAATTTCACCGATGAAGTGAGGAACTGGTTAACCTCCAATTCTGCACAAAAATTTGGGACTCAAGCCTCTGTATGTCCAAGTTTCCAGAATTGAGTCCAAATTTTAATTTTAAAATAAATTTAAACATAGAGCACGATAATAGACCATTTCAGCTCCTGAGTCCATGCCGCCCAATTACATTCAATTAACTTACAACCCAAGTACATTTGAACAGTGGGACAAATCCGGAGCCCCCAGGGATAACTCATGCAAATAGGGAGAGAAGGTACAAACTCCTTACGAAGAGCGTGGGATTCGAACCCTGTCCCAATTTTTGGCGCTGGTGCTAACCGCTGCACTATCAGTGTCACTCCCTAATGTGCTCCAATGCCAAATCTGTCAGAAGGCAAATGGGTGAAATTTGAACTGTGAATTTTCACAGATGCAAGTTCAATGATTTATGGCCATTTTAAAGGTGTGAGATAGAGAAAAGCAAGTTTCAAATAAGTTACATCTTTTCAAATTGATTAATTGAATTGTTTGAAACAACTTGTGAAATGTGTATGGTTTAATGCTTAATTCTTAATTTACAAGCATTCAAACTGTTTCTCAGCCAGTTTAATTTCAAGATATGGCTTCACAGGCTCAAAGCATTTCCAAGGTAAACACGGTAGATGCCACGTGCAGTTCCGGATTAAGGTATTGCAGAGCCTATTGCTTTTATATTATTTTAAAGGGGCCCTAAATAGTGCTGGTTGGTGCATGCATGGTCCTAAATAGTGCCGGATGGCACATGCACGATCCTAAATAGTACAGGCTAGCACACGCACAGTCCTAAATAGTGCCAGTTGGCACATGCACGATCCTAAATAGTGCCGGTTGGCGCATACACAGTCCTATATAGTACTGGCTAGCACATGCACGGTCATAAATAGTACCAGCTGGCACATGCACGATCCTAAATAGTACCGGTTAGTACATGCATGCTCCTAAATAGTACCGGTTAGCACATTGGCTAACACCTGCACAGTCATAAATAGTACCAGCTGGCACATGCACGGTCCTAAATAGTGCTGGTTGGCGCATACACTGTCCTAAATTGTACTGGTTGGCGCATGCATGGACCTAAATAGAATTGGCTAGCAAATACAAAGTCGTAAATAGTACCAGCTGGCGCATGCACGGTCCAAAATAGTGCCAGCTAGCACATGTACAGTGAGGGGGAAGTGTGAATGCTTCACCCACCCCCCCCCACACCCCCAAGAGAGTTTCTGACGCTGACCCTTCATGTCCATTTTTGTAAGTTTTAAATTGTTTTAATTATTCTTAGCAAAATGATGCGGGCTTTCTCAGATCACTGTCTATTCAGTGATGTCTCTAGGGAACATAGCGCCTATGGCAAGCACTGAATTTGCACACCCTCATCATTAAAATTTACCTACAGATTTTGCACTTACACTGAAATTGTTCCCCTTCCCTGCCCTCCCCATTAAAAATTACTCACACATTTTGTTAAAACAAAACTTACTTATGGTACCGGCTGGCTCAATGGCACATCCCAGACTCCCCCACGTAGCTAAAACCGCTCTGCGTTTCTCTGGCACTGGTAGAGCGGTTCCAGCTGTGTGGGGGTTTATGGGTAACAAAGATGGCCACTGATCCTGCATTGAGCCATCACCACAAGCTGCTGGGGTGGTCCCCAATCAGATGCCGGAGCGGTGCTCTGGTGAACTCTGGCAGTCATCCACCCCTGCTGCCATGTTGGGAGATGGATGGGATGGGAGGGGCCACAACTAGGAACAAGGCAGACGCCCAGGGCTAGGAGAGTGGTGCCCCCCCCCTTTAAGGTTAATGATTTTAGCCTTTTATCACCTTTAATCAGACTATTGTCTATAGATTGTGGTTAAAAACCCCGATTAAAGGTAATTTCAGCAATTTTAGCCAATTATCATCTTTAATCAGGGTTGTTAACACATGCTAGCAGTGTGGTATCTCATAGCCACTGCACAAAGATGAAAGCAAAAATGTTTCTCTTAATTCATAGTACATAAATGCAGGGGCCCTTGAAAATCTGGGGCCTGTAGCATATGCTACTTTTGTTACGTGCTAGAAAACTGAACGAACACACATGATGCTGGAGGGATCCAGCAGGTCAGGCCACATCCATAAAAGGAGTGTCAGGCAGTGGAGAGGAAATGCTCCCAGTTTGACCGTCTCCGCTGCATCTGTTCCCATAATGAGGCTTTCATTCCAGGACATCTGAGTTGTCCTCCTCCTTCGGTAAATGTGATTTCCCCTCCATTGCAGTTTTCACTATATCTCCTCCATTTCCCACACATATGCCCTCATTTTACCCTCCCCCCATCCCGACATAACAAGCATAGGGTTCCACTCATTCTCACCTATCCCCCGCATCAGCCTCCGCCTCCCACGCATAATTCTCTGTAATTTCCACCACGTCCAACAGGGTCCCATCTCCAGACACATCCTCTTCTTCCCTCCCCTCTCTTCTTTCCCTGGTGTTTACCCCTCTGCCACTCCCTTGTCCTCTTATCATTTCTCACTCATTGTCCTGGCACATCCCTGAGACCATACCAACAGCTAAACCTGTATTTCATCTCCTCCCTCACCACCATACAGTCCTTCCAAGTGAAGGAACACTTCACTTGAATCTATAGTGGTCATTTACTGCATCCACTGCTCCCAGTCCAGCCTCCACTGTATTGGGGAGACCACGCGCAGATTGGCCAAATCCCTTCATTGACTACCCTCACTCGGTTCTCCACAACAGCCAACATTTCCCAAAGGTCAACCACTTTAATTTCACATCGCAGCATGTCTGCCCATGGCCTGCTGTGCTGCCAGAATGAGCACGTCATTTCCAACCAGACAGCATCAACACGGATTTCTCCACTTTCCATTAACCTTCTCTACATCGGAGATACTGGGCACAGATTGGGAGATTGCTTCGATGAGCACCTTCACTCCATCCGCACCAGTGACAGAGACCTCCCAGGGCCCAACCATTTCAGTTCTGTATCACACTCTCACACTCACATGTCTGTCCATGGCCTTGTGTACTGTCCCACCAAGACCACCTGCAAATTGAAGGAACAACACCTGATTTTACGTCTGGACACTCTCCAGCCGGATGGCATTAACATCGACTTCTCTGGTTTCTGCTAACCTGCTCTCTTCTTCCCCTTTCCCCTTCCCCCCCCTTTCAGTTCTCTTCCCTCCCTTCCCCCCTTCACCCAGGCATTCCTCCTCTTGATTGCTCCTGGCCCCTCCGTCCCTTCTCCACCTATCACCTCCTTCTTTGCAACCATCCCCCCCCCACACTTTTGCTTGGATGCCTGCCGACACTTTTCCTCACCTCAATAAAGGGCTCAAGACTGAAACGTCACTTCTGTATTTTTACCTTTGCTATATAAAGTGCACTGTTAGACCTGCTGCGTTTCTCCAGCTTTGTGTTTTTACTTCAAACACGATGTCTGCAGATTTTTGTGTTTTACTCCTCCCTTGTTTTCTCAAACCCCCTCCTCTCACCTTGCTTTCCCCAATTTATTTGACCCATTCCTTCTTCTCCTTTTCTTCTCTTTCTCCTTTCCTTTCTTGCCTCCCTTCCTTTTGATCCAAGGTTCCTCAGCCCTTTCCTTCAATCCACTTACTCCTGCCCCTTTCTCACCTGTATTTACCAGCCAAGACGCCAACATGCAGTCCTGCCCCTCCATCTATTTGGGGCATCTGCCTTTCTTTTGGTCATCTTGATGCTGGGTCTTGATCCAAAGCATTGATCGTCTTTTGCCTTCCATGGATGCTGCCTGACCTGCTGAGTTCCTTCATTGTTTTATGTGTTTCTCAAAGCACTTCTGGGGAATTTGCCCTGAGGTGCTCAGAACCATGCCTGCAGGTCACAGCTGGCTTACATCAGGACATTATCACTGGGGTTATCACTTAACATAAGCATCTGTGCACAGCAAGCCACTCTCAGAAAATATTGGGGCCATTATCCTTAATGACTGGCTTCACTACACAACAAGCAGGAACTGTAACAACAGCCTCCCATGCTGCTCTGGAAATGGACCACTATCACCAGTTTAGTTTCTTAGGCAGATCCACTGAACAATCGTTAGCGGCACAAACTGCTTGGATGTGTGTTATCAGTTCATCTGTTGTAACCATTATTTTGCCGTCCAGGTTGCCTCGTACAATTTAAATAAAGTTTGCAAAGGAGGCAAATGAGCTTTGGTGGCGTTAAACAGTTGACAATATCTTGGAACATTAGAAATGAATTGGGGTAGAAGTGCAATGGACCTCTATGGTGTAGGTGGACTAGCCCTTAAAAAGGGTTAAGTAAGTGAACTTGCCAAAAGAAATTGGATTTATTTCTAGAGGTGCAAAGATTTGTATTAAACATATTGGATGTGGGACAAGTTCAGATGGAATCTTGTGGGCAGCTCAGGCCTCTGTCTAATTGTGAAAGTGTGTATTAGAAAAAAAAATTTCAAGAACCTGCACCACAGTTTACTTTGTGGTTAGCGCAACACTATTACAGAATCAACGACCCGGATTTGAAGCCGGAGTCTGTCATGAATTTGTATGTTCTTCTCCACGATCTGCGTGGGCTTCCTCCAGGTGCTCAGGGTACCTCCACTGTCCAAATATGTGCGGGGTTTGGAGATTAATGACCGAATTCGAGTACTTGGTGGGCTGGAAGGGCCTATTTACTATGCTGTATCTCTGAAATAATTTAAAAAAAATTAGTACCTGAACTGAGCAATTGGAAAACATTGAATAGGAAGAGCCTTTTTGTTTACCAAAAAGAACATTTAGAGGTCGTGTGATAGAGATCCTTAAAATTATAAATAGCTTGGAAAGGGTATTTCCATGCAAAAGAACACAGAGAAAGGCACCAAAAATATGAGATCATAGTTCATGATAGCAACATATTCATTCATCCTGAGGGCAGTTAGAATGTGAAACTTAAGATCAAAAGAAGTTGAGGCAATTCCTTTGATACTTTCTGAAGATTACATTGTGAATGAAATGGAGAAAAATAAAACAACAAAATGCTGAAAGGTTGAAATGATGGAGATGGAAGGGGTGGAGACACATGCACTAATCAATCACATGACCTGTTTTGCATAAATCTGAAGATTCAATTTATTGTCATGTAATAAAAACAGTGCCATATTACATGAAATTGCCTTTTGACTGCGGTAAGTCAGACAGATTCGCCATCGGCAAATACTGCCTGAAGCACTTCTTACAGTCAGAGAAAGAGAAGCAAAAGAGAGTCGTTTCACCGCCCCCCCCCCCCCCCCCCAGAGTATCCATGCATTTTCCTCCAGTACTTCCGCAGCCTCTGCAGCCACACGGAGTCTTGTCCAAACCATCGGCAACTCAAGCTCCAGATCTGAACCTCTGCTAGGCCAACAGCCCACAGCCTGCATGGGGTCCCTTGCCTCGAGTCACAAACAGCCTACAGCTGCAGTGCCCCTCGCTGGTCCATCGCCAGGGTCAACATCCCACAGGGTCATCTCCTTCTCAGAAGTGGACGGTCTCCCTGTTTCCTGGTGCCCTGAGCCAGTCCTCCGCTTCCTTGGAGTCTGCAAACCTCTCGTGGCTGCTGCCAATCAGAGGTGCCACCATCTTGAGTCCTGCCGTTACAGCAGCTCCTGTAGTGCTGCCATTTCAACTGCACAAGTAGAAAATGGAAAGGAGCCCCTTCCCTTCATGTGCAATGGAGGTAAAACATCCATTGGAGTCTCCTTAAACAAGATAGATAAGAGCAATCCCAGGAAAATGGGCTACAAGGCAGAGCCAGATGCAAGTGAGGACTGTGCACACTTGCAGGGACAATATTGCCTCTGTGGAAAATCTCAGCACCACAACTTCACTGCTGAATGCAAGTCTTGTTGAGGAAAGGTCAATGATTCCCAATAAAGTTATGTTGCCAGCCTTTGCTTTACAGTGGTAAATGGTATCACTGAGCATTATTTTGCAGTTTCACACTGGGCATATGTATACTTGGAATAATGATCTATTGCTTTTGATTACTAGAGTATTTTCCATTGTACTCTCCATGCACTGAGACACAATTAGATTCAGTGGACATCTTTCCCACCCCTATCTCACCCACCTTATACACAAGGCACAGTAAGGAGGGTTGGTCGTGTGTGAGAAATTGGTGAGAGGGGTTTGTTCACTAAAACTAATTGTGAATGCTTATTTCTGTTACTTTGTCAGATGATTGTGAGGTCTTGGGTGGTAACCTGCTTAAAATTGGACAATGCCTATTTTAACCCATGAGAATTAATAAGAAGCATGCATCTGCTTTACTGGCATGTCTGTCTTGCTTGAAATGAGCGTGGTCCCATTAAATTCAGGCCCGTCACTGTTTTACATTTTTAAAACATTTATTTTTTTTTGTTGGATTACATTAGAACAATCTTTTAATTTTTCTCCTGAAAAATTAATCATGTGATTAATCAAATGATAATACAATTGGAATGATTGCCTATAAACTAGATGGCCACAGATCTAATCCCAGGCCACCCAATACTTGAGGACACCTTCTAGATATTTAAATACACCACATCTACCTGCTCTCCTCTGTCCACTGTGCTTGTTGTATCCTCAGAAAACTCCAGTGAGTTAGTTGAACATAGCCCACCCTTCCTGAATCCATGCTGCATCAGCCTGATGGAACAATTTCTGTCCAGATGTCTTGTTATTTCTCACTCAATCTTAAGCTAAATTGTTTGCAGTTACCTGCCGTTTGTCTTCATTTTTTTTTATATAAATAGTGGTGTTATATTTGCTGCATTGCAATCCTGCAGGGCCTGCTCAGAGTCCAGAGATGGTCCTCCAGCATTTCTTTTAGTACCCTGTAATGCATTCCATCAAGACCAGAGTACTAATCTACCTTTAGGCCTACAAGTTTTTCCACTAACTGCCTCTTTAGTGATAGCTATTGTATTGTGGTTTTCACCTTCCATTGTCTTTTTGGCATGTGACCCATATGAAGATTAACAGTACCACCCACTCAACCTAACCATTACCCAGTCCCACCACACACATATACATACACACGGAGACATGTATAGACACACACATACATATACACACACATGTATAGACATACACAGAAATATATAGACACATGTATAGACACACACATAGACATATAGACACACATGTATAGACACACATGTATAGACACATAGACATATATAGACACACACACAGACATATATAGACATGCACACATGTATAGACAAACCAGACATGTATACACACATATAGACACACACTTAAAGACACAAACACACATATAGACACACACACATGTACATATAGACACACACACATATAGACACACACACAGAAATGTATATATATCACACACACGATTACACACACATTCACACAAAACACAGACACGTAAACACACAGACACAAAACACACACACACACATGGAGACATGTATAGACACACACATGTGGACACATGTATATATACACACATACTACATACGAACATGTATGTGTCACACACACACACACATACACGATTACACATACGTGCGCAGAAACTAAAATAAAAAGATAAAAATACTCATCTGGTCAGGCAGCATCTGTAGAAAGAGGATAAAGTTCACGACTTAGGACACAGAACTTCAGAGTGATGAAGGGGCACAGAAGTGAAATATTAATTGATTCCCCTTCCATAGATGCTGCCTGACCTGCTGAGCTTGCAGAGTTTCCAATTTCCACCATCTGCAGTTCCCCCCCCACCCCACCTCCCTCACACAAGAAGAAACAAACATCATCTTTGCAGCTCATCATGGCCATGTATTATATTGAAAGTGGGTATCATGGTCCACTGCTGCCTTTGGTAAAGGTATGATACACATGTAAGGGGTGAGTAACGGAGGGATAAAGGAGAGATCAGGATCTCGGAGAATGATTTTATGTTCTGTTGCACTCATTGTCAAGATTAATTACGACAGAAGGTGGGGGGAGAAAATCAAGCACATTAGCAAACCAGGTGTGTGCAAGTTGTTTTGGCCAGTTTTGGTTGTACTTTCAGTTATTTTTTACATTTCATGTTCTAGCCAATGTGAAAATATTTAAATAACTACCTGGTAAAAATCTTCAGCTTTATATCTGCATTGCTTCAAGCTAATATACAGCAGAGCTTTTATAGAGTAGCAGGCCTTGCATTTCCACATAATATTTACAGCACATTTGAGTACTGCATTTATGGATTTCTTCTCAATAGTTTGAAATATTGTTGAGATGTTGCAAGGTTCACAGCCTGCAACTCATGCTGGAATCAGAACAGAGCTTGCATTATTCAACTCAGCTGTGTTATGACACTTTGATGTGTAATGTTAACAGAGCATTAACATTTTCAATTATAAGTCACAGTGAATGTGCACACCAGTGAAGAATGAATTTGCATAAGAAGGTAATGAAAAAACTCTACAATGTTGTGTGAAGGCATGGTGCAGTCCAGCAATAGATGTGGAACATTTGATAGGTGAGATTTTGCAAGAAGCAATCAAAAAATATCAATCTGGTTCATGGTAAACTTGATCATTTTTTTGGAAGCAGGCCCTTCTCTCCTCAATCTTTGGCTTCAGGGGAAGTGCGGAAAGACTGGAAAGCGGCTAATATTGTGCTGTCAGTTGGAATGGGCAGCAAGGGCAAACCAAGAACTGCAGATTAATAGTGGGTAAGTTGCTGAGGGGATTCTGAAGTCTGCAAGACGCTGTGATTGCATGAGACCACAGCAATGCTGGAGGAACTCAGCCGGTCTCGTAGCATCCAGAGGAGGTAAAGATATGCTCCTGACATTTCGGGCCTGAGCCCTTCCTGACAGGGTGGGATCTACCAGCACTGGGGTCAGCAGGGATTGATGAGAGGTGATCAACCTGGCTTTGTGTGTTGAGTCTCATGAGTCTGATAGGGTTTTTTTTTTGAAGAGGTGACAAAATGGAGGGAAAGATTTGCAAGGCAGGCTAATCTGCAAGGAGAGTTGGATGAAGTGATCAATTGGATTCAAAATTAGCTTTGTGAGGCCAGGATGTCTGTAAAGAAGGTGATGTCTTAATCAAACATATATTCGACTATTTACACTTGATACACTATGATGTGCTGTTAGACAGAAGCAAGCACACAAAACGGAAGAGATTGTACAACAGGCTTTAATCGACAAAGACATCCCCAGAGCAGGGCTGGCTGTGCTGCTTTAAACTCTGAGTGCGTCTTCGGAGGGCCGGCTCAGGCTTATATCCTGGAGGGTGATTGACACCTGACCGGGTGGGACTTGATACATTAGGTCGGCTGATTGACAGCTGGCCAGGTGCTGTCCTGTCCCCCTTACACTCCTGCAGGTACAGAGGTTGCACCCTGCAGTAGGCCAGCGGTACACTCCTGTAGGTACAGAGGTTGCCCCCTGCAGTAGGCCGGTGGTGTACCACCACATACACATCTCTCTATTCCTTACATATCATGTGTCTGTCTAGAAGCCTCTTAAATGCTACTATTGCATTTTTTTCCACTGTTATCTACAACAGCCCATTCCAAGTTCCTACCATCCTCTGTGTACAAAATGTTGCCCCTCATATTTCCTTTAAACTTCCCCCAACTCATTTTAAACAAGGGGACTCTTGAGTGAGAGATTTTTACACTGGAAGGAAGATTCTGACTGTCTACCCTATCCATGGCTCCCTTCAGCCAAGGGTAGGAAAAAAGTGAATGTTCACAGTCTTTTTCCCAGGGCTGGCAATTCTAAAATTTGAGAGCATTGGTTTAAGACGAGAAGGGAGAGATTAAATGGGAGGCAATGTTTTCAATCAGAGGGTGGTTTGTATGTTGAGAAAACTGCCAGAGGAAGCTATAGAAGTGGGTACACTGACAATGTTCAAAAGACATTTGTACAGAATATTGGATTGGAAAAGTTTTGAAGTATATGGACCATAGGGGACTATCCCAGAATGCTGACTTGGTCGGCAATGAAAAGTCAGGCCAAAGGGACTCTTTCATGCTGCGACTCTGTCTCGATCCTGCTGAATCTATACAAATGTCTAAGACTGTCAACCATCTCATTCTCTTTCTCGGGAGTTCATATTTGAAGAGAGTCATTTTCATTGGCAATGAGGGGGGAAAGAAACCATGAGCCGCTGGGTAGAAGCCATCCCAAAATGAGCAATGATGTGCCATCAATAATCACAACAGATTGAGTTGTGCAACTATCAGGCTTTTATTAACTATAGACTGGAACAGCCATCGAAGCAGAGTGGAATGAGGCTATGGATAGGATCAGTCTCAAGAGATGTGTCCATCCGGCAGCAGCCAATCATAGCATAACAGTGGATTACCACAAGTAAACAATAACAATTCCATCATCACCATCTGTCTGAAGTGAAAATTGTCTTCAGAAAATCAAATCTGGTAGCTCTCGATGTCCTAACATCAGAATCAATCTTGTCTCCTCCCATCCGTGATCTTTAATGTAACAATATCTTTTGACTCTTGTCATAAAGCTCCAAGAAATTTCTTGCCACATTTAAATATGGGATTAAAAGGTTGCATCCCTTCAGGTTGAAAGGAGTTTGACTCACTCATTTGTCTGATTTCCTTCACGTCACCCCATGGATACAGAATCATTTTAAGTGAACTGATCTTGCAAATGCAAGCAAGGTCAATTCACCTCAATCATTGCATTCAACTAAAACTGCAACAGCATTGAATTATCAGCCCCGACATTTTCAGTAAATAAGGCATTTTAAATCTATCTGCACAGATTAAAGCTGAAGGAATAGCTATGGAAATGTGGAAATAATTCTCTTTCGCTGCCACGGCAGTGTAAATTCATGCATAAAAGACAAATCTGTACACTTAAGCAAAATTCACCATTTGATGGATGCCTCGTGGAATAATCTATTGGAATTATTGCAGAATGAATTTAACTGAAATCAAGTTACCATCAAACGTTACTTAATAGCTATAAATGTAATTAAATATTAAACTGTGATGGTTGCTCATGTGAGCCACAAACCTCAAATTATAGAAGCCCTGTAGATAAATCTGAACAAAGGAAATTGGTAGTTGAAGTTAAAAATAGTTGCTGATTTTCTTTAAACCTGCAAATACAGAGGGTTACATGATTTTTTTTTAAATGTTGAGCTGGGAAGACAGCGCATGGGGTAAGACTAAAACAGTAGATGTGTTTTTTTTTTCTCTCTCTGAGCAATGCCCTCTGATCTTCCTCAATATTGTGCTGCAGAGCAGTTCCTATCATCTCTGACATTTCCCCGTATTGCACGTGGGTGGCTCAAACGGCGACGGCTCAAACGAAAGAAACCGCAATGAATTTTATCAGATTATCATGCTACACTGATTCTGCTTTCATTTCAATGGTTAGTGTTAGCAGAGCAGTTAGCAATCAGGACCAGGGTTCGAATCCCATGCTGTCTGGAAGGAGTTTGTACGTTCTCCCCGTGTGTGTGTGGGTTTTCCCCGGGGGCTCTGGTTTCCTCCAACTGTTTGAAACGTACTGGGGGTTGTAGACCAATTGGATCTAAATGGCCTGTTTCCGTGCTGTATGTCTAAATTTAAATTTAAATTTAAAAACATTAAAAAATAGGTCGCACAAAACCAGAGACTTATTGAACTTTGCTTTCCGATCTGTGACTTTTTATCCCTTATTGAGGTCTGAGTCTATCAATATTCAATTGCATTTCTATGTTTTCAATGGAAGAAAAAAATAATAATTTGAATGCATTTGTACATAAGATTACACTGTGCGGAGTACTTGAGAAGGCAAAGGCAGTGGAAGAAAAGGCATGTGTGAGAGAGAGAAATCAAATGGTTTATCAGTGTCACTGGTTCCAATGCTTTTGTTACTCACTCCAAGGTATTTCAGCATGTTGCATTTGACACACATAAAGTAATAAGGTGGCATAATTGCACCAATAAGATTTCCATTTTCCTAGACTACATCTTAAAAAAAAGTAAGTTTTAGTTAAGTGATAGACTATACCAGAGCATAGAAATGTTTCCAAATTCTCCTGCACAGTGCTAGCCTCTTCCCATTTTAGGGGCCAATTCAACCTCCAATTTTACTGTACAAGGAATTAATTTCAGTACAACTCACACCCAGCTCAGCCAATTGGCAAGTATGGCAGGCTATGCTTTGCCCATGCTCACTTGTAGAAAACAGAGCAGGGAGCAAATGACTGTTCCTGTTGCAGTATTGATCTGAGGTCATAATGCCATTTGTTGACCATAAGCAGGAATCTCCTTGATTTTCGACATTCCTGACAGAGGCCCAAAACATTGACTACTTTTTGCTTCCTCTGGATGCTATGTGATATGTTGAGTCTCTTCAGAACTTCTGTGTCAGTTTTGTATCCAATTTGCCATCTCTCCTCGGATCCCATTTATCCTCAATGTCTGCACTAGCCGACCATGTGGGACTTTGTTAAATGCCTTCCTAAAGCCGATGTAGACCATGTCAGTCACCCTGCCCTCATTAATTTTCCTGATCATTTGCTCAAACTGAATCTAATTTGTGAGACAAATTTCCCATGATCAAAGATAACTCTCCCTAATCCAAGTGCAAATAGTCGGAGACTTTCCCACCAGTGTAAGGCTCACCGGCCTGCAACTCCCTGGCTTGTCCTTGCACCTCTTCTTAAATAAAGGCACAACCTTGCCCATCTTCCAGGTACCTTACTCACGGCTAACAAAGATACAAAACTGTGTCAGAGCTCCAACCCTCCACTCCCTTACTTCCAACAATGTCGAGACGTTTATAATCACTGCACTCTCCATTGAACTCATTCTCCAAGATAAAGAAGATGATAGTGTTCATTTAAGACCTCACCCATGTCCTTTGGCTCCACACATGGACTACCATACTGATCCTTAAGGGGTCTTTCTCTCTCTCCATTTACTCATTTGCTCTTCATATTGAATCTTTCAGGATTCTCTTTTACGTTTTCTGCTGTCTTTAACTCATGTTCACTTTTTGCCCTCAATTTTCTTCATGAGTGTGCACCAGCATCCCCTTAGGGGATTTGTTTTATCCCAGATTCTGATAAGTCTGATAGTGAGTGAGCAGCATCTGAAGAATTTCATCTCTACAATGAAGTCCCTATCCCAAATGCAAAGAGTCAAGTTGCCTGCCGCCAAACCCACCATGAAATAATTGACAAACAACAAGTTGGCATAGTACTCTTGCATAACTCAACTGTTCCCACCGTAGTACAGCAACTCTCCCAGAACATTGGATGTCTGCTCGGGCACAAGGTAACCTTGGCTCCAGAGATCAGTTGGGGCTATTTGAGCAAAAGCAGAAGATTCTTAGAAGGACCTATTATTTCACCACATGCATCATCTTCCAGAATATGGCAAGCAGGCTAAATAACAATTCCTTGGACTGGAAGCCTCCTGAAGCATACTTCACTTTGAACCAAGGATAATCTCTTAAGTTGTGGTCACTTACAACCTCATCTTACAACCTCACTAGACCATTGCAACCTCACTAGACCATTACAACCTCATCTTACAACCTCACTAGACCATTGCAATCTCACTAGACCATTACAACTTCATCTTACAACCTGACTAGACCATTGCAACCTCATCTTACAACCTCACTAGACCATTACAACCTCACTAGACCATTACAACCTCATCTTACAACCTCACTAGACCATTGCAATCTCACTAGACCATTACAACCTCATCTTACAACCTCACTAGACCATTGCAACCTCACTAGACCATTACAACCTCATCTTACAACCTCACTAGACCATTGCAATCTCACTAGACCATTACAACTTCATCTTACAACCTGACTAGACCATTGCAACCTCATCTTACAACCTCACTAGACCATTACAACCTCATCTTACAAACTCAATGCACCATTACAACTTCAAATTAGAACCTCACTACACCATTACAACCTCATATTCTGCATCTCATTGGAGGAGATCATTCATTCCACACCAGCTCTCAGACCAAGCCCATTGATCCCATTTCTGCACTATTTGTCCCTTACATGCCCATCAAATCCATCCTGGTGATCTTGCACCCATTGATTTTGTGGGTGACTTACAGCAGCCAAGTAAACTACCAACTGGCATATTTTAGGGATTTGGGGGAAAAAATAAAGCATCTCAGAGAATCTCAGATATGAAATAGGAATATGCGAACTCTAGCACCAGAGGTCAGGATGGAAGTTGAGTCGCTGGAATGTGAGGCAGTAGCACTACCTGCTGCCTTACCTGATGCTCACCATCGCGTGGACTCAGCCATGAGTGGTCACTGCACAGCATCTGAGAATGGGGGAAGAGGAAATGCAGCAATGCAGGTTTAACGGCACAAGGCCTTGTCTAAACACAGCCAGTTTGGTCATGCGTTTGATTGCTTTGGACTTCAAACCTCAGGTGATAATGCAATATAACTCATGGAACAACACCGGATTCATCATGACGGTCATCCACAAGAGGTAATCCAATCACCTTGCCTTGGCTTTCAACAGCATAGCCAATACCTCATGTCAGAAAAGAGCACCGACTAGACCTCAGCACGTGATTATTTTAGTTTATTGGAAAGTGGATATTCTGCAATGAATGTGCATCATTTGGCTGCCCAAACTTGTTCGAATGCAGTGGGGTTTCTCCTAGCTAGTGTAAAGGTTCTGATTTGTAGAGGAAGAGATGGTGGATGGAATCGAGGATGCTTCAAGAGCTTTGAACCTTGGCAACCAGCTACCTCAGAAACCTTCTTACATGGTTAGGTGACAGACAGAACACATATACTGAGTGGCATTGGTGGGATCTAGTGTGCTGTTGTCGTGAAAAGTATTCTCCCGCTAATGTTCCACAAAGTCACAAGTATTCTGCTGGCTGATATCAAAGTGACCTGAGTAATTTGTTCAGATTGATGAATGGAGAGCGCGATGATGGACATCTAATATGTTGGAACGTTTCTTGTGATGCGCTGAAAATTGCAACATTACACATAGGGTCCTTCATGGTGGTTGGATCCAGGGCCACCATGCTGAGAAAAGGGATCCAGGTCAGACGGAGCTGGAATTCTCCATGGCTTTCGCAAAGGCTCTCAGGCAGGAATGTCAGTGGCCCAAATGACCTGATATATAAGCCGTCAACTTTCAGACACCTCTGGAGTAGAACACTGGCGAGACCTCAGCTTCTGGAGACCTGGAAGCTGCTGTCTTCTCTGCTTGATTGCACTCTCTATGTGGTTACCCCCTAACATAACCACCATCTTCAGAATTCCAATGACTGGGTTGGTAGTTGGTGGTTGCAATTTTCAGATCAAGTCCCTTTTCCTCGTGGCCCTTTGACTGCAAGACCTGAAGAAATAGTAATAAGGGTCATCACTGTGGGGTCTTCAACCAGCTTCACCATCGACGTGACTGGTCCAATGTTTGTCAACCTCCTTCCCACTTGGCCAGGTACGAGTTCTTGGTGATCTGGTAATGGTTCGATGAGGGGGCAAGAGATAAATGGGAGCGACACTGAATTGTGGAATGAGAGAAAAGTTGGATGTGCCGTGGAGAATTAATGCAATCTGATGCCTTCGTACTGTGGCTGAATACAAAATCTCACAGATCGTGTCCAGCACACCCCTCCAGCAAGTGAGCTGATGGGCACCGACTTAACTGATGCTGGACTGTCATTGTAGAGTGGATAGGTATGGTCCAATTCCACAGGAGCAAGAGATATTAAATGTCTTGGACCATGTGTAGGCGATAAGCCTGCCATGGATCAATCACTAAAAGTGTGTGAAAACAGTGAGGTGGGGATGTTGTGGTCAGGGTGTGAGGAAGTGGTAGGGCATGTATATATGTCCCCATTGATAAAAAAAAATGTATTAGTGAGCAAAGTGGGTGCATTGTGTGGAGCAAACCACAAGGTTAGTGGTGCAGTTTTGAGTGGTGTACTCATTAATGTCCTAATAAGGTCTTTTAAATTCATTCATGTGGCATGTTTCATCTTGCACTGATCAGTTTGTCCCATTCCCAAAGAATTCAGGACTTGACTCCCGAGGAAGCAGGGGTACTTTTCTTATATACTCCATCTTTCCAAGTAAGCTAATGGTTCACTCCAATCAACCCGCAATTGTGAAATTGAATCCCTTGCAATAAAGCCAATAAATAACACAATTAACATAGTTTCATATTATAATCTGTAAGGAGGCCAGAGCACAAATTGGCAAACATCTCATTCTAATTGAAGAAGGGCATCGCAATCCCTAATCACATTTTACAACACTTTCCAATTCAACAAATTACAGTATTTATGTCATGGTACAAGCAGCTCATAATGCAAGTTTCCACCGTTACCAATGAAATATATATTGAACAAATATTTCTGTCACAATTCTGATGAAATTGTCTGCAGTCAGACAATGGCCAGATGAATTCTCTGTGGGGATTATTTGGGCTGTTTAAATGATGTGATCCAAATCCTGCTGAGCACTGGGGCTGCAAATTCATCCCTCACAATATTCAGGTCCAAGCTTGTTACAGGTATCACAACCAAGGCCCTTCAAGGTTTCTGAGACAACACCAATCAGCAATCACTTTACATGATAGATAGAACAAGAGGGCTGACCAAGCACATGCAAAGACTGGTAGATCCAGGATACTCTGTTCGCAGGAGTCCACTCGAGGTATGTGAGGCAGTGACAACTCGAGTTGGGAAAGAAGGACCTCGCTAGTCATGTTGAGCTGGCCAAATCATGGGAACAGGCCAGGTCAGTCAGCAGATGAACTGGCCTGACAAAGGCCAAGCCGTTTTAAGAACAGAATATAAATGTTGCAGCACAGTACGGGGCACTTCCAAACATACCTGAGTACTTACCTGTGAAGCTAAATATCCCAAACATTATGGTGCCCTGAAATGAGGGCTCTGTGTATAATGTTACAAGCCCAAAACCCAGCAGCATTAGATTTTCACCAAGACAAGTGGTTTTTAAAACAAAAGTTATTTTTAATCAATTTTAAACATGAATATAGAATCAAATTTTAACTTAACTCTATACTTAATTAACCCCCTTCTAATTCTAAGTGCAAGTGTATGTAATGTGTGTGTAAATTTAAGAAAAGTTCTTTGGTTCACAGTTCAATCTCACTTCTCCTTCTTCCAAGTTCTCTGGATGCAGGCAATTCTTATGCTGTGCACAGAATTTAACATGTATAAAGTTCACCAGGCTTTGGTGCTCGAAAGGTAAATGTTTACCGCTCAGGAAGGTTCTTGTAGAGTTTGCAGAGAGAGAGATTTGTTATTCCAGGATTTCCACAACTGAGGTACCTCCATTAGTCACCTCAATGTCTCGCTGATGAAACTTGCCCCATCAGGGTTTTCCAGATGGTAACTTCTTTCTTCAAGCTACCACAGAGTTCCATTCCTCTTATTCCAAGAGAAACATCAGACAGAGCATTTCCAGCCATCCACTGCTTTGGAACTTTGCTTCCAACCAGTTCTTCCTGGCTTGCAGTGTTCAGCAGCTTTAGTGTCACCCACACTAACTGGGAGAGCGTCTCTTCTCTCTCTCCAACTGAAACTTCCAGCAAACGCACATGACTCACTCACTTGCAAAACCCCCACCTTCTTCAGCAAACCACAGCAGTTCTTTCTTCTGCTCAAGCTGTTGTTAGATAAACAAAACCCAAGATGATCTTCCTGTGCACTCCAACAAAACCCTTGAAAAGAGCTTCCAACAGCCTGAGTGTCTCCAGTCCATTCATTTTATGATGTCATACTTGTGAAATGTGCTTAGCATTCTCCATTCTTTCTGCAGTTATTGAATATGAATTCTTCAGTCTTTCAAATAAGATCTGTCTTAAAATGTGTGTATGTATGTAACCTTACTCTCAATCTCACAAATTCCTCTCAATATTATAATTCATTACAATAAAAAGTGCTGTAATTTCTACAAAGTCAATCCACATTGTGTACAAATAACCTTGAATAAAATGTGGAATGTGCACTTCAATTACACATGAATTCTTTGATTATAAATGTAAAACTGTGGAGCAAATGGGGCAAATAAAGGAAAAAAACTGTCTATTCCAATTGGAGGCGTGTGTGTGTGAGAGAGAGTGAGATCATGGCTATCCCTCGAGGTCGAGGATGATGGACTTTGTTCTGTTGATCTATTTATGGGTTGTCAAGTGGTTTATGAGTCCACGCTTGGCTTTGAAAGGTCTTCCACATTCAGGACAGGTAGATCAGCCTTTGGCTGTTGCTGCTTCTCTTTCCATTTACTTCTCTTTTCTTCCAGTTCTGCACATCGGACGTCACTGTTCTTTCCCAGATGATGGTTGGCCAGAGTTTCCTGTCCTTGGCATTGGTTTCCCAATTATTGATGTCAATGTTACATTTCTTCATGTTGGATTTTAAGGCATCTTTGAATATCTTCTGTTGTCCACCTCTTTTACCCTTGCCTTCATTAAGGTTGGAGTAGAAGATTTGTTTTAGCAGATGTTCATCTTCCATCTGAACAACATGACCGCTCCATCTTAGTTGGTTCACAATAATATAGACTTCAATGTTTGTTATTTTTGCTTCATTTAGTATGCTGACGTTAGTTCTTCGATTTTCCCAGCTGATATTTGAAGACGGAGTTGATGGAACTTTTCAAATACTTTCAGATGTCGTCGGTATGTTGTCCAGGTTTCTGATGCATGGGAATCACCAACGCTTATTACACTAACTTTTGGTGTCTGTTTGAATGTCATGATCATAAAAGACTCTCAAAAGCTATTCCAGGGCATTTAAGAGGATGTTGGATCTCGTCATTAAGGTCAACATTGGAAGAGAGGTGTCTTCCAAGATACTGAGAGTTCTCCACATTTTCCAGGGTTGTTTTGCCAAGGTGATTTGATGGTTCTATCAGATTTGTCTCAGTTGGTGACGGTTGGTAGGAGACAGGGAACTCGTTCCCTGATATTGTAAAATACAAATTTCATAACATTTGGCTGCAGGCTGCCATGTGGAGGTTTACTCCTTCAGTTTTGTTGGACCTCACTCTGGCAGTCGAGCGGGCCCAGGATGGACAGGTCAGTGTGGGAATGGGAAGGGCAAGTCGAGTTGAAATAGAACAAGACTGGGAGATCAGATTGACCACTGGGTGGAGTCCAAATTGAATAGTTGGCAGAAATTAGCAGCCCCTAGGCCGCCAGGACACAAACCATCATGGCATGCACACTCAAAAAAGAATTTAAGCTGCCATTGTCCCTTGTGAGGTTAAATTTGGCACAAAATCTCTAAGCAGCATGAGAGAGAAAGAGATAGAGCAAGAGAGAGAAAGGGGGAGAAAGAGAGACCACAATCGCAATCCATGACAGAGTGGGAGGAAGAAATAACTGAATCAAAAATTATATTCTGCATTGATTTGTAGAACTTTTATCTCAATCTACACTAAGAATAGTTAATTCTTTTGTGCAATATAAGCACCGTGCTGTTCAGAACAAGCAGCTTAAAATTGGACATTGCATAATACATTTTATTCATTTCTTTATCTACTGCCTTGGTATTGATGCCCTACAAAGAGAATTCATAATTAAATTAAAATAAATTGAATCCCATTTATTTTGCTTCTTGTGTGAGGCTGTTAATATTTCCTTTCCTCATGGCTGAATCCTGTACTACAAAATATAGTGTTGTATTGACAAATCATAACAATGTAGTCGATGTTTCTGCAACCAACTGCTCACCAGGAAACTGATTAAAATTGGCTGTACAGTTTTTTGGGTTCGGTGCCAAATCATCTTACGATGACATCCAGAGATTTGTTTGCTTCAGACCAATGCAATGCTCTTACAGAGCTAGTTCGAATCTGTCACTGTCTGTAAGGAGTTGGTGCATTCTCCCCATGTCTGCGTGTTTTGTATCATCCAGGTGCTCCCGCTCACCTTCCAAAAACATACACTATTTGAAGGTTAATTGCTGTATTTGAGCGGCATGGGCCAGATGGGCCTGTTACCATGCTGTACGTCGAAATTAGAAAAAAAGTTAATGACTGCAGTGAACTGGAATTCACTGGGAGAGTGCTGTATTGAGGACTGGCCCTGTCTCCCGGCTGCACCCCCATTTACCCATATATAACCCTGGTTTCCCGCCTAAACCCAGAACCCCTCTGAAGCCTACTAGTGACCGACCCATTGTTGAAAGCTAATAAAAGTGTTTGCTCTCCCTCCAGTCAAGTGTGAGCTTTTATCGACCTACAATTTTATTAGGATGGAGGCGTTACTCAAGCCCAGCATACTGCTAATAGACCCCCAGTCCCCCGACATGGCTGAGGAGTTCGCTTATTGGCTAGACTACTTCCAGGCCTACCTGAATGTGACCAGGGACATCTTCCACACAGCTCCGAAGGTCAGCGCTTATCTCCAGGGTAGGAACGAAGGGGTACGCAGTTGTCAGAGACTGCCAGACATATAAAGTTGCCATCGAGACACTGAAGGCTCACTACATGAAGGCCCCGAACGAGGTCCTAGCAAGGCACCGGCTCGCTTTACGTCGCCAATGGCCCAAAGAGTTGATCGATGACTGCCTGCTGGATCTGCAGATGCTTGCTAAGAAGTGCAGGTATGAAATGGCTTCGGCCTGCGTCCAAGAAGACAAGAAGATCCAGGACACTCTGATCGCAGGAGTCTACTTGAGGTATGTAAGGCAGTGACAACTCAAGTTGGGAAAAAAGGACCTCGCTAGTCATGTCAAGCTGGCTAAATCACTGGAACAAGCCAGGCTCAAAAATGATGATCTCGAAGCCAGCAAACTCGTGCTCTCAGGTGAGCAACTCCAAGGACTGGCTGCTCTCACTACGGCTGCCCCTGTTCTAATGACTGCCGCTTCCTATGCCAGGGAGTGCTTTTTCTGTTGAAAAGGACAGCACCCCCAAGCCTGCTGCTCCATCTGCAGAAAGAAGGGACATTGGGTGAGGGTCTGCTGCATGAATGGAGGTGCAGGGAAGTCCACGGCCTGCACTGCTCCTGGATCAGATTCTAGTCCCAAGCTGTCTGTCCAAACTCGCCCAAGATTGCCTGCTGTGTGTCCCACTGCCTTTGGAAATGGCGCAAAAAGGCTCAGAGGCCATCTTACTGTGGCCCGAATTCAAATTCAGTGCCATCATCGCCAGAGGAGGAAGGAGGGTGGCCATCTGGCTGTGCCACGAGGTCGGCGGCATCTTACTTGCACAGGTCGACTCAGGATGGAGGGGACCACTCAAGCGAGAAAAAAGGTGTCTCCAGCAAACTGGCATTGCTGGTCCTTGACCAGAATAGACAGAGTATATGTGAATAGGCTCTTCCCCTTGAGGGTAGGTGAGATTGGAATGAGGGGGCATAAGTTAAGGGTTAGGGGTAAAAAGTTTAGAAGTAACATGAGAGGAAGCGAGTGGTGACTGAGTGGAATGACCTTCCGAAAGAGGTAGTTGCAACAGGGTCAATTTTGTCATTTAAGAGAAAGATGGATGAGTGGATGGATGGGAGGGGATTGGAGGGTTATGGTCAAGGAACGGGTGGGTGGGTCTAGAGGATTTCACTTAAATCAGTGCGGACTAGAGAGGCCGAGATTACCTGTTTGTATTCCACTTGACCCCAGAATCTGCAAATGTTCTTGTGTCGCATACACTTCTGTTGAATGACTGCAAATGACTCAGTAGAGATATCCAGGCTATAGATACCATCTATTCACACTTTCTGGAAGGGAATAGCAAAGGCACATTTGCTGTGCTCACTCCTGCCTTATCGTACATCAGTTCTCTAAAGCTGCATCAAGGTTCAAAACAAAATATAACTACTTCTGGCAGCCTGAATGCGGATCAATGGCCGTCTTCATTACCCATAATCCCCCATGCAGCTGGAACTGCTCTGCTGGTGCCAGTGCCAGGGAAATGTGCGTCAATTCTACAATGCCAAATACATACATGGAGGCAACCCATGCCAGATTTGTCACGGATTCTGGTGAGCTCTGGCACCTAAAAAAAAATTTGCTGCACCCCTGAGAGATAGAGAGAGAGAGAGAGAGAGAGAGAGAGAGAGAGAGGGGGGGGGGGAGAGAGAGGGGTGAGGAGAGAGAGGGGGAGAGAGAGAGAGGGGGAGAGAGAGAGAGGGGGAGAGAGAGGGGGAGAGAGAAGGGAGAGAGAGAGGGGGGAGAGAGAGGAGAGATGGGAGACAGAGAGGGGGGAGAGAGAGAGAGAGGGGGGAGAGAGAGAGAGAGGGGGGGAGAGAGAGGGGGGAGAGAGGGGGGAGGAGAGAGAGGGGGGAGAGAGAGAGAGGGGGAGAGAGGGGGGAGAGGGAAAGGAGAGAGAGAGAGAGAGAGAGATTCCAAGTCATTGGGGTTTATAATGTACAGTTAAACAATCACTTTGGCAACCCACTGATATATTTTAAACATAAAGTATAATATGCTTCTATCCAAATTCACGGCACTCATGGAACAAGATGATATTACTAAACAGCTATTCACGAGGAACGTGAACGGAACAGTGAAAAGAATAAGGGCAATAAGACCACAATGAAGATTTTATTAAAATGTGTCATTGACGATGCTGGAGTTTCATGCATTCTGCCTTATTGGCTAAATTAAAATGAGTCGGGAGCATACACAATCAACATGACTCATTACAATTCCCACACACCCATGGACGGACTTGCTGCACTGTATTATCAGCCCTTGTGTTGACCAGAAATAAAATGTGACACTGGCAGTTAATTACATGTGCTCCATAAAATATGAGCTAAATCATCAGGGCAACCAAAGATGTTTCATGTTGTCGAACAGGATTTGTTCATATGGGAGGGAAGAGCGATTTGATATTTACTGAAGACTTATCAACACACAATGCCTGAGGAAAACCATAATAAAATACATGAAACTTTCCAGAGGAATAAATTACGTGTTCAATTCTTCAGTGAAATGTGCCACAGATGTAAATGCTGAGTTCAGGTAGTTTGTCAATAAAAAATGGCATTTAATTTGCACACTTCAAATTTAAATTACAGTCAAAAGTGGCCTTGTGCTTGAGTTCAAACTGTAAAAGAAATTGCTATGGAAATAACATGGCAAAATTTCATTCACCATTCTGTCTGGGGCTGGAGTGTACTACAGAATACGATATAAACCAGTGGAGGTGAAATCTGCATAATGCTCAACTCGACTGTAAGGAGATTCTCTCTCTCTGTTACATTGACTATTTTGGGAAGCATGCTCACTGAAATGCAGCCAAAATATTTATAGCTTTGTTAGTCCTTGCCTCAGCCACCACTGGTGTGCAGATAAATGCATTATTGTTGATTTTGGGAAGGAAGACGTCCAGGGACTGCACATCTGTCTGTGTTGATGGAAGAGAGGTGGAGAGGGTGCGAACCAAGTTCCTGGGACTCCATATGTCAAAAGACCTTTCTTGGACATATGAAGGCCATACACCAGCGCCTCTTCATCCTCAAGAGAGTTTGAGGAGATTTGGCATGTTGCTGGGTACTCTCTCAAACTTTCACAGATGCACTGGTTGATTGCATCGCAGCCTGGTTTCAGTAATTCAAGAGCCCAGGAACACAGAAGGTACCAAACCTAATAAGGTCCATCACAGGCTCTTGTAACAGGGTATATAGAGTACATGGATATGTTTTTGGGAGATAAATAGGGAAAGGTTTGTTAGAGTAGGTTACATACAAACACTTTAAAACAGATGTTATTTGAAATACTGGAGCTCTGCTAATGCTAGACATAGAGGTTTCTCACAGCTTTTACAAGAGCTTTCAAGAGTGCCCAAGAGACTTCACTAATGGATTGTTGTTTACCAAAGGCAACAGATGAAACTGCAGGCTGGAGTGGTTGCTGGAAGGAGAACTTGCTATTGTAAGAGGGTCATATGGTTTTGTAAGGAGGGGAGACAGAGAGAGAGACAGAGAGGTGGAGAGGGAGAGAGAGAGATCACATACAGTGTTACAGCCAGCAGAAGTAGCTGGGACTGAAACAGAACAAGCTGGCAAGCCTATTTGGAAGATGGCCTGATCAAAGCCCTTGTGGTTCATGCAAGAAGAGGCTGTCTAATGTTTCACTTGGAATAAGAGAAACAAAAAGGAACTCTGTAGTGACCTAAAAGAAAGAGGTTATCATCTGGAGAGCCCTGAAGGGGCAAGTTTTGTCAGCAAGACACTGGAGTGGCTGGTGCAAATAACAAATCTCTCTCTGAAAATCGACAAGAACCTTCCTGAGTGGTAACCATTTACCTTTCAAACACCAAAGCCTGGTGAACTTTATACATGTTAAATTCTGTGCACAATATCAGAATTGCCTGCAACCAGTGAACTTGGAGGAATGAGAAATGAGATTGGACTGTGAACCAAAGAACTTTTCTGAACTTACACATACGTCACATGCGTGCGCTTAGAATTAGGAGGTTAAGTTAAATTAAGTAAGTCCATAAGACTTGAATTACAGTGTAATTATATTTTCATGTTTAAAGATAATTAAAGCAACTTTTGTTTATGTAACCATTTGTCATGGTGAATACCTATTGCTGCTGGGTTTTGGGGTCCTCTGGGCTCATAGCACTCTGTCCTCCCAACCAGTGAAGACATCTTTGGGAAGCACTGCCTCAAGAAGGCTGCCAACATCATGAGAGACTCCAATCATCCTGATCACAACCTCTTCTTTCTGCTGCCCTTGGGTGGAAGGTGCAGAAGTCTGAAGACCAGCACCACTCGATTCAAATAACAGTTTCTTTCTAACAGCCATCAGGCTCTCAACCCTCCCCTTTTTACATGAATCAGAGACCACTACAACACAACAAAAGGTCTGCCTGCACTAATTTTTTTTTACATGAGAATTATCTTGAATACTTTTTTATGCAGTTATTGTCTTTTTTAATGCAATTCAGATTACTATCACTTTGTTTGTAAATGCCTGTTCAGCTTCTGCAAGTAAGAATTTCAGTGAATATGTATATGACAATAAACTCAGGATTAATGTCATAATTGGTTATGAAGATGATTAATTCTGATTATTACAGGGTTTTTTTTATCATATGCAAATATAAAAAGCTGCTTGTAAAAATGGCAATTTAAGAATTAGATGGTGAAATTACAAATTTATTTTAATTCTTCAAATATACATAACACCATAAGACATAGGAGCGTAATTGGGCCTTTCTGCTCAGACTCTGCTCTGCCATTCAAGTCATGGATCATGTACTTTTCCTCTCATTCCCATTCTCCTGTCTTTTCCCCATAACCTGTGATGTCCTGGCTAATCACGAATCTACCAACCTACGCAATAACTTGGCCTCCACAGCCATCTGCAACAATGAAATCCTCTGATTCACCAGCCTCTGGCTAAGGAAATTCACTTCATCTCAGTTCTTGAGATTTGTCCTTTCATTTGGAGTCTGTGCCCTCCAGCCCTAGACCTTCCCACTCTGAGAAACAGCTTCTCTTCATCCACCCTTCCAATATTCAGTTGGTTTCAATGAGATGCCACCTCATCCTTCTAAACTTCACAGAGTACAGGAGCAAAATAAAAACGGTGGCGCTGCCAGAACCTGCTGTAATGAGAGCGCTGCTGCTGGAACGACCCATGGGGAATGGAGACACAGCACTCCCATGGGGTCCAACCACCCAGTACGACTCCTGTCACTTCTGGACAGTCTTTGAATGACCTGTTCAAGGAGCTGATGGTAGTTTTATTTAAAATCCCATGACAGGAGGATCTGCACCCAAAATGGCAGCACCTATGATCAGCAGTAGCCATGAGGGGTTGCAGACTCCAAGGAACCAGAGGACTGGCGCAGGGCACCCGAAAATGGGGAAACTACCTACCCCTCCCCCCGCCCATCTGAGACTACCACCAACCTCCCGTCTGAGTAGAAGATGCAGAGGAGATGACCCAACAGGATGGCAACCATGTCGGCAGGCCAGTGAGGAGTTCTGCGGCTGAAGGACCCTCATGCGCGGTGGGCCATTGGCAATGCAAGGCGAGGAAATCACGCAGGCTGGGGGATGCTGGAAACTGTTGCTGATGGTTTGGACTGGACTGTGTGGCCTTAGAGGCTGCAGACCTGCTGGAGGTGAATCCATGGATACTCAATAAGTTTGCGGGAGCTCTCCTTTGCTTCTCTTTCTCTGAATGTCAAAGGTTCTTCAGGCAATTTCCGCCGATAGTGAATCTGTCTGCCTTGCAGCAGACAAAAGGCAATTTTGTGCAATATGACATGGTAATAAATTGCATCTAAAATTTTGAGATTCTTCAAATGATCCTGATACATTCAACTTCTTATTTTCATAAGCCTCCTCTGGGCCCTCGCCAATGTCAAAACATCCTTACTTAAATATGAGGACAAAAATTGCTCACAATATTCTAAATGTGGTCTGACCAATGCCTCACAAGGACTCAACATTACATCTTTGTCTTCCTTTCTCTTGAGTTAACCTGCAAGTTAACCTTCATGCACAAGGACGCCCAAATTCTTTTGGACCATAACTTAATGAATTCACTCCTGATTTAGGAAATAGGCTATGCCTTTATTCCTTCTTACAAATGCATGACCATACACTTCTCTATGCTGTAATCTATCTGTCTCTTTTTGACAATTCTGGCAACTTTTATGCAAGTCCCACTGAAGAGTTATTGCTTCCTCAACACTGACCCACCTCTCCATCAATCCTTGTATCCCCTGTGAACTTGGCCACAAGCCATTAATTCTATCAGCAGTGGTTTTCAAACTGCCCTCCTAAACTCACATTCCACCTTAAGCAATCCCTATGCCAGAGGTGCTCTGTGATTAGATTAAGGTGGTATGTGGGTGGAAAGAAAAAAGGTTGAAACCCACTGTTTTAATCATCCCTCATTGACTCATTATGTGCACGGTTTCATAACTCCAAAGGAAATGGGCCAATCAGCACTTATGGCATAGGAATTGCTGAAGATAGAATGTGAGTTCAGGGGGGTAGTTTTAAAACCCTTGGTTTAAATCATTTACATCTAGTGTTAAAAGTAACGGTCCCAATACCAACCCCTGCAGAACTTGGGTGATCACTACCAGCCAGCCAGAAAAGGCCCCATTTATTCCCACTCTTGCCTTCTGCCAGTCAGCCAATCTTCCACCCATGATCATACCTTTTCTGTGATATCATGGGCTCCTATCTTATTTTACAGCCTCATGCATGGCATCTTTCAAAGGGCTTCTGAAAATCCAAGGAGATAACATCCACAGACTTTCCTTTGACTATACTACTCTTTACTTCCCCGAAGATTTGCATCAAGCTAAGATTTCCCTTGAAGGAAACCATGCTGACATTAGTGGATTTTATCATGTGATTTCAAGTACCCTAAAATCTCATCCTCCATAATGAACTCCAGAATCTCACCAACCACTGAAGTCAGGTAAACTGGACAATGAAGGTTTTGCTTTCTGAACACTTTTAGGTGTATTTAATGGGTTTTGGGCTGATGATCAGAAAAATCACCTTAAAATCTTCCTTTAAAGATATAGCCTTTTTTTCTGATTTCCTGTCATATTTTAAGTCCACTTCAAGCGTACAAAACCATGAAGTGTAACATGTCATTGAAAATTCATTTTCTGCATTCACACTTGGTCCTCTTCCCTGCTGATCTTGGTGGAGTCAGTGACAAACATGGTGAAAGTTTCACCAGGATTTACGACCATAGGAAAGTCATATCAGGGCAACTCAATTCCATCAATGCTGGCCGACTGTTATTAGACACTGACACAAGAGACATCAGATGCTGAGTACAAATGAGAATCTGCGGCAAAATATTTTAAGGTCAGTTGAATGAAAGCAATGTATTCATTATGCGATTAAACATTCTAAATTCAATAAAATCTAATTTAACGTTATTACAAATTCCTACGTGATGCAGCAAATCTGACATTGAAATTGTATATCAAAATCCCCATTTTCAGGAAGCAAACCTTTTGTAAAAACGTGTTGTCCAATGTAATTTCTTTCTCCCCCCCCCCTTCCTAAAGAATGGTGTGACATTTGTAATGTTCCAGTCCTCCAGAACCATTCCAGACTCCAACGATACATGAAAGATCATTACTCCTGCCTCCATCATCTTTTCAGCTCCATCTTTTAGAATCCTGCGGTGTAGTCCATCGGCTCCAAGTAACTTCTCCACCTTCATTGAAAATTCATTTTCTGCATTCACACTTGGTCCTCTTCCCTGCTGATCTTGGTGGAGTCAGTGACGAACATGGTGAAAGGTTTCACCAGGATATTACGACCATAGGAAAGTCATATCAGGGCAACTCAATTCCATCAATGCTGGCCGACTGTTATTAGACACTGACACAAGAGACATCAGATGCTGAGTACAAATGAGAATCAGCGGCAAAATATTTTAAGGTCAGTTGAATGAAAGCAATGTATTCATTATGCGATTAAACATTCTCAATTCAATAAAATCTAATTTAGTAATTACCACTGCACACACTGCTGCCCCTGACTCTCTTGAATTTCTGGCTGGTGCCTTCCATAGTCAAGAATGATACAAGATACTCATTTAATTCATCCACCTTTTCTTTGTTCCTCTTTATCGCTTATCCAGCAGATCGATGTCTGATCCTGCCTCTCTTTTACTCTGTATCTGAAGAATCTTTGGCATCCTTTTTTATGTTACTGGCTCACTTTCTTTCATATTTCATCTCTTCTTTCCATGTTAAATCTCTCAAAAACCATGAAGCAATGGTGAAGGGGAATCCATGATACACGAAGGAATGAATAATGGACAAGAAGGCAACACAACCAAAGCATTCCCATGAGAAATAGAAATAGCTTTTACTAAGATGCATTTCTAACAGATCTTTCTTCAGGAATAAAGTGTCATGAACATTTTTTTTCAGTTGCACAGTCTTAATTTGATCTCATGATTTCGAACCTGGTAAGCATTTATACACAATCTCATTGCATTTCTCAGATCAAACTGTGAGGAGTGAAATGTGATGAACCCAACAAGAAGCTATTGAGGCTGAGAACAATATCTGCTGGCCAGAGGGTGATGGCGGAGGGGGGACTTGTTGGTCTGTCATTGAGAAAAAAGTGAAGGGCTTTGAAGCCTTGAGGTGGAATGGAGGTGTATAGCGATTGGATGTCCATAGTGAAGATGAGGTGGTCAAGAAAGTTGTTGAAGTGATGGAGGTATCTCTAATATAGGTAGGAAGGTACTAGACTGGGGGAGGGGGAGGAAATAGTACAAAACAGGGACAAGTTATGCAGATACCAGTTCAATGGGGCAGAAATAATGGTCTACCAGGACAATTGAATTTGCGAATCTTGGGTAGGAGGTAGAACCGGGAAGGGCTAAGTTGGGAAACAATGAGGTTGGAAGCCATGTAAGTGAGGTGAGTGGAAGTAGTGAGGGCAAAGATATTAGGTGTGACAAAACCTTTTAAGCTTCTCCAACACTGAGGATGTGTAACAGACCGGCCAACAAAATGGCCGACAAACGCAGAGACCACGCAGACCGGGGGGAGGGGGGGCGGGGAGTAATACCGGCTGTCATCCCAGGTGACCTCCACACAGCGGGAAGATGGGGGGAACTCTGGCGGGAACATCGGCCAATCCGAGGCCGGCGCTCCAATGAAGCGGGGCCCTGAAGTCAGCGCGAAGGCCAGAGCAATAAATCAGTCTCGCTTTCCGAGGCTTTGGTGCGCATGTCGTTCTTCTCCACACTCACAGGTGCACTAAAATGCTGAAATGAGTTGTGACTTTTCATCCAACAGTGTTGCCATTGCATAATATCAAAACTGATGGGATTAACACCTTCCTATCTTTTAAAATATAGAGTTTGGCCGACAAATTTGTGACAGCAGCATTTTCCTCATCCATTTTGTAAAAATCACTGAAAATTTCCCCTTCAATTTTTTTTTATTTTACTCTGATCTTCAATATATATTTTTATTTCAATGGTGTTGCAGTTCATTTACAAATAGACAGCTTGTAAATTGCTAAACATCTCCAACAGTGACATGCAGCATATCACTGAATACCTGGCAGGAAACCCTTTACTTTGTTTAGAAGTTTTATTCAATTTGAAGACATTTTTATATTGAGGAGAGTGGAATTTCCAACAAATGCACTGGCAATATATGGCACAAATGCCAAAGTGGCCTTTACACCTTTTTCAGTAAATTGGAAATCAAACTAACCAATGTGGATTATGAAATATTGCTTATTTAAATTGTTGCATTGTAAGTGATGCACAAGCTAGTCTGGATTATTAATGATCATTTGGACCAAAAGATAGGAGCTATTTTTAGGACATCCCACACAATGTGTAGGAGCAATCCAAATGATTCATTGAATAAGTACGTGATATATTGGCTGCAGTACTGATTTAAACGTTAACTGCAATTTTGTGAAGAATTATTGAAGTTACAAGGACTGTGCAAAAATGATTGGTCTGAAGTGTAAAAATGCAGATATTAATGCCACATGTTTTAAAGTTATTATTGAATTATCCCTGAACTTGATTGTAAATTATTAAAGTTCTCAGACAGACAAACTGCCTCTAAGATTGTACAGAAATGAGAGGAGATTCTGCTCTCCTCTGCCGGAAACTCTCACCAGTCAAGAATCGTCCTGGAATGCTAAGATAAGCCATGGACACATCTTCACTTTGGAAGCCATCCACTAATCTGTTCATCCCTGCCACTTTCACCATCAGCCAACCTCTGCATTATGAAGATTCAGCTGCCTCTGCTATTTTTCTTCCTTCCTCCATTCCACAAGGTCAAATGTTTCCAGATTTCTACTTCTCTCATCCTGAACTTGCATCTTCCTCTCATTTCTCTTTTATTTTCCATCATGCCCCCACTAGAGTTGATGTGACACATCTCCTGCTCTTGGGATACCGTTCCCACCAACTATTGAGCAGCACCTTGCATCTGACCCGTTTTGGCTGAATTATCCTTGCTCCCCATTTTCTGTGCCCTATCCTCTCAAATCTGACACAATCACTAGTCTCTTTGAAAAACTCATTGATAATGCCCTTGCATTGTTTTAACTGTACTTTCTCTACCTTGCCTTGATATCATCATACCCTGTAACACTGCACAATCCACTTTTATTATTACACTACCTGTTGCACTTGCGAATGTGTCAACTTCCCTGGATAGCATGCAAAACAGAGCTTTTCACTCTATTCTGGTACTTATGACAATAAACAATTCAAGTTACATCAAGTTTATTGTCATCTGATTGTACAACCTGACAAAACAGTGTCCTCTGGTCCTCGATGCAGACACACAACCAGACATAACAGACTTACAGACAAACAATATGTATGCAGGACAAGTAAAGTATTTCATCCATACAAATAAATAAATATACATTTCTCAATCCAATGCTGTGCCTGCATGAGCAATGGCTGGCAAACCAACAATTTTCACATTATTCCTTCTGCTTTGATTCTCCAAGTAGTCTATTTTCTTTCTAGCTCCTTTTCACGTTCTCCTAGTTCTATGACTGATTTTTCAACCTTCAACACTTTTTCTGTGTTAGAAGTCACTTGTTGTTTACAGTCCAAAAAATCAGTCTGAATTTTTTTTAAATTCTTCATAAGATGCATCCACATGTGCTTTAACCATATTTAATTCTGAACTTATACCAGCCTATCCCTATTGGCATCACCTCCTCACACCTGCTCCGACCCTGAAACCCTGCAATGTTCTCCTGAAGTTAAACAGGAAAGTTTGCAGACGCTGGGATTGTAGGGCAACATTTTTTTTTAAAGTGCTGGAGAAACTTAGCAGGTTGCAATGCATCTGTAGGAGGCAAAAGGTAATCAATGTTTCGGGCCTGTGCCCTTTGACAGGGTATGGGCAAAAAGCAGGCAGATGCTTAAGTAACAAGGAGGGTGAAAGAGAGGAGAGGAGGAAGAGGCAGGGGGAGGAGGACAGGATAATAGGTAAGAGGTTATAGGTAGATATGGCCGGGAGGGTAGAGGAGCAAAAAACTGAGAACTAATAAGGGGAGGCGGTAGTTTGCTGAATAGTGAGGGAAGGGAAGGGTTGCGGAGCTGGAGAGAAAGAGACCGAGGGATAGGGAAAGAGAGACACTTGGGCAGGGGTTTAATAGAAATTGAAGAAGTCAAGTTTATTATTATCTGATTGCATGTAAAACCTGATGATACAGAGTTCTCCAGTCCTCAATGAAAATCATGCAGACACACAACTAAACATAACACACATACAGACAAACAATACATATGCAGGATAAGTACACAAATATAAAAATAATAAATATATATTTTTAAGTAAAGATTAGAGTCTTGGATGTTTAGTGTGAACAATTCTTTAGTCCCGTGGTTCTCAACCCTTTTTCTTTCCACTTACATCCCACTTTAAGTATTCCCTGTGCCATTGGTGCTCTGTGATTAGTAAGGGATTGTTTAAGGTGGGATGGGAAGGTTGAGAATCACTGCTCTAGACTCAATTGTTACTGAAATATTTTGCTTGAGAAAAATGGTCATTGGCCCATTTCCTTTGGAGTTATGAAACCGTGCACATAACGAGCCAATGAAGTACGATTAAAACAGTGGTTTTTAAACTTTCTATTTCCACTCAAATCCCACCTTAAGCAATCCCTTACTAATCACAGAGCACTGGTGGCATAGGGAATACTTAAAGCAGTATGTGAGTGGAAAGAAAAAGGTTGAGAACTACTGCTTTAGTCGGTCAGCATTCTCACTGCCCGTGGGAAGAAGCTGTTCCTCAGCCTCATGGTGTTGGCTCTGTTACTCCTGTATCTCTTTTCTGATGGGAATAGTTGAACGATGTGTGTGGGGTGGTGGGGTTCCTCAATAATTTTGCATGCCCTTTTCAGACAATAATCCTGGTAAATCACTTGGATAGTTGGATTCTCCAGTGTCCTCTCTGGCACTCTCATTATCCCGTGGTTGACCTCCGATCCATTTCTCTTCTCTACAGCAACACTACCAAACTGTGATGTAGCCAGCCAGCCAGAACACTTTGAAGAGAGTTCCTTTAGAAAGTTGGCATGATGATGACCAGTAGCATTGACTGCTTCAGTCCTTTCAGGAAGTATAGTCATTAAGCATGCATCCTGGGGTCCACCTGTGTTGAAAATCAGTGAGGAGGAGACGCATTATGTGTTGATCCTCCAATTTGGGAGTAGCCTTGGCTTGGCAGTGCATGAGACCATAGATAAACACATCAATGTGGGAATGATTTGCAGAAATAAAATGATACGCCACTGGGCAATCGCTGCTATTGCAGTAGTTCGAGTTGAGGAGCTCTACAAATCAATGTTCCTGTCTCTCTGATGTGGAGGAGACCCAAACATTCAAGGCCAGTATCTTGTGCATCATCACTGACCTCAACACTTCCAGTTATCTCCCTCCCACAGCCTCTCATGTATTTTCCTCCTGCACATGTTCTCCCTCATCAGGGCAGCTTTCTGTTCTCCCCATTGTATTCCACAAGTTCTGATAGCTAGTACTTGCACCATTTTCTCTTTTTACTTCAGTTAAACAACTATTTTCTTCTGGTAGTTAATAATTGATAGCAATTCTTCAATTTGCATCTTCTTTCACTCTAACTTTTGTTTCTTTATTTGCCCCATTCTTTGACCTTCTGCACCTTGCACTCTTCCATATTATCATTTAATCTCTCCTCCTTTCCATTCTCTCTCATCCTATTCCATTGGCTCTATTTGTTCCTTGTTCTACATTTTAAAGAAACTTTATAAAATATCCATGTTCTGATGTAAGGTTTTTGACCTGAAACCTGAACTCCTTCCTGATCCGCTGAGAGTCTCTGGCATGTTCCATTATTATCCCAGACCTGCAAACTTCTGTGGTTCTTCTCCTGAGATTTCTTTCCCCAAACCAGTTTGAATCATTCCGGTTATGACTATGTTTTCAGCTGCCGAAACCTCATCAATACACATAAGCTGAACAGGGGAATTATATCACTTAAATTGAAAAGGTGGATCAGTTTAGTATCTGATGAATGGAGGTGTTTACCCATAGCATTACCAGTCATTATTGTAGCCTCAGTTACATATAGCAGTCATTTTTGAACAGATGTTAATTTTTTACAACAGCGCGGAAACACACCCTTCCGGCCCATGAGCGAGTGCTCCCCCAAATACACCAATTAACCCGCAATCCCCATATGCTTTTGAAGGGCGGGAGGACATCCATGCAGATGTGGGGAAGCTGTTCAAGCTCCTTACAGACAGTGCCAGACTCGAATCTGTGTTGCTGGCGTTGTAATAGCGTTTTGCCAACTGCTACGTGACATTGCGTAGTACTGGTGGATCCAAGTTACTGAATAACTCAACTGGAGCTCAATCTTTCAGATCAAGCTTATGCAATGGCACATCAGGGGTGAAGAAGAAGTGCACAACCTCATCAATGTGTCGCCCCCTCAAGAGATTTATATTTGTTGAGAATGTCCAACAAGCTTCAAAAGAATGTTTCATTTCTTGGCCTGTGATGGTCACTTTTTGGGAGCTCAACTTGTTCTTACTTTTGACCTACTCGTAATTCACAAAGTGCTCAGTGACATTTGGGAACACAGCTTGTGTCAGATGATGAAACAATTCAGCCTGAGCTTTTGTCTGAAATTATTCCTGCTGATCCTTCATGTTCAATTTCCTCATTTGAAGCAGATTCCTTACAGATGGATGCACTCACATGTTGCTTTTCAAGTACAATCATTTACCATTTTCCCAATTATATAAGGCTTTACGACAGGCTTTCAATTCATCTGCTCCATCACCTCATTGATTTCGACACTGCATTTGACAAATATCTCCAGCGTGCACCAGGTAACACCGCCCACTGATTATTTATTTCAACCAATATTTGGGAATGTTTGATCTAATGTCAATCACTGCATTTCCAGCTGTTGCGCATTTATCCTAGACCATAAGCTCACTTCTCTTTAGATATTTTACTTTTTGCAATCCCAATCAATGTCACATGTTGGAATCTTCACAATTTTTGATGTTAGAGGGGATTTAAAAGCTGAATGTGCAGCTTTGCTGAATGAGAAGTGTTGAACAAATGGTTGATGATCCCGCCATCTCATGGGATCATTCCCCAGGAGGATGAAGAATCCTTAATACTGCTAGGGTGGCAATGAAAGACATGAGCAAAGGGAATTCAGTTTCCCTGACCCTCTTCAACAGAAATGTGTGGTGATGGACTGCTGCAAATTTTAGATCCAAGATATCTACTGGATCCAGGACATCATGTGACCTTCAAAACCCCAACAGAGGATGCTCCAAGACTTCTAGGAGAAGGGGAATGTAGCTCCACCTTCAACATTCAAGACACAGCCTCTCTTCACCCATCCAATGCAGGCAGAAGGAATGGGTGAAAGCGGTGCATATGTTCAATCCACCTTTCTGAGCCATTATGTCAAGGGGACAGGGACATGCATGGACATCAAAAACACATTTGGAATCTGCAAAGTGAAGGTGAAGCTGTGAATGGACTATCATCCACCCCTTCAGTGTTTACCATTGGAGGGAACCATCCATTGGAGGGTCTGCACTGGGCAGCCCAGCATGTGCCAGAACGGTATCAAGCCTGGCCCTATGGGAGGACAGTCATCTGCAAGAACTGCAGAGAGCAAGTGCTGCAACTTGTGTGGAGAAGCAGACCACCTGCCCAAAAACATGTAGCCACCTACGCACAGGTAATAAGAGGGCCAGCATTACCACACTCAGCGAGATCAACACCCCCTCAACCTCGATCGCAATAGAGACCCCAATAGAGACTGAGACTAGGGAGAGTGAGGAGACTGCAAGCACGTCCATCTCTAAGCCCCTAACCTCAGCCATGAGATCAGAAGCCCTTCCCAAGGATGAGGGAGCTGTGGAGAAAAGATGGCAGATGGTCAAAAATGAAGAAACCCCAAAGAGCCCCACACCAGAAACTGGCAAACAACATCGCAGACAGCAGGAGGACGAGTATCAAGGCACAAACAGAAGCCAGCCATCCGAGGAGAAAGCCAGCATGAGCATTGGACAAAGGCACCAAGATGGAGGGGAAAGAAAAGCAGACCATGCATCACGAGTAAGCTCGACTGTAGGACCAACATCACCCAGCAAATCCCAGCTCTGTGAAATCGGGCTCTGGAAGCTCTGAAAGATTGGAGGCTCTACAGAAGCTATTATCCCTCAGCCCTGGGAGGAGGAGGATCTAATCCAGCAAGGAGATGGAAAAGTGGGAACCCAGATGGATTTCCACCCCCAGTGACGCAATCAGCTTCACCTGAAGATACCCCATTCCTCGTGGAAGATCACCTCCTGTACTGGAGCCTGAATACATTGCTGCATTTCACCAAAGTGGTGGGCATGAGGCTAAGTCTAATTGACACTGGACTGACAAGATTGAGAACTTGACAAACCAAAAATCATCAATGGAGTTGAAAATAGCAACCCTCCACCTGCACAGTTCAAAGGCACTACACGAAGGGTGAACACATTGCAATACCTTGCCAAAGTCATGGCAGGTGTGACTTGCATGCAAGAGTATGGGCTGTCACACCAGGAACAATCGGAAATGGTGGGGATGGTGGCCTCATGCATTGTTGGTATGGTTGGGGGGATACGATTGCCACTCAACCTGCTGCTCAGAGGTTAAGGAGGTGATGGGGGGGGAGGACTTCTCAAGCTGGATCTAAAGTACTAAGATGCTCCATTCCAGCTGACGAATGTGTATGCCTGGCTGTCTACTCAGCCAGCTAGATTTACCACACCACCTGTCCTTCGCGGAAAAGTTTTTCCAGTCTACCATCTTTGTCCACAAGTAGTCATCACAGAACATTGTGCAGACACTGAGAGACAAAGATAATGTGGGGTGGTTCCTGGAGCAGACCGTCCAGATCATCACCAGTGCTCACAAACAACACCAGGACTTGGCTGAGCCGGGGGTGAGAGGAGTTCTCCCGGTCAGATCCTTCCAGTAAATAAGAAATATCACTCACAATGTACTTTGTCCCCAAGATGATTGGAGTGGAGGGAAGACAGTTGTTGGCCTTTTTGCAAAATGTAGATTTGCTGAGTGTGTGGAGAAGGAAACAAGGGTCCTTGTCACAGTTCATCCCAGCAGCAGTGTGGCAGAGGTATCTCTGATTTATGGGTTGTTCCTGGGGACACACACAGACACAGACATCCAGAACTGCTGGAAGATCATCAACTCAGTGAATGATACCCTTTGGACTGCCCAAAATGTGTCTTTCAGTACACCAAGATGTCGGTGTGCAAATGCTGCCAACTGGCACATTCCAGGCTACATGAGTACGTATTGAGGAATGCTCTGAGGCTTGGTACAGCCCAAGCAGGGGCTGTAAGAATGACCACAATCTAGAATCCTTCCATCACTGGGCATTGAGAGGCTAAGACTGAGGGGAAGCTCCTCAAACAACATGGGAGAGAACAACGACAAGGTGGCAATAGTGTAAATAGTGAATGTATGTAACAATGTACATTGATGGATATGTGTGGATATGATACTAAGAATGTGAAAAGGCTTTGAATTTTTTTTGTAAATAATCTATTGTAAATAAAGTCTATTTGCGGGAGGAAAATTGTAGTCTGTCTTTGCACGTAAATGAAAATATTTGAACAGGAAAGTTTTACCCAGTCTACTAGAATCATATGAGAAAATGTGATCCTTTGGTTCATGGAAACAACCTTAACAATCAGCAGTTCTTTGGTATCTCACTAAAGTTGGCTCTTTCACTCAGATGCGTTCGTCATATAACCATATAACCACTTACAGCACAGAACAGGCCAGTTCGGTCCTACTAGTCCATGCCGTAACAAATCCCCACCCTCCTAGTCCCACTGACCAGCACCCGGTCCATACCCCTCCAGTCCTCTCCTCTCCATGTAACGATCCAGTCTTTCCTTAAATGTAACCAATGATCCCGCCTCAACCATGTCTTCCGGAAGCTCATTCCACATCCCTACCACCCTTTGCGTAAAGAAATTTCCCCTCATGTTCCCCTTATAATTTTCCCCCTTCAATCTTAAACTATGCCCTCTAGTTTGAATCTCCCCCACTCTTAATTGAAAAAGCCTATCCACATTTACTCTGCCTGTCCCTTTTAAAATCTTAAACATCTCTATCAAGTCCCCCCTCAATCTTCTACGCTCCAGAGAAAAAAGCCTTAGTCTGCACAACCTTTCCCTGTAACTCAAACCTGCTTAAATCATCGCTAGCCTCCCGCAGAAACGATGAGCACATTTTCAATTTCACTATGGTCTTTGAGGTCCAGGCGAACCACAAGTATTGATGTCAAATCCATTCAAATACTCAGTCCAAAAATAGACAAGATTTAAAAAAATCTCATCAATTACTAACATGGTAAATGAAAAACGAGACCCTGTTCAGCTGTTGAGAGCCTCCCGTGCTGAGGGGAAGAGATGGGAGTTAGAAGAAGTAAGAATGTTCTGCACAGCATTATGATCAACTGAAGTTACAGGCAAAATGTTAGATTTCTATTTCCTGATCTATGTCCAGAAAATATGGGTATTTTACAACAGATCAACAGATTTCAAAACCAAGGAAGTTGTGTCAAACATGGGCTATATCTCAGCTTAACAATAATGTTTATTTTTTTGAAAATCCACATCTTGGAAAAGGTATAAAGCAGTGGTTCGCAACCTTGTTCTTTCCACTCACATACCACTTTAAGCAATCCCTTACTAATCACAGAGCACAGATGGCATAGGGATTACTTAAAGTGGTATGTGGGTGGAAAGAAAAAGTTTGAAAACCATTGTTTTAATCGTCCCTAATTGACTTGTTATGTGCAGGGTTTCATAACTCCAATGGAAATGGGCCAATGACATTTTTTCTCAAGCAAAATATTTCAGTAACAATTGGGTCTAGAGCATTGGTTGTCAACCTTCTCCTCCCACCCACACACCACCTTAAGCAATCATTTACTAACCACAGAGCACTGAAGGCATAGGAATTACGTAAAGTGGGATGTGAGTGGAAGGAAAAAGGTTGAGAACCACTGGTCTAGAGCCATGATTCTCAACCTTCCCTTCCCAATCACATCCCACCTTGACTAATCCCTTACTAATCACGGAGCACCGATGGCATAGGGATTACTTAAAGTGGCATGTGAGTAGAAAGAAAAAGGTTGAGAACTGCTGGTATAAAGGAACTGTGCCAAAAATAGGAGACTTGATTTTTTTGTCGTTTAAATTTATCGTTAATCGATGGGCAACAACCTAGAGAGCATGGAAAACTTAAGATGGTTATTATCATTTAGGAGGATATTTGATAAAATTGATCAAAACCTTGAATACTGTATATTTTGGTGGATAAGACAACACTTGAAGCACCCAAAAAACAGCCCCTAAAAATAAAGGGGTCATCCTGTAGGCCAGATATAAAAACAGTGACCTTAAAATTCTACTCAAAATATCACTCATTTGGTTCCATAACCCACCCAGACCCCACCCTTATAACAATTTTTAAGCTACTGGTATATTTAAAAAAAGCTATAATGTACACAATTTTTATTTTACACTAATGTGATGTTAAACCAATAAAAAGGATTGTAATTTAAAAAAAATTACACCATCCTTGAAAATCACATAGCTTCATCAACCGAGGCAAAGAACTCACCAAGCACATGGGTCCCAGTCTGAATCTGGTGAGCTTTGGCTTAATCGTCATAACCCACAATAAGTCATCCTCCACACTAGAGATACTGCACTTTTTGAAATATTTCATTACAGCATCTATTTTTACTTTATCCTTGGCCACTTCAATTACTTTTAATTTAAAACTTGCTTCATATTTTCTTCGTGATGCACCATCAATAACCACAAAAGACTAAAATTGTGAAACTGATTATTAACAATGGACTGGGACAGCCATCAACCTCATCGATTGATCAAGGCAGAGTGGAAGGGGAACATGCAAAGGGCTATGAGTAGGATCAATCTCGGTTGGTTGGGGGGGGGTCATCATGTACCACCGATAGGACCTAAAACCATGAAATTTAGTCTGAAATTGGGGTCTCGTCATATCTGAAGGTTGCTGTATCCACCAAAATTAAGATTCTGGCAGAAAATTTACCTTCCAGGCTTAAATGTTGCAACCAGGGGCCACTTCATTTACTGGGGAGTCATAAAAGGAATTGAGCAATCATGAAGATAGACCTGGATATCCAGCAGTGCATAATTTTGAATAATAATCATTTTTATTCTACTCAGTTCAAAGTTGTGTCTCTGGCTTTTTTCATAAAGGCTTATGAAGTGCTCAAAATATCATAAAATTAACCAGGAATAATGGCTGCCACCCTCCAAGAATTCAAGCAAACTATGTGGTTTTCTGAATTTTCAATAAATTGAGTATAGTGGATGGTATCCCCACCTGTCACACCGGAGACCGGGATTCAATTCCCCAAATGGGAAAAACTTGGGTGGCCCGGTTAGTGCAGTGGTTAATGCAATGCGGTTACAGCACCAGGGATAGGGACTCGGGCTGTCTGTAAGGGGTTTGTACATTCTCCCCGTGACTGCATGGGTTTTTCCCGGGAGCTCCAATTTCCTCCCACCGTTCAAGACATACTGGGGGTTGTAGATCAAGATCAATTGAGCGTAATTGGGCGGTAGGGGCTTGTGGGCCAGAATGGTCTGTTACCATGCTGCATGTCTAAATTAAAAATTTTAAAATGTAAACATTTTCCTCATCCTCCTTCTGAAATTTGTCTAACCAGGTGTCTCAGTTCCTCAATGTTAACATTTGACCAAATTTGAAGGTTGTAAATTCAGATACATTTGAAAGAAAAAGTGGCAGCTGACTGTAAAACACCCTCAGACAACAGTTTTATTGATTGGCAACTATGGAGATTAATTTTCACCAGTTGTATCTTCACAGTGAGTGCACGGCAAAGAGAAAGGTACAGAAGAGAGAAGAACCAAGAGAAGAACTTTCCTAGAATCTAGACTTGGGTATTCATTGTTTCCACATTTTCATTCCTGATTAGGATTCAAAATGATGTGGATTTTGCTGCTGATGTGGTAACAGAAGTTATCTGACCTTGCCAAATTTTTCTGAGGTTGAATGCACCACCACTCACTGCACGTTGTGAGACCGATTCACAAATAGCCTTCTGTTACATGACCATTTCTCTCATTGGCATGTTTATACATTGCATAATAACATGCCCTTTACAACCTACCCAAGGTCTTCCAAAAATTCTAGGTCATTTTGATGTTGCTGATTCTTCATTTCTTCTAAGTTCTCTTGGGGTGTAAACCCAACTAAAGGCATTTCAAATTTTAAGTGAAACCTCAAGCAATGCTTTGGCAACATTGTATCACTTTTCTAACAGGATTTGAGGAAAACTGCCTGGGATAAAGGCTTCAATTTATCTGGACTGATCCGGACACCTCTCTCTCCCTTTACTACTGTCTCCATCTCAGGAGACAAGGAATCCATGGACAGGTATTACAAAACCACTGTCTCCCACCACTACCTGGATTATAACTCTTCCTGCTCTGTCCCTTGTACAGACACCCTACTTTCTCACAATTCCTCTGCCTCCACTACATCTGTTCCCAGAATCAGGCATTTTACTCCAGGACATTCAAGATGATGGAACATTGTGAGTTATGGAATTTTCTACGGATCCAAGATTTCAGACAACTTAAAATACCTCATTCCACAAGAGTCAACATTTTCCCCCCATGATGACCTCTTGAAATAAAGGATTATTTTCAATGACCCTTTTTGCAAAATATGTTTTTCTCAACAGTCATGTAAGGATATAAGGATTTTAAGATGGGATTCCTCATGAAATTAACTGAGCATCTGCATTAATTATTCTGTTGGTCCTGTACAATGCATTATTTGTGTTAATGTCTTACAAAGGAATTTCTTAAGAGAGAAAAATGTTCATAAAACTCAAACAAGTTGTCCAAAGTCCTCAATTACTCTGCTTGGTTCTCCAAATACCAGATGTATCCAAATATTCACTCCACATCCAGCGGCGCACAACATATTATTTTGGCCACTTCCACATTTGTCATTTGTGCTTTGCTGGAAGTTGAAGGGAACCTACCTGAGCAGATCTCAACCTGGGAAACCTGGCATTGGTTACATCACTATAACCTGTCCCATTGGTCCGCAACACTCATCCTCAATCATAGCCATCATCCCACCACATCCCAGTCACCTCAACTGCCCCACCTATAGCAGCCAATCATGACTCCAATCAGAACCAATGCCAGAAAAATACATGAATGCAAGAAAAAAAATCATCGTAAAATAAATCTTTGACCTACTACTATCAAAAAGGAGGTACAGTAGCATCAAAATGTGAACTGGCAGACAGGGAAATTCTTGAGCAGGCTGTATAATTAATGAATGGTATTCTATAACCTTGGGTCTCATGAATAAACTGAGTAAATTATTCCAAAATATGTTTTTGATGTGTTACCTTTGACACATACATGATTATTATGGTGCGTGTGGGTGCGTGTGGGTGCATGTGTGCGCACGCGCCATGGCTTGGAGAAACTATGCTTAGAATTGCTTTATATATGTACAGTCAACTGATGATAAACCTGAACTTGGGGGAAAAAAAACAGCATTCTTGGTTTTGTCCTTAATACAGCAATAAATTTGTTTTAGAAGTGACCAATAAGTTTTAGGGATATGATCTCAGTCAGAAAATTCCAACATGGATTTGAACAGAAGGGCAGATTCCCAGCACATCAGACCATCTGAACAGCTGTAACACAATATGTCTGTTTTATTACTCACCCATTTGGACAGTTTATGAACTCAAAGTGATACATCTAAGGAAGACAAAAATGGCACTTTACATGCTATGATGACATTATTAACCAGATCTTTGGATAAGGTAGAATCATTTGAAAGAAAGGCTAACTTGTTTTTGATGGTCTCAAAAGCTATACATTATTATTTCATGAATTGTGTGTTCTGTCACAGCCACAATCAAGCAAGATGATTGATAGCTTCTATATATGAGAAACAAATGAATTTAGACTCCATCCTCAACCTGGTCTTTAAGCAGAATGTGCCATTAATCTTTAACAGGATGCAATGTCATGCCAAGAAGAATAATTGCTTCACCTTTTCACACACAAAGATTTTATTTTTAAAAACTGAACAAAACATACTCAAAACTAATGACAGAATTATACAAGATTCATATGTTTAGATAATCTCATATGTTTAGATAATCGCACATACAAAATATTACCAATAAATAAGCAGGAATAGTATGTGGAAGAATATGAAAAAATAAAATAATGTCCTTGAGATTTCAAAACGGAAATAGACAGCTCTATTTAAAATTTTCTAAGGATTCCTTTGAAAAGCAAAAAAGGTTTTTAATTGAGTCTCTGTGCCGATATGTGACTCAGAGCCACTCCAGGATTTGGTAGCAAAACTGTTGACAGTGAACACGCACTGTGTGGAATGAGCTGTGCACTTAGAAACCTTTCTCAAATGAGGTTGCCCTCATTCCTGCTGTACCCTGTTGCCATGCTGATCACCTAACCATGGATATAATTCCAGTTCTGACAAGGGTCAAGCAAGACTGTCTTTCCACATCAAAACCTTTCTTGAACTTTCCCTCTTGAGTGGATCTATCAGATGAAGTGACAACTTTTCACGATTTGTTGCCATTTGTCACTACAATTTCACTGATCCAGCTGTAGCACACAGATTTGGAGACTATGCTCCAAATCATCTGTGATCATTCACTTCAGTGTATTGTAAGGGCCACAAAAAATGGTCTTCTAACAACCTACCTTTGCCAAATATTACACTAGTGCCATATTGTGTCATGGAAAGCACACTGATTGACTGCATCATGGCCTGGTATGGGGGTACCAATACCTCTCATTGAAAACTCCTGTATAGGGTAGCGGGCTTAGTCCAGTTCATCAAAGGAAACTCTCCCCACCATCAAGAATATTTACATGGAATGTTGCCATCAGAGAGCAGCAGCAATTATCAAGGATCCACACCACTGAGGACCTACTGTGTTCTCGCTGCTGCCATCAGGAAGGAGGTTCAGATGCCACAGGAATCATACCACCAGGTTCAGGAACAGTTCCTCCCCCTCAGCCATCAGACTCCTGAACAACAAATGCATTCAGAGACTAATTTAAGGCTTCAGATTTTTCTCATTATTTATTACTGTATATTCATACATCTGCATTTGCACAGATTGTCTCCAGTTCTTTGAGTATTGTTTACAGTTACCAGTAATTGCCTGGCCTTTACAAAAAGAATGTCAGGGTTGTATGTGATGTCATGCATGTACACTGACAATAAATTTCAACTTTGAACTTTCACGATGAGACCATGAAAAATGTGGAGCTGACAGCAAAGACAAACACTGTTGACGAAATTCCCCACCCCTTCAAAATGCCTGCATGGGTTTTGGGCTATCGGAGGGGGAAAAAAAATGTTTGAACTTCAAGACCTCATTCCTCCACAAACTCATTACCTGCTGAGCAGCAGTGATTCCTTCCCTCCAGCATTGTAACAGGTCCTGTTAGCCCACCCAGCCCAATTGCACCCAATTAACCTACAACCCCTGCTACATTTTGAAGAATAGGAGAAAACCAGAACCCCCATAGAAAACCCACACAGGCACGGGGAGAACGTACAAACTCCTTTCAGACAGTGTGGGATTCAAACCCCAGACCCATTCGCTGGCGCTCTAACAGCATTGCGCTAACTGCCACGCTAACCATGCCGCCCTTTCTGACACCAGCGCTACCAGATCCCTCAGAGCACAGGAAAGTAGCATTAATGCTGCCTCCAGAAAATTATGGACAAGGTGGGTAAACCCACATCAACATCTCCCACATCAATATTCCCACCATCTACACTCAGATTACACTCAAGTGGTGTCAAAGGGTGGACCAGACATTTCCTACACTTGACACCAGATCCAAAAGCAGGCATTTGACTCCAAGATATCAAAACATTGTTGAGTAGATGATCAAGTTGCTTCAAAGGTGTTTTTTAAAGTTTCGTGAAAAAGAGATGCAATGTGATTAATGATTCATTAGACTCCCTGACCCATGACCAATCAAACCATAGAAGGAGCATCTAGGATGGGTTTGACAACTCTTGGTCTCTTCATAAGAATTATACTGAAAATGAAGAAAGGACCACACGGGACATCAGGCCACTTTTCCCCATCGGACACATCAAACACCACAAAGTCCACGGATTCCACACGAGCCTGATTTGACGCCTCAGGACCCATTGGCATAGGGTCTTTGACATTGTCATACATTGTCTTTGACATCAGGAACTCGCTGCAAGAGAAATAGAAAAATCACGTGAGCATCAAGCTGAACACAATTGAATGCAGCTCTGTTATGTTAACCAAGAATATTGGCCCATTTTATTTTAAACATGCCAACGTCTCAGGAAAAAAAAAGACTGAAAAGGAAATGTGCATGTCTGCAATGACCAAATTTAATTTCAAAGGCAGTTTGAATTTTTCAATCAACACTGCTGAATTTAGGTCTGTCTGTAAGTCAAAGGCCGAATCGGGAAGCCAGGTAGAGTCACAATGAAACATACTTTCAGTATTTGATGTCTAATTTCCCATGGGTGGCCAAAGCCAATGTTCAAACTATCCACATCTTCGAGGAGGAAGCTTAATTGAAAAATTAATTTTGGGACAGTGGCGTCCTGCACTTTTCATTTTTCACATGCTGGATTATCAGTTCCAAATTATGCCCACAGGAAATTGGCATTCAAGGCACCTAAGTAATTAACTGTGGAAGTTAGTTTATTAGAAGAGCACATCAAACAAATTAATTCTGCATTTTTAAAGCTATTTGTTAATTTATTGCAATAATTTTCCTCCAAGGCTTTTCATTTGATTGGATACAACATCCATGATTGAATGACTTTTCGTCCATTTCCACTGCCTTTATTGTTTCTGTGGAATTGAACCCTCAAATTAATGAAATATTATGACACAAAAATATCACCTAATGTTTTTGTTTGCATTGCTCAAACTAAAATGCTGTTAGCACAGATGACTTAAGCGGGATAGATTTTTAATTTTTTTTTTAAATTTAGACATACAGCACAGTAACAGTTCGTACCGCCCAATTAACCTACAATTTGAATGGTGGGAGGAAACTGGAGGCACCCCCTCCCTCCACACAGGAAAAACCCATGCAGACACAGGGAGAATGTACCAACTCCTTGCAGACAGCGCGAGATTCGAACTCTGGTCCTGATCGCTGGCGCTGTAACAGCGTTGCTGCTACGTCATCCGTGCTGAGTTCATTTTGTGGAGTCTTAAACAAGCAAAGGCCAGAAGAACTGGTAGAAGGTCTCAGGAAGAGAATTGCAGTGTTTAGACTCTTGAAACTGCAGCTGAAAGCATGAGTGGAAAAACAAATTGTGCAGAGGATGTGGAGAGGCTGCAGAAGGATATAGTTAAGTTAGGTGAGTGGGCAATGGTCTGGCTGATGGAGTACAGCATTAGTAAATGCGAGGTCATCCACTTTGACAGGAAAAGTAGAAGAGCAGATTATTATTTAAATGGTGAAAAACTGCAGGATGTTGTAGTGCAGAAGGACTTGGGAGGGCTTGTGCACAAATCACAAAACATTGGGTGGCAGGTACAACAGGTTATTAAGAAGGCAAATGGAATGTTGGCCTTCATTGCTAGAGGAATTGAATTCAAGAACAGGCAGGTCATGCTGCAACTGTACAAGGTACTAGTGAGGCTGCACCTGGAGTAGTGTGTCCAGTTCTGGTCCCCATACTTGAGGAAGGATAGTCTGGCCTTGGAGGCGGTCCAGAGGAGGTTCACCAGGTTGATCCTGGAGATGAGGGGTTGGCTTAGGAGGACAGACTAAATCATCTGGGATTATACTCACTCGAATTCAGAAGAAAGAGAGATCTTGTAGAAACATATAAAATTATGAAATGGAGAGATAAGATAGAGACAGGAAAATTGTTTTCACTGGTAGGTGAGACCAGAACTAGGGGACACAGGGGAGTAGATTTAAGGTGGAGATGAGGAAAAACTGCTTTACCCAGAGAGTAGTGAATCTGTGGAATTCTCTGCCCAGGGAAGCAGTTGAGGCAACTTCATTAAACTTATTTAAAGTTCAGTTAGATAGATTTTTACATAAAAAAGGAATTAAGGGATATGGGGAAAAGGCAGGTGGGTGGAGTTGAGTCAATGATCAGATCAGCCATGATCTTATTGAATGACGGAGCAGGCTCGACGGGTTGGATGGCCGACTCCTGCTCCTATTTCTTCAGTTCTTATGATGGCTAATGAAGGACAAATGAAAAGCACACCACTGAAGTGATCACAGGTGGTTCAATGATTAAGGGGTATATTATTCTTAGTCATCAGGACCTTCACAGGCATAACTGCAGACCAAATGAAGAAACATCGTTTTGGCTGTTACTGAACCCACACTGAGGCCTCCTCTTTTTGATCTCGAGTTTAATTTCTGATATTTAACATCTAACTTTCATTTATTGGTCCTGTCAATTAGCTCCAGACCTGAGGAAGCTTGAGGAAGGAGAGATGTGGCATTGCAGCACGAAATACTGCTCAACACCAGGAGGCCACGGGGGACCTTACAGACCTTGAGGACGTCTACATGAGGCAGTGTCTTAAGAAAGCAGCCTCTATCCTCAAGGACCCCCCACCCTCCAGGCCAGGCCCTTTTCACTCTGCGACCATCGGAGAAAAGGTACAGGAGCCTAAAAACGAGCTCTCAGTGGCACAAGGACCGCTTCTTCCCTGCTGCCATTAGGTTCTTGAATGATCAAAGACACTGCCTTTCTTTGACTTCTCGTGCACTATTTTAAATTTATCTTTGTAAGGTGGATTTTGTGAATGTTTGCACAGTGACACTGCTGCAAAACAACAAATTTTGTGACTTGATCACAACAATAAACTTGGATTCTGAGACAATAATGGGAGAGGGGGACGGAAAAGGGAAATAGTCACAGTCACTTCTCTGGGGAGGGCAATTTAAAACACAAAGGCAGAGATTCAAGATGAGGCAAACAATTTAAAAGAAACCTGTGAGTATGTGGAATGACCCGCCAGAAGACATTGTTGAGGTGTATATAATTCTAATGTTTAAAGGACATTTAAATAGCTACAGACAAATGGAGCTAACTTGTGCAAAAGACCTTGTTTCAGTACTGGGTAATTCAATGACTCCATGTGAATGTTCCATAAACAACATAATAGTTATCTTCTTGGATGTTTCCCCAATCACATTCTGCCAGTATTTCAATGTCATTACGTAAGGGAATTTGCCAGGCTGGTTGACAGCCACTAAACTTGGATTCATCCCAAACTGCATTCGTCCCTTTCTCTAGATCATCAACTGTGGGTAACTTCAAAGGGTCTATATCAGGAACAGACCCGGCCAAGAGCAAATCAACCTGCTTGAACCCATGTGCTGTCAAGATGATCAGTGCTGGATCCATTTTACAGTTACCTTCACTCTGGATCAATGATAAAGATTGGTGCTTTCAATTACAGCTCACTTGGTAGCATGGTAAAATACTGCAACATTCCAGGGTCACCAAAGGAAACCCCATTCTCTTGTTTCTCATTTGCTCCCATCTTCATTTTGAATTAAAATCAACAGTAGTGCAACACCTCAAGTTAGTCTGCAGTTGGCTTTTAATCATCTCTGATATGAAAAGAATGCCCATTCTTATTTACTCACTGCTATATAGTCAGGATAATGTGAACTATTTTGTAACTGTGTTGTAAGAATACACCCTTCTCACTGTAGTAACTGTAATGTACCACTAAGGGGAATATGTATATGTATATAGTGTGAACAGTTTCTTGTGATGGTGGAAGACATCAATAAGTAAAGTCTCTTCTGTTAATTGAATCCTGCTCCTGCATCTCTAAGGTATTTAAGAAGCCTCCCAAGTAACCCAGAGAAATAACATGGTGTCAGCAGTATAAGAGAACATGAATAAAGCCATACAATTGATTGTAAGTCACTGAAATACAATGGGGAAGAAGATAAAAAAAATTACTGAAAAAAAATGTCTGCAGGAAGAGCAGTTCATGCAGTGATGGACGGGGAGGGTGAAGACATTGTTGAATCCTTTAAAAAGTTTCAGCAGAAGTGCAATTTAACATTCAAAAGCTACTTTAAAAATGCAACAACAGGAGGTCAGTTATATATTTCTCTAGACAAGAGAGCAAGGCCTTGACTTATTTAATAGCTGGGAGCTTACGGGGGTGGAGAAAAATGATCCAGAGCAGATATTTGCAAGGTCTAATCATAGAATTAAACATTATGAATTTCAAGGTTTAATGCAAGAGGCGGATGGAACTGTTGATAACTTCTTCACTGGACTCAAAATTGTTGCTGCAAAATGCAGATTGAAGGATATAGAGGAAAGATTAGTTGATCAAATAATGTGGGGGAGTGCCCATCCTGACAAGCGAAACTCTCTTATAGGGAAAGATAGCTTGAAGCTGGCCAAGGCTATAGACACAGCCAGAGCCTTCAAAGTCATGAGGATGCAAATGAAATCCCTATCAATGCAGACCCACCCACAGCAAAGTGAAGGAAGAGTTGATGGTATAAAGAACACAATCAGAAAAGTGCAACCCCACCCCCCCCCCCCAAGACCTGCAGGAAATGCAGGAGACAACACCCCTTCGATAACCAAAGCAAATGCCCCACATACGGTCCCAAGTAATCCAGAGACATAACACTCACACAGTATCTAAGGCTAGAATTGGACTTGTTTGGGTTGTTTGCAAAAAGCAAATTTACCCTCAGTAGGTTGCACAATTGGCTTGAGCATTTCTGTGGATGATTCTATTACGTGCTTCCATTTTCAGTTCATTTCCATGTGTGGGACTGGCACTTGAAGAGAACAAATTTAACAAAACCCTGCAGGCTTTGGAGATTTGACTGTGAGCTGACAGACAGGCTGAGGACAACATGTTCCTAAACTGGATGCATCTGAAGAGAGAGGAAGGGGCCCTGGAAAACCCAGGTGCAGAGACCATGTGACCAACAGACTCAAGACACCATGCACAGTTTGCTCAGGGGCAATACTGAGAAGCAGATTTCTTGGAAGTAATAAAGTACTGAAATGGCCTCATCCCTGGTTATAGACAATCTGATTTCCCCATGTAATAGGGGAATAAATAGTGGCTTTTATTTAAAGGAGGCAGCATTTGGAGAAGCATCCTTTGAAGGGATACTATGCTGAATGTGGCCTTGTGTGGTGATAGACAATTTGTCTGATTTTTCCATGTCATTGGGGAATGAGAATTCCACTCTATGACCAAAAAAGGGAAGGTCACTTGTTGAATCCCATCATGGCAAAGGAAAAGTCACTTCTGAAGGGAATTATTGAACCCCATCGTGGTTAAAAGGACATTTCTCTGGAAGCATCTCAACAAGGATTTCGAGATTTAATAATCAGTTTCTAACCCCGGTCTCGCCCACATATTTCATGAATTTCTTTGCATCTATTTACAGTCTGCGTGTCGCATCAATTGAAAAACTGCATGTCAATATTGGATTTTCTGAGTCTAAACCTTGAACTGCCTGTCAAGAATTAGGCCTGCACTATAGTGGCAAAGGAATTACACACACAAACACATGCACACAGTTGAAGGTTAAGTAGATAATTTTAGCTAAATTAGATAAGGTGTTACATTATTGTTAATTATTAATTAAAAACATCATTTTAAATACAATGCTGTCTGGGTTCATTTCTATTGCTGCTGTTGGGTATGTAACCATTTACCCACTCACAGCTGACATTTGCTCACCCAATGATATGGATCGGGCAGCATATAAACATCTTCCACATGATAGAAACTGGAGCTTTTGGGGGCAATCTACAATTTTTACTCTTTGTTTCCTGAAAGATTCGATGCACACCGTTCAGGTCGTGGGGGTTGGCCAGTCTCGCTGTCTCTGCATGCAGATCCCTTCGGAAACGAGACAAGTCCCATTCTGGTTCTCTGTGTAACTTCAGGGTGCTTCAGTGAAAGTCTGGGCAACATTCTAATTACTTTGCGGGAATGAGTGGGTGGAGGCATCACACTCAACAGATGTTAGTGCACTAAGGAAGAATAAAATTATGGTAAAAACAGGCTCCTGCTTCGGCTCGCTCTGTTTGTTCTGAAGTCATAGTTTTTGAAGGGCTAAAATTTAAACTGAATTCTTGGTCCTCACTTAAGTCTATTACATAACACAACCTCAACAGTGTGCCTGAAGGTCAAGGTCTTAGCCCCTCTCAGCTTCCTTGCTTCATGATCATTCCAGAGTTCTGCCTCTGCTCTTTCTGCCACACATCACAATTGACTGCACTGTTGACTCTACTCTTGGTTGATTCAGAGAGGTCACTTCATCTCTATATGCAAGAACAGGAAGGCTTGATCTTCTTTTCCTTCAGCCACACAAACAGTTAAGTGCCAGTTGCCTGCCTCCCATGTTCCCGTAGTGCAGGCAATCCTGGAGAGAACATGTTGTATTGGCGACCTCTTTAGACAATTTCCTGCCAGTAGCACCTGGATGTGGCCATTGTTCTTCACAAGCCTATCCATGTCCTGAGGATCCCACAAACTACAGACCGAGTCCTACTGACTTTTCCATGGAAGAGGCAGGAGTGGCTTCATAGGACAGGCAAAGTGGTAATTTGTGAGGTGCTGTTCTCTTTGCGCTGCCAGCACACAGCAAATTGCTGATGGAATACAAGTGGATAGAGTTGTAAAGTTAGCTTGTGTTCATTGGTCAGTGATAAAAATGAAATTTTGATGAGGCCATATTTAGAGAATTAACATAGAACAGTAGAATATAGAGGAGTGTAGCATATGAACAAGCCCTTTAGCCTATAATATCTGCACCAAACAGGATGACCAATTATACTATGTCCACTTCTGGGCTCCCACATTAGAAGAAAGATAGAAGATAGAACACTACAGCACAGTACAACCCTTCACCTCTCAATGTTGTGCCAACCCATATATTACCCAAAGTATTAAACCCTCTCTAATGGTCCTAATATTTCAGCCTCCACCACCATCACTGGCAATGCATTCCAGGTGCCCACAACTCTGAGTAAAAAAACAAAGCTTAGCCCTGATGTCTACCTTAAACTTCCCTCCCTTCGCTTTGTACATATGTCCTCTGGTATTTGCTAATCCTGCCCTATCTATGCCTCTTATAATCTTGCAGACCTCCAACAAGTCTCCTATCATCCTTCTACACTCCAAAGAGAAAAGTCCCAGGTCTGCTAACCTTGCTTCACAATACTTGTTTCCCAATCCAGGTAACATCCTGGTAAATCTCCTCTGAACCCTCTCCATTGCTTCCACATCCTTCCTATAATGATGTGACCAGAAATGAACCCAATACTCCAAATGTGGTCTCACTAGAATAGTGGAGGCTTTCAAGTGCGTGCATAACAAGTGCATGAGGATGATGCCTGGATGTGGGATCACTATCCATTAGGAAAGTTAAACAAACCTGGGCTATTTTCTCTGGAGTGTTTGAAACTGAGGGGAGACCATAGCAGTTTATAAACTTAGAGCCAGTCCATCCCCCAGGATGGAAATGAAAAGAACACAAGGGTATAGATTTTAAATGAAAGGGATAAGGTTGAAAGGAGATTGACAAGGCAAGGTTTTGTTTCTTTTTTTAATATACACAGAGGGCAGTAGATGCCTGCAACAGGAGAAAGTAGATACAACAGCAACATTGAAGAAGCATCTTGATAGGCTCATGAACGTAGAGGGAATAGAGGCATGTGGATGTTGCTCAGGCACGTGAAAGAAGTTCAGATTGGCATCATCGTCAGTGCAGATATTGGCATCCTGTACTGGACAATTGCACCTTCAATGCTTTCTTAATATCATCCTCATCCACTGACAAAAATCATGGCCAGAGGTTCTCACTAGTCTGTGGGAATAATGCACTTCTTCAATCTTTGAACACATTCTTGAATAGTTTCTCTTTCCACCCAACTGATGGAAAGCCAATAAAACCGTTCCTGTATTTAAAGTTCCCACTTTGGTTTAATGGCAATGAAAATGGAACGATTTCAAATCAATTACCACATTTTCTTTCCTAAAACCAATGGTTAGACAGGCAGTCTAATAGGGATTTCCTCTGATCATTTCACCATGAGGCTAGACCAGGGGGTGGTGGTAGAGCAGCAGGTGTTGATCGACAACCACGCAAGAGGACTGGCTGAGCAATCCAGAGTCCCAACTTCAAACGTCAATCAATGCAAAGAAAAGAGGTGGCGGTGCTGCTAGAACTGATGTAATAGCAGCTCTGCTGTGCAGACCCGGGAGAGTGGGGAGCAGAGGCACAGTGCTCCACAGGGTCACCTCCGCAGGATCCTTCTACCTCCCCTGGGTCCTTCTGTGACACTACCTAACTGCCTGAATATGCCTGAGATTGTCTGATCAGGACTGGTCAGTACTTGGAGGGGAGACCGCCGAGGAACACCAGGTGCCGTGTTTCTGTGAGGGGCACTGTACAAAGTGGCAACTCTCTATCTGCCTTACAGTGGACAAAAGTTAAAGAACTTCATGTCTGTTACATTCTAAAGATAGTATGATGTAACAATAATGAAACCTTTACCTTTACCCCTGTAGGGTCCTGATGACTCCATTCAGGCTTTAAACAGCCTGCCAGAGGAGCTGAAGTAAATTTACTTTAAATCCTGCAATCACTGAGGTCTGTGCCTAAGGTGGCAGCATCTGTGCTAAGCAGTACACCACAAGGGGTTGCAGACTTTGGGAAAGCAGCAGATTGGTGCAGGGCACCACAAATGAGGAGAACACCCCCTCCCCCATCTCATCTTGTATGTGTGAGTCCTTAGACAACACATGGATGAAGAAAAAGGTTCTTTAAAGTTGTTGTAAACAGCACCATGAGGGAGGCCATGAGGCTGCAAACCTCCATTACAGATCTCCACACTGGGTGTCAGCGCCCCTGCTGACAGCCGAGTCTAATCTAACAGTAAGGCATTGCTAGTTGCACTGCATCCATGATCACCATCATTACACCTACCGTTCCTCGTTGAGAAGGGTAAGCCCAGTAGACAACCCGATAGGGAAGATGACCACGGCAGCAGACCAGCAAGGTGAATCCAGCGGCTGAAGGTTCCACACACCCTGCGGGCTGTGGGCAACTTCCAGTTGAAGGACTCCCACAGACTGTGGGCAGCTGACAACTTTTGGAGCCATGCATTGGAACCGGGTTTGGAGAGAGTGCTGAGGGCACGAAGGGCTCCTGCATGGCTTTGGGTGGTGAAGGCTTCCCACTTGAATTGAAGGTTTGGATCTGGAGCTAGGGTTTCCAATAATTGGAACAGGAGTCTGTACGACTGAAAAGGCTGCAGGAGCAGTGGGGGGTGGGGGGGGGGGGGGGGGAGAATCTGCAAAACTCATTGTGTCTGAAGGATCTCTCTTTTGTTTCTCTTTCTCTTAATGGGTGAAGAACAATGCTCGTGGCAGCTTTGTTTACCTTATGGCAGACAAAATTTGAAGTATATCATGTATATTTCATTTTTATGTATTACTACCTAACAATAAAATCGACTTCTCTGGTTTCTGCTAACCTGCCCTCTTTTCTCCCTCCCTGTCTTCTTTCCCTCAGCTCTCCACCCCCTTCCTTCTCTATTCACCCAGCCATCCCTCCTCCCCCTGCTTGCTGCTGTGTCCTCCTCCATTCTCCACCTATTACCTCTTGTGTTTACGACCATGTTCCTTCCCTCACACTTACCCACCAACCCCCCCTCCCTTACTTTTTGTTTGGACGCCTGCTGATATTTTTCCAGACTTTGATGAAGGGCTCAAACCTGATACGTCAGTTATGTATCTTTGCTATATTAAGGACACTGTTTGACCAGCTGAGTTTCTCCAGCATCGAGTTTTTACCTTGAACTTTGTCGTGAGTAATGTCTTTCAGCAGGGAATCTGTCAACTTGCCTGTTCTGGCTGTAACCACCAATGTTCTTGCCTCTTGAATAACAGAGCAGCCTCTCAGTTCAAGAGATAGGTTAATAAATGATAGCCTTTCTCGTGATGCTCACATCTCCATGAGATCTCGATGAGAAATAAACACACCTAAATTCTGCTCTCACACAGGGATATTTTATTGGTGCAGCTAAATCTATTGGGATTCCCTTACAGCCCATTCATAAAGTGTGGTCACTCTTATGTTCCACAAGTGGAAAACTATTCAGTCGAATCATCCATTAACATGCCTGGCTGACAGTGACCTCTGACATACCAGTGCTGGACTTTGCGCACAACTTGAAGTGAATTTTGTTGGCAGAGCATTCAGATTTCTTCTAGTCAGTGCTGGAAAATAAAATTGTAATTTCTGCAAATCTTTACATTTGAATATTCTCAAGCGTTCTCTCTTGATACGAGTCACAAGTTCACAGTTCATCAATGCACCACAATCAAAATTCTTCACTTGCTTAAACAAATCTCTGATCTAGTTAACAATTGTACGGATCCAAGGAAGCAAAGAAGAATTTGTCAATCTCTTTGGAATGGACAGGATGCTTGAAATGCATTGATATTATCCAAGTAGTCAATGCATTTTATAAACAAGAAAAGATTTAATTCATTAACTGTGCAAATAGTGAGTTTTGGAAGCCAGCGCATGTGGGAAAACAATTTATTCTCAGGTAATCCAAAATACCCATCACCTGTCAAGAATTGCTCCTTTCAAATCCTGCAAAGACAAAGGCAGGAAGCAGTTCTGAAGAACCACAGGACAATACCTTAATGTGCATTACTTCTGCATGGCACAAGATAATATGTGATGACCTTTCAGCATTCATTTAAGGAGAAGGACACACTCTGAGTGGAAGCCTGCAGTGTTCCTTTGATTTTCCCTTGGTGTGCGATTTTCATTTATAAAGCACATAATGATTTATGCATACTATTGACAATTTTATACTTTTTCTTTGTCAGCTCTCTCCAATTATTCAATTTTTCAAATTCAGATAACGTTGCAGTCTTTTCATGTTAATGGCAATGAGCGGACTGTAGTAAATAGGCGATTGTGGACGTCTGGTTGTGAAGTGCGTGCTACGCAAAGTCTGGATTAAGAACGATACACAGTCGAGTCGAGGTTGAAGACCGATTATTGCACTGCCAGCTCTGTTTATATTCACTCCCTGCCTCTGACAACAGTGGTGACATCATCTCAGTGCCAGCCTCTGTCTGGCCGGTGTTCCTGCCATTTCCCACCATGCAGGTCACGCAGGACGACAGCCATTGGTCCCTGTGGGGCCCCCGCGATCACCGGTGAACCTGGCCTCTACACGGCCCAACCCCAGAACCAGCATAGGGTGGCCTACTTCTGCATCGCAGGGGCAGAGTCTCAACTGACGAGCTCATGTCTACATGGGGCAGTTTCAAGCGGTCGAGGGTGAAGGTCTTTGCCGTCAATTTCCAATTTACACACCATTGTGCCTGTCAACCTTGTACAGCCCCTCATATGGCCGTTTGAGGGGTACCCGGTGTGCTCCCCTTTGAAAAAATAAAATTCATAGGTGTACAAGTCCTTGGGGACTAAAGATTTAAGCTAGCCATGTGGCAGGGCGTATGGAGGGGCTAGGGTACCCAGTCTTTCCTCAGCAGTTTCAGTGTAACAGTGAGGGTTTCTAGATCCTTGTCAATGGCCAAGAACTCCCCCAGGACCAAGGGTGAGCCGTAAACCATTTCTGCTATGGAGGCATTAAAGTCCTCTTTCGGCATGATGCGCATCCCCAGAAGGACCCAAGGCAATTCATCCACCCAGTTGGGCCCCTTGAGCTGGGCCATCAGGGCTGCTTTTATGTGTCTGTGGAACCAGTCCACCAACCCGTTGGCTGTGGTGTGGTGGAGTTGGATTCCCAACTGTTTGGCCAGCACTGAGCAGAGTCCGGAGGTAAACTGCACTCCCCTGTCGGAGGTGAGATGTTCCAGGACTCTGAACCTGGACACCCAGGTGTTGATTACTGTCCTGGCGCATGTCTCCGTGGTCATTGGGACCGCCTCCAGCCACCTCGTGGAGCAGTCAACCATAGTGAGGAGGTATCTCACCCCAAAGAAAACCAGTAGCGGCTTCGATATTGACACGGATGTGGCAGAACCTATGCCATGCTAGCTCAAAAGTCTGAGAGATGCTTTAGTGGGGGTTTGCATCTTGGATGCCTGGCAGAGCATGCAGGTCTTAGCCCAGTGACTGACCTGCTGGTGGAAGCCGTGCCAGACGAACCTGCTTGCTACCATCTTTACCATAGTTCTGATGGCTGGATGCGCCCGGCTGTGCACCATGTCGAAGAATTTCCATCTCCATGATGCCAGGATGGTGGGGCAGTGTTTGCCAATGGAGACATCACAGAGAAGTGTCTAGTTGCCGGAGGCAATACAACATCATCCAGCTGCAGCCTGGAAAGCACCGTCCAGTATGCCAGGATCTCATGGTCATCTTGTTGTGCCCTTGCTAGGGTTTAACAGTCTGCCTTGGGATAGGGCATGGACAGATTCAATTGCAGGACAGGAGAGTGCATTGGCCACCATGTTGTTCTTGCAAGTGATGTGTTGGATTCAAGACTTGTGGGAAGGTGCCTCTGGTGCTTGACTGACCACAGGTCAGACACTTTGTGGAAGGCAAATATTAGTAGCTTGTGGTCTGTGAAGACCTTAAATTGTCTGCCTTCCAGAAAATATGGCAAGTGCCTGACCGCCAGGTACAGTGCCAATAGGTCCTGGTCAAACGCGCAGTATTTAAGGTCAGGTGTTGGAGGTGCCTGCTAAAGGCGGCAGGGGCTGCCATTGTCCATCAGTTAACTGTTCGAAGACATCTTCGACCGCTGTGCTAGAGATCTCCACTGTGAGGGTTGATTAGTACCTCTGGCCTGGGTGAACCAAAAAGGTGACTTTAATCAAAGCGTCCTTTGCCTGCTCGTCCCAGGCAATGTCTTTCATTTCCCCACCATGAGTGCTAAAATGGGTTACATGATATGAGCTGCTGCTAGTATGAATCGATGGTAGAAGTTGATCGTGCCAGCGAACTCCTGCAACCCCTTCACATTTTAAAGTTTCGTGAATCGCCGAACAGCCTCCACCTTCTCTGGTTTTGCCCCGTACCTGTCGATCTGATGCCCCAGGAAGTTGATCATGTCCTGCCCGAACTGACACTTGGCGGGGTTGATGGTCAGCCTGAACTCCTGCAAGCGTGTGAAGAGTTGACTGAGATGGGCCGTGTGCTCTGAATGGTTGTGGCTGACAATAAAGATATCATCCAAGTAGATGAACCCGAATGGAAGGTCTCGTCCCACTCCATCCATCAGCTGCTGAAAACTCTGAGCAGCATTCTTAAGCGCAAAGGGCACCCTCATGAATTCGAACAGGCCGAATGGGGGGATTATGGTGGTTTTGGGTGCACCTTAGGGTGCACTGGGATTTAATGATGACACCTGATTAAACTGAGCTTTGGAAACACCCGTGCCTCTTGTAAGTTGGCGGTAAAGTCTTGGGTATGGGGCACGGGGTATCTGTCCAATGTGGTGGCATCATTGAGGCATCAGTAATCACCACACGGCCTCTACCTTCATGCTGCCTGTGGTTGGGGGGAGGGGGAAGGACACTTATTTTGGTACAAACGTCCATGAGGAACCATCTTTCCGACAGAGAATCCCACACGTGAGACTGTCATGTTGGCCAACCATCACAGCCATTAACAGCAGTTGGCCATGGAGTTTCTTGGAAAAAAAGTTGCTGGGTGGGTGGAATCAGTGGGCCCCCCACCCCATTGTTGATGATGATAGCAATATGGCTGGGTGGGGGGTGGGTTCCACTTGCCTCTCCATCTGCTGTGGCCTTGTTTCCAGCTGGGGTCGGGCTTGGTAATCTGTTCCACTGAGGCGCCTTTTACTTTCTTTGCTTGCCAGAGCACGTCTGCCCGGGCTGCATCTTTCCTTGGGTCACCAAAGTCCTCGTTGGTGAGCCAGAGTCAGATATCTTCTGGCATCTGCTCCAGGAAAGTCTGCTCAAAGAACAGGCAAAGCCTGTGCCCCTCAGCGAGTGTGAGCATTTTGGTCATGAGGCCTGATGGGACCCTGTCCCCCCCAAACCATCCAAATGCAGCAGATAGGTAGCGTGGTAGCCCAGAAGTGCAGGTTAGTAGTTCTTTGAGGACACCGTATTTGCCTTGTTCCGAAGGCTGTCATAGGAAATCAACAACCCTCGCTGCTGTGCCCTGGTCGAGCAAACTCACTACATAGTAGTAGCAGATGTCAGCAGTGGTGATCTGCCGAAGATGGAACTGGGCCTCGGTCTGTTAGAACAACATGTGTGACTGAAACACCCAGAATGTTGGTCCCTTTAGCGAGACTGAGTGGAGAGTTGCTTAGTCTGTCATCTTTGGGTCCATCTGCCAGTTGGGCCTGGCAGGGTCACCAATGTAGCATGCACACTACACGAAATGAGGAGTAAGAACAACAAACACACTCTGTCGAGTCAAGATCAAAGGCTGATTTATTGCAATGCCATCTCTGTTATATTCACTCCCTGCCTCTGACAACAGGAGTGATGTCATTGCAGATCCAGCCTCTGACTGGCCAGTGTTCCCCCGCTACGTCTGTTTTTGTCATGGTGTGTGTGCAACTGACCAACTTGCCTCCCCGAGAATTCTGTGGGTTGATTGAAGTGGCACACAGCACCCGAGCCTGATCTGTCCATCTCCTCTTTGACGGGCATTGTTACTTGAAGTTCCAATGAAATTTTACTCCACCTTCAAAATAACTTGGAATAACTTTTACAATGTTAAGAACCAATCAAATTATTGTATTTCTAGGCTTTAAGCTCTAAAGGCACTTGACTGTTACAGTTATACTGCTAACCCCCTAGTTCAGAGAAAATAAACAGATTTTCATTTCCTCTGTCAGTACTGAATCACTTCCCTGATCATAGCCAGTTTGTTAGAACCTTATCTGGTCAAGTATAATTCAGCTCCTGGCATTTCTCTCATTTTTGGAATTGACACAATCACAAACCCGTGTTCCATGTTTTGCCCCAAGTCAATGGGGAGGCAAAAAAAGGATATCTGTGTTTACTGAACAAGGACAAAAATATTTCTGCCAAAGGAAAATGTTCTGCTTCACTTTTTGGAAATAGAATAACTTCTTGTCAATTAAAAAAAAAGTCAAATCTCTGCAAAGCCACAAGCTTACCAGGTGTAAATTATATATCTGCTTAATGAACCATACAAATCATTTCAATGATCAATATTTCTCTGCCCATACCTCAGTCAAATTTGACACCCACGCCCTGGTGTATTGGGATCTCATTGTTTGCAGGAAATCTTCCAAAGTGAGAGCCATTCCTGGTCGCAATTTGATTCTCCTCCACAGTTAGGTCACGCATTTTGTAGGGGTATCAAAAAGAAGTGGATTTTATCTTCAGAGCCAATCAAGTCAGGTGAAGGATAACAACGTGACCAGTTTCCAAGCATCACGTCAGTTCATCATGCCTAATGTGATTGAGTGAAGTGTCCAGGTGCAATTTAAACTACAGTAATATTTGCTGCAAAGTAACATTGATAGCTAAATGTGGTCAAACTGAATATTGCTAAAACAATCAAATGCTTATTTTAAAATAACGTAAAATAATACAGATTACAGCAGCAACTTAAACTTTGCATCTCTTTATGAGGGGAGAAAAATTTGTGCTCCAAAAATAAAATGAGAAATTTGAGATGCCATGTTACCAACAAGGATTTCTCAGTTAGGTTATTATTGACAAGAGTGCTTAGGTGCTGCCAAGTTAAGGCCACCTACAAATTGGAGAACAACCTTCTATTCTGCCTTGACAGTGTTCAAACAGATGGCATCAATATCGACTTGTCCAATTTCCGTGAACCCTCTCCCCGGTCTCTCTCTTCCCCTCACCCCTCTGTTGCCCTTCCTCCATCTCCCCACCCCTTCTTTCTCCTATCAGAGAGTGATATTTCTTGGGCCATCTTCCCTTTCCCAATCATGTGTCAGTGACTTTATCTTCTACCCTCTCACCTGTATTCACCTGTTACTTCATGTGTAAGCCTGTGCTCCTCCCACTTATCCCCCACCCCCAGGTCCAAATGATCGACTGCCCTTTACATATTATCGATGCTGTATGACCTGCTGAGTTTCTCCGGCATTTTTGTGTATGGTATCCAGATTTCTTCTTTCTTTAAACTGTCTGAGGAAGAATATCAAATTAATTCTGAAGTTATGTATAATTCTGTACTCTTCTGCTCTATGGAGTTATGTGCATTGAAAAATAAACCAAGATTGAGCAAGCAAAATCTTCAGTATCCTTCCAAGCTCTGGATCACCTCAAAAACAGCTATTCATATATATGGCTGCTCTTCATCGACTACAGCTCGGCCTTTAGTACCATTATTCCCCCAGTGCTGGCTAAGAAGCTATACACTCTAGGCTTCTTGTACCCTCCTCTGCAATTTTCTCATCAGAAGACCACAGACAGTACGAATTGGAAACAACATTTCCTCCTTACTGATTATCAATGCAAGGATGGGTGCTTATCCCAGTGCTCTACACATTACAAACCCATGACTGTGTGGCCAGGCATAATTCCAATGGCATCCCCAAGTTTGCCGATAACACCACAGTTATCAACAGAATCACAAACGGCAATGAAGAAGTGAACAGGAGGGAGAAAGAGCAGCATGTTGAATGGGGTAATGAAAACAACCTTGCGCTCAACGTTACCAAAATCAAGGAGATGATTGTGGACATTAGGAGGAAGTCAGGAGAACATGACCCAGTCCTTACCAAGGGTTCAGTAGTGGAAAGGGTCAAGAACTTCAAATTCCTGGGTGTCAACATCTCCAAGGATCTGTCCTGGAGCCTCCACATTGATGCAATCACAAAGAAGGCTCGCCAGCGGCTATACTTTGTGAGGTGTCTGAGGAGGTTCGGTACGTCACCGAAGACTCTCATAAACTTCTAGCATTCTGGCTGGTTGCATCACTGCCTGGTATGGAGGCACAAACTCTCACAACAAGAATAAACTCCAGAGGGGTGTTAACACGACCTGCGACATCACAGGCACTCGACTTCATTCCATCGACGACATCTACAAGAGGCGGTGTCTTAAAAAAGCAGCTCCTATCCTAAAAGACCCGCCCAGGCCACGTCCTATTAACTCGGCCACTTTTGGGGAAAAGGTACAGGAGAGTAAAGATGAGCACAGAACGGCACAAGGACAGCTTCTTCCCCACTGCCATCAGATTCCTGAAGAATCAATGAACCACTGCCTGACTTTTCGTGCTCTATTATTTTTATTTCTTTATTGTCATGTTGGAAGATGGTGGTAATATGAACGTTTGCCCCATGATGCTGCCTCAAAACACTAAATTTCATGACTGGTTTATGAAAATAAATTCTGATCCAATTAATTGTATTATCATAATCATTATGAACCCTCATGAAAAATTGCAACTTACGATTATTTTCTCAATCATGGTGAGGGTTTATTCTTTCATCGGCTCATAGTAGATTCTATCATATTTTATGAATGTCTTATTTAAATTCCACATTCCTCAAGTTTGACTCAATGAGAATCCTATAATTATGTATACGAGTACAATTGAATTGGATTTTCAATTAATGCACTGAGAGCCAAATTGCACAGTTAAAAATCCAAGTTTATCAAAAAGAAAATTAATTGTAATTAATTTAAGATAATGATTTATTGTCCCCGAGTAACTCATTAATAACCTGAAAACCTCAGCGTGTAAATGTTTCATTGTCTCTTAACTCTTCCCCATTCCTCACCGTTCAGTGGAATAATTCCAGCCTTTTAGATTTCCCACTTGCCTCATTCTGCTTCCTCACTCACCTTTCCTTTGCTTTACTCTGTCACTAGTTATCATGCTGTAAATCACCTCATAGTCCCCTTGTTTCCCCCCCACCCCCTTTTCTCTTCCTTTCCACTAATCTTGTCTATCCTGAGAGTTCATCTGTGAAACCCAATTTTTTTGCTACCAACAGCAATTTAGTGGCAGGGTTAGCATGGCAGTTAACACGACATCATGACAGCGCCAGCCACCTAGGTTCGAATCCGATGCTGTCTGTGAGGATTTTGTAATGTTGTTCCATGACCTGAGTGGATTTTCCCCAGGGGCTCCGAATTTTTCCTCCAACCCCCCCCTTTCAAAATATACAGGATGGTTGGTAAATGGGGTAAAATTGGGCAGCATGTGTTTCAATGGCCACGATCAATTTTTACAACTTGTAAATAAAATATTTAAAAATGTAGTTCAAATTTTTCTTCACAGCATCTATTTTTCAGTCTGATGGTACATTTGCAAAAAAATGTCAGTATGTTTTCCGTGGTAAATAATCAACAGAAATATGAATTATTTTAACTGATCTTTGACGTCATTCCAGGCAAAGTGATGGGACAATATCTGTTATAAAAATGAAGTTAAGCAATACAGCCAGCAGTATGCTGGAGAAACTCACCAGGTCATGCAGCATCCATTGGAAGGCAACGGTAACCAACATTACAGGCCTGGGGCCTTCGTTACCATGATGGAGGCCCCAGGTCTGAAACTGCGGCTTCCATGAACTTAAAATGCTGTGAGATATCCGAAGCAAATTGTTCAACAATTTTTCAAGTAACCATATTAATTAGTAAATCAGTTGTTAAATTTGAGAATGGACCAGTAGACGACCTTCAATATTCATTCCTCATCTTCTAAAACATCAGCATTTTGATTATTATATCTTGTATAAATTAGGCTTTCAGATTGATTAGCAGAAATAGATATTACAGTGTTCTCTTTGATATCTTAATTAAACTTTGAAGTCTTTTAAACAACTTCATTTATCTGTCTGATACTGAATATAACCAGCATTAGATTTTGATAAAAGGGTCACAATGATTTGCAGAAAGTGAGTTTTTCATTTCTTAAAAAACTGGTTTTTGAATTCCGATTTTGACCAGTGCTGGGAGGAGTTAAGTGCAAGAAAGAAGATGAAATGAATGGATTGCAGGAGACCTGATGAGAAAACTTCCCTTCCCCTCTCCCCATATCATATTCCAATTCACACATTTTGCTGGCCTGAATTCCTCCCCCAGCTAGCATTGTCTGTATTCAGAGATTTCCTGTTCTTTGCTCATTTTTTGAAGAAAGATTCAGGCCTGAAACATTGGTAATATATCTTTTTCCCCTTTCTGTAATGATACGACCACCAGCCTATTGCAGGGGGCGATCTCTGTACCTGCAGAAAGACTACCTAAGGGCTGACTCCACCTGGAAGGCTGCCAATCAGCTGACCCACATATAGGCCTGAGCCGGCCCCTCCTGAGCCAGTCACATGTGAACCACCGAAGCATGAATTGGTGTTCAGACTTTGACTGGAATAAAGCTTGTTGCACAATCTTTTGAGTTTTGTGCTTACTTGCTGTTACCACAGCGCACCACACTTGCACATTTGCATCCCAGTAAATTGGTTGTTCAGTGTCCCTGGATAGGAATGGGGGTTTGGTCTTTCACACTAGACCACTCCTAACCGGGCCACTGAGCGCTTTCACACTTGTCTGCATTGCAATTGCCCATTTCACACTTGCCTAACCTCTGCAGATGCCCGGGACTGTACGAGGGACGGAGGCTGGCGATCCCCAGCGTGGGATGATGTCATATGATGCCAGTAGTGCTTTCACATTTGCCACTTTAAAGGCCGATTGGCGTTCAATTCCTGGGATCACTGGCAAGTGTGAAATGGGCTTTTGTCTCCCTTTGGAAATGGAACTGTTAGCCTCTCAAAATAAAATTCAACTCGTGGATTACATTGAAGTATTAAAAATATTTTGAAGCATACCAGGGGTATAGGTTAATTGGGCTACACAGGCTTGTGGGCCAAAGTGGCCTATTACTGTGCTGTATGTAATAATTTTAATTTAAATAATTTTAAATTTAAATACTAGAGGAATTCAGCAGGTCTCGCAGCATCTATAGATATGTATAACGGAGGTCTCGGACCCGAGCCCTTCTTCAAGGCATGAGTAAAAAGCAGACAGGCGTTGAATTAAAAACTGGGAGAATGAAAAAAAGGACGGGGGAGGTGCTCAGACCAACAGATCTGGTGAGAATTCAACATGGTTAGGAGGAAAGGAGAAGAAAGGTGAGAATTGATCATGGGAGGCTCTATGAATGCAGACCTGGAGGAAAGAAGACAGAGAAAGGAGAGAGAAAGGGTAGGGGGGAGAACAGTAATGAAACCAGAGAAGGTGATGTTAATGCCATCCATTTGAAGGGTGCCCAGACAGAATCCGAGGTATTGTTCCTCCAATTTGCAGGTGGTTATCGACAACACTATCCAGGTTCTAGTCTTCCCTAATTTCAAAACAAGAGAGCGAAACGTGGCAACAATATTCCAAATTACTATCCTATTAATCCAATAAACCAAACTTTGTAAATGCAGCTTTATGTAATGTTAATTCATGGATAAAACAAATAAACATTGTGCACAACTTTGTGGTAAGTTTTTCATATGATGAATAAGCAAAGCATTCTGCGATATTTAAAGATATAACGATATTCAACTTTAAAGAGATAGACAAGAAGAAATAAGATGAATTTTTAAAAAAAATTATCTTGAGTTTACATCTGTGCAGATATTATGACATATTCTGTCATAGTCACTATGGTAACACTACAAACAATAGTCTTTCTTGAAGTGACAGGCACAAAATTAACTAAGAACCAAAAACACAAGGTTTTAACCTTTACAGTGCTCTCACTTTGATAGTGCACAAGTTCACAGACAGACTTGTAGGCAAGGAAATGGGGCAGTCACTGGGAGATCTCACTATTGCAGCAGATAGAACCAAGGTGTTCAATGAAGCAATCTCACAGTCTGTGTTCAGTGTCTCAAAATGTAGAGGAGACCACAACAGGAGCACTCCACTCACGTACCACTTTAAGTAATCCCGATGCCATCAGTGTTCTATGATTGGTCAGGGATTGCTTAAGGTGGTAAGTTAGTGGAAAGAAAAAGTTCGAAAATCACTCTTTTAATCCTACCTAATTGGCTCATTCTGTGCACAGTTTTATAACTCCAAAGGAAATGGGCCAATGACCATTTTTCTCAAGCAAGATATTTCAGTAACAATTGGGTCTAGAGCAGTGATTCTCAACCTTCCCTTCCCACTCACATACCACCTTAAGCAATCCCTTACCCATCACAGAGCACTTACGACATAGGGATTACTTGAAGTGGTATGTGAATGGAAAGAAAAAAATTGAGAACCATTGATTTAAAGTGTGGCTGAACCCAGGATTTGTACAGCTACAACATATCTTTTTTACTTTAGCATTTAGTACCCACCTAATGAAAGCAAGCATGCAATTTGCCCGATTCTCCCATTGATTTGCATGGCCACTTTTAATCTCTGCCCTTGTTCCCAGGTCGTTCTATATATCAATGCTGTCAAAAGTTTTGCCACTTACTGTAAACCTTCCTCCATTTGACCTCCCAAAGTGCCACACCTCACACTTGACTAAATTATAACTCTATCTGCCTTTTCTCTGCCTACATCTGTAACTAATCTGCATACCGTTATAGTCCTTGATAGCTCTCTACATTACTCAAAATTCCACCAATCGTTGTGTACCTCACCCATCTGCCATCCAAGTCACTTCTGCATCTCTCAATTCCCTGCCTTTCTTAATTCCAAACATTTGTTAAATTAGCAACCAGAGTTGCCCTCTTTGTTCATGCAAACTCTTTTAATAACACTGACCTATCACTAGATACCTTCTGACAGCTGAGTGGTACAAGTTTAAGTGTAGGCATTGTCTGTAACTTTGAGCTGGAAAATGACACATCAGGTGAGTGGGTGGGTAGCTGATGTCATGATTTACCTGCTCCATGTTCATGAATTCGCTCAAGGGCTCTCGCTCTCATCAAGCTCCAGTTAGTTTGTGAGACAACGTGCTCTCTTTCGATTCTAAAACCAAGAGCTGGTCTGAAGCTGGCTATGACATTTCTCTCAAGTGCTCACATGGCCTTCCACGTTTTAAAATGGAGCGAGTACACTCTGCATGAAAGCTCAGAATGGATCCCCACCCCTGCACTTCCTCTGCACTTTTAAGCTTTTCAATCAACTTGTGAATGTTTCACTTGAGTACTTTATAAGTGTTAAGTGTACCCAATTTGACCTTTCCAAGTCAAAAGTTAGTCATTGATTGGTTGCATTATTCATTCGTCATTATTGCTAAATAATGAGGAACACTCAGATAATCAATGTTCAAACCCAGCACTTTACCAGATGTCATGTTAATTGCAGCCTGTTCGAGATAGCACCATTTTTTGAAAATAAGGAAACAATTACTGTGATTTATAGGGAGCCATTTACATTGCAGTGAGCATTGCTTAATAAAGCAGGAAAAGTCTGCTGGAACATTTCCCAAAATAATAATATGAAATGACCTATTTTATAGCAATGGTTCCGTTTTATAAATACATATAAAACATTTACTTCTTTTTGCCTGAAGGAACCACTGGAACTCTTTCAATCAGAAGGTATGTTAAATGCAGCATATACTCCATTCAATGCTGTGAGGCTCAGTACAGAGCCACATGGTAGATGTGGAAACAAGGCAGATAATTATTGCAGGAAATGGAAAATGTGGTATCCATGGCAACATTATATTATTCGCAAATGATGTGCTTTTTATAAATTAGCCTAGTGCTTGCCTATCTGTTGTTTGTATCAAATACTCAACAGGAATATTTGTTCTTGGACAGAAGATTTCTAAGCTGAAGTGAAGATGTATTTGCTCCTAATAACTGGGTATTGCTAAGATATTCATCAATATTTCTGAGAAACATTTCTTTGCTTCATCAAAATGAAAAGTCAATTTTAGCCACTGAATTCCTAATTCAGTGGTTCTCAATCTTTTTCTGTCTGCTCACATAACACCTATGAGATCAGTCCTCTGTGATTAGTCAGGGATTGCTTAAGGTGGTACGTGGATGGAGAGAAAAAAATTTGAAAACCACTGTTTTAATCATACCTCATTGACTCGTTATGTGCAAGGTTTCATAACTCCAAGAGAAATGGGCCAATGACAATTTTTCTCAAGCCAAATATTTCAGTAATAATTGGGTCTAGAGCAGTGATTCTCAACCTCCCCTTCCCACTCATGTACCACCTTAAGCAATCCCTGACTAATCACAGAGCACTGATGGCATTGCGATTACTTAAAATGAGATGTGAGTGGAAGGGAAAATGTTAAGAACTACTATCCTAAATGCTTTCTCAGGCCTCTTCAACCGAAGGTCTTGGTCCCTGGCAAACTTCAGATGATAGTGCCTTTACTGTCTCCTGAACAAAAAAGTAGAAAGGACAATGCGCAATATTGTCAAACAAGGTGGAATATCAGTTGGATGCTGAGATTCATCCACAGCATGCCCTAAGATTAACCGTATATCTGTGTTATTTTACCAAGCAAATGATACTTTTCACTTGCTCTCAGGATCAAACCTTGAAAAATTGATGAGAAGCAACAAAGGGAATTGACAGAGCCCAGCGAAACTTGCAATATGTTGGGACAGATGGAAACCTTGCTTGTTGACCAAAAGAAATAGCCTGTTGGATTTGTCTGGCATCTCTGCTTTGTGTTCATAAATTCTGATAAAGAACTACTCAAGTCAAGTCGACTTGATTTGTCGTTCATTCCATGCTCGCACGGTAGCACAGGAGAACGTTTCTCCAGGACTGCAGAACATATGTAGGTTAAGAGAGCAGTTAACACATTAAAATATTAAGACGTATACACTGAAAGTCCGCAAAACACTATCCACATCTGTACTGGGAGTTCAGGAGCCTTATGGCTTGGGGGAAAAAGCGGTTTCCCACTCTGGATGTAAGGGCTCGAGTGTGATGGTACCTCTTGCCAGATGGCAGAAGGGAGAATGGTTATATACAGGGTGTGTGGAGTCTTTCACAATGTTTATTGCCTTCCACCTGCATCAAGTGTTGTAGATGTTCTTCATGCTAGGAAGTGATTCCCCAATGATCTTTTCTGCTGATTTCACCATCCTCTGCAGGATCTTGTGGTCCGATGTGGTACAGTCCAAACCAGGTGGTGATGCAGTTGCACAGGATGGTCTCGATACACCCTCTGTAGAATGTAGTGAGGATGGAGGGTGGGAGATGGACTTTCTTGGCTATGGAGCTGGTGTTAAGAGACCAGGTGAAATTCTCTGCCAAGTGCACTCTGAGGAACTTGATACTGTTGATGGCCTCAATGGTAGAGCGGTCAATGGTCAGGGGAGCATAATCCCCTGGGCCCCTCCTGAAGTCAACAACCATCTCTTTTGTTTTTTTTTTAAAGTTCAGATGCAGGTTGTAAGCTCTACACCAGTCCGTCAATGAATTCACCTCATCTCTGTACACTGACTCGTCATTCTTATTGATCAGGCCCACAACGGTCATGTTGTCAGCAAACTTGATGATGTGGTTCAAGCTGTGTTTGGCTGCAAAATTGTGAGTCAGCAGATTGAACAGGAGTAGACTAAGCAGGCAGCCCTGGGGGACTCTTGTGCTTGGTATGATGGTCTTGGAGGTGCTGGCTCTGATCCGGACTGCCTGAGGTCTCCCCATCAAGAAGATGAGAATCCAATTGCTGAGGGAGGTGTTTAGACCCAGCAGGTTCAACTTCCTTACCAGGAACTGAGGTATGATTGTGTTGAATATCGAACTCAAGTCAATAAATAGCATTCAAACATAAAAGTCCTTGTTATCCAGGTGGGTGAGAGCCAGATAGAGGGCAGTGGAGATGGTATTATCTGTAGAGCGGTTGGGTCTGTATGCAAACTGCAGGGGGGGTCCAGTGACGGGGGCAGCTGGAGCTTGATATGCCCCTTGAGTCTCTCAAAGCACTTCATGACGATGGATGCGAGTGGGACAGGGCAGTAATCACTGAGGCAGGACACAGATGATTTATTTGGCACAGGGACAATGAAGCATGTTGGGACCACAGCACTACCCAGAGAGATGTTAAAAATGTTAGTGAGAACACCTGCTAGCTGAGCTGCACCACCCCGGAACACTCTGCCAGGAATGCTGTCTAGTCCAGCAGCTTTTCACTGGTTGAGTTTGTTTGGTTCTTTCTTAACATTGGCTACTTTGAAGAGGCAAGAGAGGCAACTACTGGAAACCGGAACATTTATTTCTTGGATGCTCTCTTGACCTCTTTGAGCCCACCTGGAAATTAATCCCAAGGCTTGTGTGAAGAAACCAATGTCAATGCAGCTCAGATAACTGATATCCTTTGTGGGGACCAAATTAGGACCCCTGGAACAGGAGCTGGAATCCCTGCTGCTCCAGATGGCAGCAAAGCATCGGACTTGTCAGCCACAAATGAACCTGCAGCTGACGTGTACATTACCCCTCCATTAATCTTCGTCTGCAAAGCAAAGCCAAAGAAAAAAAAATCGGTAAATTCAACTGTGACTTAAAAAAAAGATCAATCGAGCCAGTGTCTTGTTTTCCTTCAGATGTATATATATTTTTATAGAATTCATCATTAATCTCACGAGGTTTATAAGTAATAAGAGAATTCCATCTAACATTAATAGTCCTCGAAATCTGTTCTTTCTTTAATTGCCACGCCAATACCTTATGTGCTTTCTCTCCCCATTCACAATACCATTGTTTAGTCCTATTAATCACATATTCAAATTGATTAATACAAACTTACTTTGAACAGAATTAGAATTTTCTTTCAAAAAAAATTAATTTGTTTTTTCAAAAAAATCAATTAATTACATATTTTTTAATAACATTGTATTAAACCAACAATAAGCCATTTGAATTTTCTAAGAAGTTGCATATGTAAAATATAACAAAGAGTGATCTGAAATCACCCTACTTTTATTTTCCACTTGTTGTATTTTCCATTGTAAATGTGCTGATACTTAAAAGAAGTCAATCCTTGAAAACGATTCATGTTTATATGAATAAAAGGAAAAATCTTTCTCTGTCGGATTAAGACGTCTCCAAATATCTACTAAATTAAGATCTTTCATCATCGCTTGGACCTGAATTGCCATCTTGGATTTCTTAACTTTCTTCAGAGATTTATCTAATAAAGGTTCCAAAACACAATTAAAATCACCACCAACTAAAATATTATCATTAGTCTGACCCAAACATAAAAATTCATCTGAAATAAATATTTCATCATCTGCATTTGGGGCATAAATATTAAGAAAAGACCAAAATTCACTAAAAATCTTACAATTCTATTTAAGAATACATCCTGCCTTTCCCTCCATTGATTGTAATTCAAAGGATAAAATTTTATGCATCAAAATTGCTACACTTTTAGCTCTAGAATTAAATGAAGAAGAATATACATGCCCAACCCAGTCCCTCTTTAATTTCATGCTTTCCTTCACATTCAAATGTGTTTCTTGTAAAAAGGCAATATCAATTTTCATTATCTTAATATACGCCAAGACTCCCTTACACTTGATCGCACTGTTTAATCCTCGAATATTAAAAGTAGCAAACCTCAACTTTGACATACCTACTATTATTACTAAATACCAATAATATCTTTATAATAAAAACTCAAATCAATATATATAGCCCCTCCAATAGAAAAAAAATCACAAATTAAAAACTAACAAAAGTGAAAATAAAAAAATAATAAAGAAAATCCCCCCACCCAAAAAAAACTACCAAAAGGTAGTAATCCCCTAAACAAAAATTGTGTGTGGGTCAATCACCAGTGGCTGATGACTAGTAAAGAACTTAGTGCAAATCTCTCCCTCCCTAACCAAACAATCAATAACATCAAAATATCATAATAACAAAAAAAATAAGAAAATTCTTCTTTTCATCCAAAAGATTCCAATCTTGGAGATCCCATTACAGAAGGAGGTAGACTCTTTCCATTCCTGTTTTTCCCTTTTCTGCCATTTCTTCCATTTCCAGAACAACCAGATTTTTCTTTAGGAGATAATGGTGGACTACATCATTGTCCTCTTACATCTGGCAATGAATCAGCAAAAATCATTGCTTCATGATCATTTTCAAAAAAACGAAATTGATAGTCTCCATAAAACACCTTCAACGCTGCAGGGTAGCGAAAAGTAGACTTATAACCTTTACGCCACAAAACTTCTTTAACTGGATTGAATCGACGTCGACGTTGAATGACCTCAACTCAAATCAGGTTAAAAAATACTCTGCTATTCTGAATCAATAACGGAGTTTGTCGTTGTCTCACATTTTGCACTGCTAGTCGAAGTATTGCTTCTCTGTCCAAATAACTCAAACATCAAATTATTACTGGTCTCGGTGGTTGACCAGCTGAGGGTGTTCTTCTTAAAGCTCTATGGGCGCTTTCCATTACCAATCCCCCAGAGAAAAATTCGCCCTAATATTTGCGGGATCCAGTCTTTAAAGAAACGAAGAGGATCTTGTCCTTCTATACCTTCTGGCAAACCAACAATTTTCACATTATTCCTTCTGCTTTAATTCTCCAAGTAGACTATTTTTCTTTCTAGTTCCTTCTCATGTTCTCCTCGTTCTATGACTGATTTTTCAACCTTCAACACTTTTTCTGTGTTAGAAGTCACTTGTTGTTTACAGTCCAAAAAAGCAGTCTGAATTTTTAAAAATTCTTCCTAAGATGCATCCACACGTGCTTTAACCGTATTTAATTCTGAACTTATACCAGCATTCATTTGAACCATCTCATTCATTAGAGATGTCAACATAGGTTGAATAACTGCATTTAATTGCATACATTGTGAATCCGTAAATCTCAACTCAGCTCTCTCTGACATAGTGGCAGAACAAGGTAACTGCAGCTCCTGCTGCAACTCAACAGAAGGCATTTTAAAAGTTTTACTGCGCATCTGGACTCCCAGCGACAGCACCTCGACTTCCTCAGGGAGTCTCCGCTGGTCTCCTCCCACATCTCATTTTTTTTCATCAAATCACGAAGATAAGCAATTTCTTCAGATTGAAGTGCTACCTGATGCATTTCCAACAATGGAGTCGTCTTCCTGCGTACTCCCTCTGTTGAAATCAAAAGGCTTTCCAAATCGGGGTCCACTTCTTGGGAACACGTACCTTCTTCCAGAGAACGGGTAATTCTAGCTCCATCCTTCACTTGGTGAGTAATAGACATTTTTTTCAGCCTCCACAGGCAATCTTTGTGGTGAAGAGATTGAGCCTGGGGCTGTATCAAGTCGTCTAGGCCCCAAATCTTCAGCACTTCGAAAATGTAACTTCTTCTGCACTTGAGGTTTAATCTTTTTACCATTAGTGGCCATAATAATTCCTTAATACTTTAAACTAAAATTTAAAAAATTTAAACTTGAAAACAAAGAGTTAAAAACAGGTACTTAAAAGTCTGGCCAGAGAGGCCGAGATTACATGTCTAGACTCTACACCATCTTGCCACACCCCCCTGGTTTGAAGGATAATTGATGTATTTTGGAAGCATTGGTTTATGGTCCAGAAGGGCTTGTTTCCTTGCTGAATATCTAAATGTAAAGCAAAATTAAATTTAAAACTTAAAAGGAATATCCATGATGTGACCTTACATGATCTTTGGACTGAAGAGCTCTTCCACAAAACAGGTTTGATTTTCCTGCTTAATTTGACTAATAAGTCAATAAAAATGAGAAATGTGTAACGTTATGTTGATCTTCGCTCAGAATACACCCTATAATGATTGAGTTGTCCCATTGAATATGGTAATCCAAGCAACAGTATGTGTGGGAGTCATATGTGCTGTGATGGTCTCAGAAAGAAGCATTCTTTACTGAACTTTTAATTGGATGGTACGAGCAGCTCAAGTTTCTATCTAGTTTTATCCGGACTCTTTGTCCAAGATTATTGGCTGTCAATTGTTTGGCTACCAAAATGTTGCTTTTGTGTGTTATTTGAAAAGATCAAAGTTATGGTTGCAAAGCTAGCTAGCAGTGGTGAGCATTCCCTACCCACCTTTAAGTGCCAAAATGCACAGCACACAGTTATATTTAACATGGCATATCAGAGGAGAACTGCTTTCTCTGTCTCTAGCCCCTTTCACACTCACCAGTGATCCCAGAAATCGAACGCCAATCGGCATTTAAAGTGGCAAGTGCGAAAGCAAAATCTGCTCAATGCCGGCGTCAGACGACATCATCTCACACCGGGGATTGCCGGCCTCGACCCCCTAGTACAATCCCCAGTGTCTCCAGACGCCGGTGTTGAGATGCGGCCAGTGTGAAACAGGCACTTCCTATTAAAGGAAGAACAAACCAAACATGGGGGATAAACCCTAGTAAGTGTGAAAGCATTCAGTATCCCAGTTAGGAAGTCTAGTGTGAAAGGGCAAACCTCCATTCCTATCCTGGGACACTGAATGGCCAATTTACTGGGATGCAAGTGTGAAAGGGGCTTCTGCTTCATTGTGGAGCCAGTGGTGGAGAGGCTGCCTCTGAATATCTAGCTTCAATCTACAACAGAGATGGAATGGTAAGAGTTGCAGTCACAATGTTCATACCATCAATTCATTCTCACCTCCCAAGAGAACATTGTCAACAGCAGCAAATGTGCAATTCACCATGATGTTGTCATGCAAATCTGTTCACCATTTTGTAGTACAAACAAGTTAGTGACATGATCGGGAAGTAGCGTTACTGACGTTCTTCCTCTACAAATCTCTGGTGAGACCCCACTTGGAATATTGCATTCAGTTCCGGTCACATCATTACAGGAAGGTTGTGGAAGCTAAGGAGAGGGTGCAGAGGAAATTTACCAGGATGTTACCTGGATTGGAAAATGCGTCTTGTGAGGCAAGGTTAGCAGAGCTGGGTATTTTATGTTTGGAACAATGAAAGATGAAAGTGTCTTAATAGAGGATTATGAGTGGCATATATAAGATTGACAGTGAGCATCTTTTTTCCCCAGGGTGGGAGTTGGAAACACCAGAGGTCATCTGGACAAAATGTAGGGGGGAAGGTTTAGGGGAGACATCAGGAGTACATTTTTTACAGAGAGAGTTGTGGGGGCCTGGAATACATTGTCACTGGTGGTTGTGGAGGCTGGAAAAAAGAGGCATTTCAGAGATTCTTACACAGGCACATGTAAGAAAGAGAATTAGAAGGCTTTGAGGAAGGGACAGTTTATTTTTGGTAGGTGTATATCGAGGTCACACAACATCATGGGCCAAAGGGCCTGTGCTGTGATGCCCTATGTATCAAGAATCAGGGGGATTGTGCTAAATATTTAGGTGCCAGAGCTCATCAAAAACAGTGACAAGGAGTTCTCGCAAGACCTGGTCTTGGTGGTCGCCATGGTTGTATAATTGAGACTGAATGGTAGGATGAGAAAGGAGGATGACCAGTCATAGAAGTAAGGGATTTCTTAATGTGGTATGTGGGTGGAAAGGAAAAAGTTTGAAAACCATTGTTTTAATCGTACCTTATTGACTCATTATGTGCACTGTTTCATAACTCCAAAGGAAATGGGTCAAGGACAATTTTTCCTCAAGCAAAATATTTCAGTAACAATTGGGTCTAGAGCAATGATTCTCAACCTTCCCTTCCTGCTCACATCCCACCTTAAGCAATCCCTTACTCATCACAGAGCACCGATGGCATAGGGATTACTTAAAGTGGTATGTGAGTGGAAAGAAAAAGGATCAGAAGCACTGGCATAAAGATTAGCACAAACCTTTTTCAGCGCAAACAACGAGGGTTAAAATCTGGCGCTGTCTGTAAGGAGTTTGCACGTTCTTGCAATGTCTCCGTGAGTTTTCCCCGGGTGCTCCGGTTTCCTCCCACCTTTCAAAAGGTACGAGATTGTAGGTTAACTGGGTGGCATGGGTTTAAGTGGCTAGAACCAGCTTCTTCTGTGCAGTAAAAATAATATTTAATTAAATTTCCTGGTTCAGGGGGTGAATAGGAAACAATACTGAAGGACTGGAAAAAATTGGGGTGAGGATCAGGGCTTGAATCAAAATATTTCTTGGCCATTAAGGGAAAAATGAAGAAAAATTGATGAAAGATATTGTTATTTCCCTATGCACTTTGTTGCAGAATTATGAACGTATTCTCATTTAAAATAACTAAATAAAACAATTTATTTCTTCATTTGAAGGTTGGAAAAATTTAATTGCTTTAATCCAGCCTTAACCATTTGTGTCTGGTCTGCCAAGAAAACAACAGATAAGTGTAACAGCTGTGTGAAATGTTCATGGAATAAACAAAAAAAAGAAATTGCAACTAAAAGTAGCAAAGTGTAAAAGAAAATCATCAGTCTAATTGTGTCAATCTGCGGAAAGCAAAAATCTTCCACAGTAGCCAATATTACCATTGACCTTGGGAGACCTTTCTGTGTGAAAGCACAATGCAAATGAAAGTGCTTATCAACAATTTATTGTATTTGCTCCTTTCCTCTCTTGTGATAAATTACAACTACTTACTGTGAGAAGTTGGTTCACTTGCTCAAATAACAATGAGCCATTCAGAGAGGAAGTCTAATGGCAAGCATTTGTTGACTGAACTGGAATTTGTCCGGCATTCTTTTCTGCCTAATAATAAACAACGTAATTTGCTTAATAAAATTCCTACATGGTGTATCTGCTTAAGGTATGCAAAGATATTAATGACATCATCATAACCAACCATCTCGACGATTCCCTCTGCATGATATAGCTGAGGCTGGAAAGATACAGCACCAGTGTGAGTCTCAGTTGTGGAGGGGGAGAGAAGTTCCAGAATGAGCTGGACCAGGAAAGTTACAACACTGACATCCATCTCACGATGTGGAAAATCCCCAGGAATGTCTTGAATAAATCACGAAAATCTGTAGACATCGTGGTTGAAGTAAAAACTCAACGCTGGAGAAGTTCAGCAAGTCAAACAGTGTCCTTTATGCACCAAAGGTGAAGATGCATCACCAACGTTTCGGGCTTGAGCCCTTCATCAAGGTGTGGGGGAACATGAGAGATATCCGACAAAAGGTGGAGGGGGGGGTAACACCACAGAGGGGGGAGGAGTCTAGGCTAGTTGGAGAGAGAAAGGAATTAGGAACTGGAATAACTAGTTAAAATGTTGGTGGTGGGGGGAGGCAAGCTGATTAGTGGAATGCAGTGAACTCAATGTTCATGCCCTGGGGCTGCAGGGTGCCCAGATGAAAAATGAGGTGTTGTTCCTCCAATCTGTGGGTGGTCAGGATGGGGTAATGTGAAATGCCATGGACAGACATGAGAGTTTAAGAGTGTGACTGAGAATTGAAATGGTTGGCTACGGGGAGGTTGCATTTGTTGCAGACAGAGAGGAGGTGCTGGGCGAAGTGATCTCCTAATCTGCGACCGGTCTCACCAATGTAGAGAAGTGCATTCCACTAATCATCTTGCCTTCCCCCCCGCCCCCCCCCCCCCTCCTTTAACAAGTTATTCCAGTTCCCATTTCCTTTCTCTCTCCACCTGGCCTAGACTCCTTCCCCCTCTGTGGTGTGCCCCCCCCCCCTCTCCACCTATCATCTCCCACCCTCACCACCCCCCCTTCCCCCTTTTTCCTTCCTGCGGTGACCTGCCCCACCTATCATCTCTCACTTTGATCACCCCCCACTCCCCCCTTTTGTTCGGACATCTCTCATATTTCCCCACACCTTGATGAAGGGCTCAAGTCCAAAACGTTGGTGATGTATCTTCACCTTTCCTACATAAAGGCACTGTTTGACATGCTGAGTTTCTCCAAAATTTTTGTGCTTTTACACTTAACCATGGTGTCTACAGTATCCTATGTTTTACCGATGAATCTAACCTAATCTGGCCAATCAGTCTTCTGTCAATTATCAGCAAAGAAGGGGAAGACATTGACAGTGCTATGAAGTACTATTCCAATAACCTACCTACTGATGCCCAATATGGGTTTGCCAAGGCTACTCAGCCCAATACTATCACCATGGCCTTGTTCCAAACATGAATCAAAGAGGTGAATTCCAGAAGTGAGGTGAGAGTGATTGCCCTTGCCATCAAGGCAGCAATGAACCAAGTGTGGCCACGTGACACTCTGGCATATCAATCAATGGAATGCAAAGGCAAAGCTCTCCAATAGTTGGATTTATCATTGAGGGCATGTCTCCTGCATGCAACTATTTTCAGTTGCTTCATCACTGGCCTTCCTTCCATCATAGCTGGAGGTGAATCCACAGACATTCAGAGACTCTGAAGGGACGCTCATTTGCTTTTCTTTATTGCCAGGCAACACAAATGACAATAGCATCAGAAATGGTGAGGATTGTTGATGATTGTGTCATGTTCAATTCCATTAGCAGGTCTGTGGTAAATGAAGCAGGTCCTCAAGCAAGTGTCAGTGGCTGGGCTTTGTGTAGAGTGTGATTCACCTCGTGACTCTGCACAGTCTTTGCACCATTTACAAAGCACAAGTCAGGATCACGATGGAATGACTTGCATGGCTGAGAATTATGCCAACAACTCAAAAGAAACTCAACGCTCTTCAGGAAATATCAGCCCACTTTGATTGGCCTTTCATCAACCAGTCTGAATATTCATTCCCTCTACCATCTGCACTCACTGGCTGCAGAGAGTACCATCGACAAAGCGCACTGCAGTTAATCATCCAGGCTATAGCGAGAGGGCCTCCCAATCTGATGACATCCACCACTAAGAAGGTGTGGAAGAAATTACTGATGTAATTGACAAACAACCTATTTTGGCGTGTTCAGGGAAACATTATGTTCAGAGGCTTATTTGTAGCCTTGACTGTAGTCAAGGACACTAAAAGTGGTTACTGATGAGTTTTTCATAGAAATGAGATAAAGCTAAGGTTTCAATAAAACAGTATAGTCAAGGGCAAGACATAATTTACGAAGTTTTTTGATTAAAGAACAAGGCAAACTTTTCATGATCAGTCAGGAGTTTGTATGTTCTCCCCGTGTCTGCGTGAGTTTTCTCCAGGGGCTCCGGTTTCCTCCCGCCGTCCAAAATGTACCAGGGGTGTAGGTTAATAGAGTATAAATTGGGCGGCGAGAACTCTTGTGATGTCACAGGCCGAGTTAACAACCCTCTGAAGTTTATTCTTGTCCTGGGAGTTGGCGCCTCCATACCAGACAGTGATGCAATCAGCCAGAATGCTCTCCATGGTACACCTGCCAAAGTTTTTGAGACTCTTCGGTGACATACTGAATTCTCTCAGATACCTAACAAAGCATAGCGGCTGGTGAGGGCTTTGCTTAATCTCACTTACAAAGGCATTCTGTTCATGTTCAAGTTCAAGTTTATTTGTCATTTTCATTGTACAAGTACAACCTAACGAAAGTGCATTCTCCTGTCTCGGTGCAAAACATGCAACTACGCAACCAGACATGATGTTCACATACGGACAAGCAATACATAAACATTGTTTAATAACTATTAGTCTCAGATGCTTTGTGCGAGCAGTTCATTTATTCATTCAGCATTCTCACTGCCCATGGAAAAAGCTGTTCCTCAGCCTGGTGGAGCTGGCTCTGATGACATTTCGTGGTTACTGGATTAGCAGGAGCAGCTGAAAGATGCTGTGTGCAAGGTGGAAGGGGTCCTCAATGATCCTGGTAGAACATGCCGATGGGGGTTGGAATGGGTGGGGGTGGAGGAAAGCCACATTGGTCCTCTCTGCCACCCTTATAGTCATATGGATTGATCTCCAATACACTTCTCTACAACAACTGTACCACACTGTGATGCTCAACAGAGCTTTTGTAGAAGGTTGACATGATAATGGCCTGTAGCCTGGCCCACTTCTGTCTTCTCAGTAAGTGCAGTCACTGTTGTGTCTTCCTGACAAGTGAGGAGATGTTGTGAGTCCAGGATAGGTCACTTGTTCAGTGGGCACCAAGGAACTTGGTGTTCTCTACTCTCTCCACTACCAAGTTATTGTATTAATGTGGAGTGGAGGGTGCTCATTCCTGGTCCCCCTGAAGTGTACGATCATCTCCTTCATTTTGTCCGCTTTGAGACTCAGGCTGTTACTCTCGCACCATTTCCACCTCTTCTCTGTAGTGCAACTCATCATTGTTGCTGATGAGGCCAACACTGTTGGAGCTGGATCTAGCATTGCAGTCGTGGGTCAGTCACGTGGACAGGAGCGAGCTGAGCTCACAGCCCTAGGTGTGCCAATGGTCAATATGACAGTGCTTCATGTTCTGCTACTGACCTGGACTGACTGTAGTCTCTCCATTAGGAAGTCCAGAACCTAGTTACAGAGGCAGTATTGAGTCCAATTGAGGACAGCTTCTCCACCAGCCTCTGGGGAATGATCGTATTAAATGCTGAGCTGAAGTCGATGAACAGCAGCCTGGCATATGAGCTGTCATTCTCCAGGTGGGTCAGGACCTAGTGGAGGGTCAAGGCCATCAGTGGAATGGTTCCATCTGTAGATGAATAAAAATAGGTCCAGTGTCTCTGGGAGGTGCGCTTTGATGTATTCCGTCACCAGACATCAAAGCATTTCATTAGGGTGGAGGTCAGTGCCACAGGGCGATAGTCATTGAGACCTGTTACAGATGGCCTCTTTGGTAGCTGTCTGGAACCCTGCGGGAATGATGGATGGCTGCAGTGAGGTGTTGAAGTTGTCCATAAAGATATAAGTGGTAAGTTGGTCTGCGCCGTGCTTCAGTAACCGACCAGGTATGCTGCCTGGTTCCGCCACCTTGCGTGGGCTCACATTGGATAGGTTCTCCTCACTTTGGCCGTGAACATGCAGGGGGCCTGTTCATCACAGGGACGAGGAGCTTTCTTCAGTGCCAGCCTGCTCTTCTCATCACACCGTGCGTAGAAGATGTTCAGTCTGTCTGGAGGGGATGAGTCATTGTCTTTAACTTGCAAAGTCGTCTTGTGATCTGTTATGATCTTGATCCTCTGCCACATTTGCCTTGTGTCGCTAGTGATGCACAGCTGACTATGGATCTTCTGTGTATACCCATGATTTGCCTTTTGGATTGCAAAGGAGATTTCAGCCCTGGCTGATCTTAGTGCCATCTTGTCTCCTTTCCTGAGGGCAACTTCATGAGCTCTGAAAAGGGCCCGTACCTCTGTTAGCCCTGGTTGTGAAACGTTTGATTTCCGTGACATCCTAAATACACCTGCTAATCTAACCAATCGCTGACTTTCATGTACTCTGTTCTCCTCGATGTTTACATGACCATTGTAGGTAACCTCCTCACTGAAACAGCTCCAGTCCATAGTCTCAATGCAATCCTGTAGTTCTGCTGTGCCCTCCTTCCCCATGTCCATGTCCTGGTCTCCTTGCACACTAGTTAAGATCTGCCTGTGGTTACTGAATTAGCAGGATGAATATTGATCTGAGCAATTAAGGTGGGGGAGAGGGACAGCCTTGTACACAGCAGGGACATTGGTGTATACACAATCCAGGGTGTTCTCTCTCTGGTCGCAAGGTGGACATACCATTCAAACCATAGTAAGTCTGTTTTCAGATTGGCACGGTTGAAGTTGCCAGTTACAATCATGGCACTGAAAAAGTGGGACGTCTGGCCTTTGCAGATGACACCTTCATGGTTTCACCCTCATTAGCCAAAGGTGGAATGTAGACTGCAACAATTAGCATGGCTGAGAATTCCCTGGGCAGGTAGAAGGGTCTGCATTTCACCATCAGCTATTCTATCTCTGCTAAGCAGAAGCTCTTTACAACAGTACATCAGTTCTCGTTGATGTAAGTGCACACTCTTTCTCTTCAAGTCTTGCCAGAGGCAGCAACGTCTCTGTCTGCCGTGAAGGAGATAAGGCCAACCAGTGAATTGCTGAGTTTGGAATGGTGTCCTGGAGCCATGTTTCTGTAATCACCGGAGCACAGCAGCCCTGCAGTTCTCTGTGGTTCAGATGCAGCCTCAGGTAATCCATTTTCTTCTCCAGCAATCTTACATTTGCATATCAGGTCGTCGGAAGGACTCTCAGTCTCATCCAGATGCCGACCCACTCTCCAAACCTCTGCCTTCTCCACAGCGCTTTCAACGGCCTCCCACACGTCTCCCGTTATCCGCTCCGCGGTTTGCTGTAGTCTGTTTGCCCTGCTTCAGTAGGTTAAAATCGCTCAGTAGCTTACCAATCCAATCAATTAGTTTGAAAGTCCAGTTCATATTTCTTATTTTCATGAATGTTGGTGCCCCCTTTTAACTCTCCTACGTCTTTTCCTAAATTCCTTCCTAGAAACCACATCAGAATCAGAATTTATTGTCATGAACAAGTCATGAAATTCGGTGTTTGGCGGCAGCATCAAAGTGCAGACATTCATATTATAACCATCTTACAATGTTATTATAAAAAATAAAAAACAATAGAGCACAAAAAGTAAGACAGTGTCTTTTGTTTATTGATCATTCAGGAATCTGATGGCAGTGAAGAAGCTGTCCTTGTGCCATTGAGTGCTCGTCTTTAGGCTCCTATGCCTTTTCCCTAATCATAGCAGAGTGAGGAGGGCATGGCCTGAGTGGGTCTTTGAGGATAAAGGCTGCTTTTTTAACACACTTAGATGTCCTCGATGGAGTGGTGCCTTTGTTGTCACAGGAGAGTTGGCGCCTCCATACCAGACAGTGATGCAGCAGCCAGAATCCTCTCCTGTATAAGTTTACAAGAGTCTTCAGTGACGTACTGAACCTCCTCAGACACCTCACAATGTATAGCTGCTGGTGAACCTTCTTTGTAATTGCATTAATATGGAGGCTCCAGGACAGATCCTCAGGGATGTTGACACTCAGGAATTTGAAGTTCTTGACCTTCTCCACTACTGAGCCCTCAACACGGACTGGGCCATGTTCCTCTGACTTCCTCCTGAAGTCCACAATCATCTCCTTGGTTTTGCGATCTGAGCTGATCTATCTCCCTCCTGTACGCTTCCTCATTACTGTTTGTGATTCGGGTGAGAACTGTGGTGTCATCAGCAAACGTAGATGGCATCAGAATTGTGCCTGGCCACACAGTCATGATTAGAGCAGTGGGCTTGGGGTGGACCTGTGAGGAGGAGACACTGTTTCCAATTTGTACTGACTGTATTCTCAAGAGCCCTTCTTATCTGTTGCTTCCTAAAACTTCTGGATCTTTCCTTCTTCTTAACTAGCTATCCCACCTCTTTTGTCAACCACAGTTCCCTCATCTCATCATCTTTCTCCTGGCTCAGTGGAACACCTATCCAGAATCCCACGCAAATGGTCCCTAAACATCCTCAACATTACTTCTGTACTTTTCCCCAGAGAACGTGGTTCCAATCTAATCTCCCTAGTTTCTCCCCAATTCCAAAATAATTAACCCTTCCCCAATTAAACACTTTTTACCACTTGGTCGACTCCAGTAGTTTTCAAACTTTTTCTTTCCACCTAAATCACAGAGCACCTCTGACATAGGGATTACTTATGGTGGTATGTGAGTGGAAAGAAAAAGGTTTGAAAACCGCTGGCCTACTATCTTTGTCCACAGCTATCCTAAAGGCAAGAGAGTTATGGTCTCTTTCATCAAAACATACCGGGAGGGGGGTAATTGGAGTACAGTATTTGGGCAGCATGTACTCATGGGTTGGAAGGGCCTGACACCATCCAGTGTGCCTAAATTAAAATTTAAATTGTTGTAGACTAGGTTTCTATAGGTCAGCACATCATGGGTTGAAAGGTCTGGACTGTGCTGTAATGTTCTGCAAAGAATTGAGAGCACTTCTTATTAACTAATTAAAATAATATCAAAATGAGACTCAAAAGTCTCACAAAAGAATTGTATGCGTAATGTAATTAAAAACAAGTCATCATTTTGATTCTGGAACATTTAAGTTTGAAATAAATTCCTCTTTTAAAATAAGAAATGATATTAAGATGATTTCCAATTTGGAACTGAAAGCGTTTAATTATTTAATTCCACACGGTTACTGATTCAAATAATGCAATTACCCTACCAAATCTTATGAAGCACTGGTTAAAATAATAAACAATACTTTGCAAGGGATAAGGTTAATGGTTATTTTATTTGATTAAAATCCAGTTAACCAAATTGTTATTCAATAAATGATGCACTTTTAGGGTAATTATATTTTTCCAAAGCAATCTTTCTACATTTCCTGATGCCTGATTCCAACAGCCTGTTTATTCATAGGGAGCTTCTCACCTCACATCTTACAAACACTTCATGTGGGACACCATTATCCCTTGGGCAGCACAGCTGCGCCTGATGCATCTCTGTGCAGATACAGTATTGTCAATCCATTCAGATATTGTTTCTATCAAATTCAAATTGGTTGGTTGTCGATATGCACATTATTGGCATTATGGCAGAAGAGCCAAACTAACTGAAAGTTGGTTGTTTTTATACATTTCAATGAAAATCTTGTTGGAAATTTCCATTTCACATCCTTGCATCCACCTGCCAGTATTTTGCTTCAACAAAGGGTTGTGCGATTGCACAATCTTTCATTTTCAAAGTCCAGAAGTCCGCATTGTATTTCCAGCATTTTGTCTCTTTCTTTGTTTCTTCCGATTAAGCGGATAAGCTTTAGAAAATTAGTTCCTGGGGTTCTGTCAGAAGGCCATTACTTAAAGCAATGCACCGCTCGAATACCAATTGGAATGAATAACAGTAGAATGGCTGTTTCCCTTATTCTGTGGCTCTGATGGGAAAGATAAAATATCCTCATGGTAAGTAGTGTCATCACCTCTAAGTTCTGATGGAATATATTGGGCCTGAAATTTCCCAGAGTTGTTGATACATCGCTTTTCCCCCATCATATTTTTTTTAATTTATAAGATTGGAGAGGAGCATTTCTTTGCCTAGTCAGACTGTCCCACAAAGAATGTTAAAGGATCATTGTAATGAGTGAAGGAAGTAAATCATGAAAATCTGTAGATACTGTGGGTTCAGGCCAAAATATTGATTCTATCCCTTTGCCTCCTTTACGCCTAGTGTGACCTGCTGCTTTTCTCCAGCACTTGTTGTACTGTATTTACAACCACAGTGTCTGCAGACTTTTCTGTTTAACCCAAATTGTCACGAGAACCCTATTTAAGAATGTTGCATCACCTTTTCTGGCAGGCAGAAGCTGGAATCCATTCTGGTCCTTTTTAAAAATCATTTCCACATGTGAGCCATTGCCTGGGACCTAACACATACTGGCTGGAAGGATTGGATCTGGAGTTAGGGTTGCAAACAGTTAAAACAAGGGGTCAGTGCAGCTCCAGAGGCTGCAGACGGAGGTGAATCCACGGACACTCCATGTCTCTGAAGAGCCACTTTTTTCTTCTCCTGCTCTCGCTGTAAGGGGCACCAGGCCGTACTAATGGCAGACTAAAGGAAATTTAATGTAATTTTATATTTTCTGTTTTATTATATGATGATAAAATATCCTTGAATCTTATAAGTTGAGCATCATGACTTTAAACTGCAGTTTTATTCACAATTCCTCCTTACAATCCCAAAAAAGGTGCTAGACGTGTAACTTTAAACATGGCTTCTGCTCAATGATAAAGCCTGGACACATATCCCCAGTACTCAAATTGTACCCTCACTCCACCTCCCTCTTGGAAGAACAATATCCCTTTGGTCCTCACTTTTCACTCCGCCCACCTCCATATCTGACAAGTTACCCTGAACACTTCCATCAACTTCAACATGATCCCATGATCCGCCACATATTCCTCTCCCTGCCCGCATCCACTTTGTGCCGGGATCAGTCTTACTGAGATTCCCTGGTCCTCTCTTCACTCCCTACCCACCCACCCTGTGATGAATCTGTGTCATGCTGTCAGTCTTTCGCTGTGCTTAGTCTGCTCAACTGACATTGGACGTGTATTATCTCTACCACTAAAGACACTCCCCTTGGCTACAACTGTGTACGCACCCATTATCATTCATTATTGTACTACTGAGTTTCTATAATAAAAGCCATGATTCTTGGCTAACTACACAGCTTTTGATTTCTTCATCAACTGACACTTCAATTTTATTAGTAGAAATGGATGCAGCACTCAAGCCAGAGCAGCTGATGATCGACCAGTCTGCCCCGAGGGCCAGAGAAATCTTCCACCACTGGATTACTTGTTTCATTTACTACATGGCTCGGAACAATGTGGTCGATGAGGCGATACAGTGGGGCCACCTGAATTCCTTACTGGGTGAGATCCCTTTTGCTGTAACTCGAGGAGCTGCGACTCTGGCTATAGCCCGGGAACGACTGACCGCTTACTATGCAGCGCCGCAGAATGTGGTACTTGCCCGGCCCCAGTTGCTGACTAGACGCCAGAAACCCGGGGAAAGTGATGATGCCTATGCACTGGCTCTCAACTCATTGGCAAACGAATGCAATGTCGAGGCAGTCAATGTGGAACAACACCACAATGCTCTGAAGGTGGATGGTTTTGTCAATGGAATCGACTCCAGTTACATCCGACAGAAGCTATTAGAAACAGAGCCTCTGACCTATGTCCAAGCAGTCACGCTAGCCAAAACACTGAGAAGTGCTATGCGGTCCAGAGAAATACTGGAAACTGAAAAGTAAACACCCAGGAGTGCTGGAACCCCGAGGGGATGAAGTGACAAACACCTGGCAAATGATACTTCTGTAATAAGACCTGGCACCCCAGACAGAAGTGACCGGCTCGATTCGGTACTTGCAGCTACTTTGGGAAACATGGCCACTTCGCTAAAGTATGTAGGGTAAAGAAAACTCCCACTGATAAGAAGAAGAAAAGTGCCAAGAAAATTCATCCTAGAGCCACTGGAATGGAAGAAGATGACTGTGAAGGAGGGGGGGATATCTTCAAACGAGCCGGCTGAATCGACTTCAAGTGACGGCAAGGTGAGATCAACACAAAGTTCTCCTGTGACAGCTCAATTAACTATCAAGCTTGGGGTAGTTACAGAATGGAACGGTCGACTATGAAGAGGGAGGTGAATGGTGAGACTGTCGATTGCTTAATAGACTCCGGCAGCACTGACAGCTACATTCATGAAAAGGTTGCCAAAGCCTTAAAATTGTGGAGATATCCAGCGAACCGACGGATATCGATGGCTTGTATCAAACTTTAAAAGACTATACGGGGCAAGTGTAAGGTAACTCTGAACTTGCAGGAACATTGTCTTGCTGATGTTTCGCTTTTCGTAATGCCTGATCTCTGCACTCCCATGTTACTGGGATATTCAATCTCAGATGAAAAGTGTAGTGTTAAATTTTGATGGGCCGCTACCCACATTTACCATACTGGTTACTGCGGTCTGTCCACGTGAAAGATCAAAGCTCCCTCCCTGTTCAGTAATCTATCTCCCGAGTGTCAACCGATTGCCTCTAAGAGCCGTTCTTACAGCAAAGAGGACCGTGACAGGATCAATTTCGATTTTAAAGGACCGTTACCTTCTGACAAGAAAAATGTATATTTCCTTACTGTAATCGATGATATTCAAGGTTTCCCTTCGCGATACCCTGCCCTAACGTCTCAACAATGTCTGTCATTAAGGCTGAGTCTCAGAGACGACTTAAAGAGGGGGTGATTGAACCCAGCAGGAGTCCGTGGCGAGCCCAGGTGGTAGTGGTGAAAAATCACACTAAGAAATGACTGGCTATTGACTACAGCCACACAGTTAACCGTTATACTAACTTGGACACCTACCCACTGCCTTGCATTAATTAAATGGTTAATCAGATAGCACAATATTAATTGTTCTCAACTATTGACCTCAAGGCAGCCTACCACAAAATCCCCATTAAAAAATGACAACGACCCTATACGGCATTCAAAGCTGATGGGGGGCTATATTAGTTTAGGAGGGAACCTTTTGGAGTCATTAACGGTGTGTCAGTGTTTCAGAGGGAATTAGATAAAATCGTTAGCATGTATGAGTTACAGGGTATATTCCCCTATCTGGATAATGTCACTATCTGTGGTAAGACCCAGACCAAGCATGATAACAACCTAATAAAATTTCTAGCAGCAGCCAAAGAACTCAACCTTACATTTAACAAGGGTAAATGTGTTTTCAATGCAACAGAACTGCCCATTCTGGGCTACATTGTTTGCGAGGGCGAAATCCATCCCGATCCTATAAAAATTGGATCCCTTAAGAAGTTCCCATCCCCAGACTCCGCAAAAGTCCTTAAGAGGTTATGGGATTCTTTTCCTACTACTGAAAATGGATACGTGACTACACTATGAAGGCACGCTCCCATTTGACACAAAATCTTTCCCTCTCCAGCAGCCCTGAAAGGTTTCGAAAGAATTAAAACTGATATTGCCAAAGCTGCACTCTCGTCCATCGATGAGGACACTCCGTTCCAATGGAAACCGATGCCTCAGATTGTGCTTTAGCAGGAACCCTAAATCAAAAGGGCAGACCAGTGGCATTTTTCTCCTGCACGCTACGTGGACCTGAACTTGAACATCCGGCCATTGAAAAAGAAGCCCAGGCTATCATTGAAGCTGTTCGCTACTGGAGACACTTTCTAGCTGGTAGAAAATTTACCCTGGTCACTGATCAGAAATCTGAAGCTTACATGTTTAATTCTAAACACAAAAGTAAAATAAAAAATGATAAGATGGCACACTGACGAATAGAACTCACAATTATGAGATCCTGTACAGACCTGGCAAGTTAAATGATCCCTCCGGTGCTCAGCTTGAAGGTCTAAAGGAGATCCATAGCAGACTGTGCCACCCAGGGGGTCACAAGATTCTTCCATTATATAAGGGCTAACAACCTTCCTTACTCCCTCGAAGAAGTCAGAAAACTGACTAGAAGCTGTCCTGTTTGCGCGGAATGCAAGCCGCAGTATTTTAAAGCTCTGGAGGCCACTCTCATCAAAGCGACCCAATCTTTTGACAGGATCAATTTAGATTTTAAAGGACTGTTACCTTCTGACAAGAAAAATGTATATTTCCTTACTGTAATCGATGATATTCAAGGTTTCCCTTCGCGATACCCTGCCTTAACGTCTCAACAATGTCTGTCATTAAGTCACTTGACCGAATCTTCAGTATTTTTGGTTTTCCCAGCTACATTCATACAGACAGAGGCTCAGCATTCATGAGCGCAGAGCTGCACCAGGCTCAGTTATGCAAGGGGATGCCACCAGCCGCACCACAAGCTACAACCCCCAAGGTAATGGGCAGGACGAAAGGGCTAACGCCACAGTCTGTAAGATTGTTAACCTTGTGCTAAAGACACACTTTGTTACACGGTGGCAGGAGGTGCTGCCTGAGGCGTTACATTCTATTTGGTCCCTATTATGCACAGCAACAAATCAAATACCTCATGAACATATGTTTACTTTTCCAAGGAAATCAGGGACTGTGATGGACTCGCCAGCCTGTCTATCTGAACCTGGAACCATGCTGCTGAAGAGACATGCTCGGACGTGCAAAACGGACCTTCTAGTCCAGCCAGTTCAACTACTGCATACTAATCCCAATTATGCCCACGTTAAATTTCCAGACGGGAGCATGGACACAGTGCCCCTATGTGATCTAACCCCACTGGTTCACCCCTTCCGCACCCTACCCATGCCCTATGGAACTGCCTGCTGTAATCACAGCAAATCCTAAACATTTGTGAGGGCACCGTTGACTTAGCGGTTAGCACAATGCCTTCACGGCGCCAATGCTTGGAACTGGGGTTCGACTCCCACACTGTCTGTCAAGAGTTTGTGCATTCTCCCTGAGTCTGCATGGGTTTTCTCTGGGGGCTCCAGATTCCTCACACAGTTCAAAAATGACCTGAGGGTTTAGGTTGTTGTGGAATAAATTGGGCGGCACAGACATGTGGGCTGAAATGACCTGTTACCTTGCTGAATGTATAACTGTATGTCAAAATTTAAATTGAATGTCCCTTCTTCTCCTTCCTCACCTCTTTCCAGGCCAGAAACAGACATTCCAGTTGTACCATAAGATTCAGGAGCAGAATTTGGCCCTTCAGCCCTCTGATACTATTCCATCATTCAAATCATGTTTGACATATTTCTTAATACCTTAATTCAGCCAAGTAAATCATGGCTGATGATGCTTTTGCTATGGTCTCCTGTACATTGGTGAGACCAGCACCTGGCCTGCTCATTTCTCCCTTTGTAAATGTTACATCAAGCCATTTTTCTTCAATCTTGACTGACCATTCCACCCATGGATGCTGCCTGACCACTGAGTTTCTCCAGCAGCTCATTGTTTGATCACAACTCCAGTATCCACTGTTTTTCTGTTCCCCTATTTACCTTTAAAATCACTGCTGAACATTCTTACCAAGAGGAAACAAAAAAAAATTGCCTCATCAGGATGAGGCTAACCGTAAACTGAGGAACAGCACATTAGACCCTGGATAGCCTTGAACTTCATGTCACGACCATTGACATCTCTAATTTTAGATCTCCCCATCACTGTCTGCTTCCACTCTTTCCAACCTTTCTCTGCCTATTCCTGAACTTGGAGCTTATCTCACTTTCTTTCCACTCCCCAGTTCTGAGGAAAGCTCACTGACCCTAAACAGGACTGGCTTCTCTTTCTACAGATGGTGCTTGGCTGATTGAGTTCCTTCAGCATTTCAGGGTTATTTACTTATATGGTCAGGTCACTCGTCGGAGTTTTTCTGGTCCCTTGTAAATGTCCCAGTGCAACCCGTCATATGATTGGGTGGTCAGCGACTAAACCGGCTCTCCTACCAGGCTAACCACCTGGTAGCTAGACACCCTGCAAGATGACAAACAGGACCTGTCAAAGGGTGGATGAACCCTCTCGTAGGGTCAATGGCCATCTGTCATGAAGCGCAGAAAAGGCATCCCTTGCATCGAAGCTTGGTCTGGCCAACAAAACTTACCCCAGCCGCCTTGGACCTCACCATGCACGGGATCTGGGAGGGAAGTCGGGAGGGTGGGTCTGGACCTGTGCAAACCCTACTCACCTCAATCCATTCACACATATGCTGTTCCTTTCTGAGGAATGGGGTATCCTCTTATCAAACTCCACCAACTGACTGAAAGGAACCAGCATCATCCGTTGGGATGGATATCCAGAATTTATTATAATATTTAGAGATGGAGACAGTCATAGGCCTTTCCAAATTACATCTATGTGACCAATTAACCTATCAAACCTGTACATCTTTGGAACACAGGAGGAATCTGGAGCACCCTGAGGTTACCAACATAGTCATGGGGAGAGGGTACAAACCCCTTACAGACAGCAATGTGTTTGGTGATGTGATAGTGTTGCAGTAGCCGTTTACCATACCACCCTTTTATGGGTTTCGGCAAAGTAAATTTTGTTACGTTTGAAAATTTGACTTTTACAAACAAGTACTCTGGTCTGTTACACACAAGTAAAGTTTTCTTTAAACCTAGAAACAGGTAAACTACAGCCATTAAGCTGTAAGATGTACGAGTTAAAAATATATGCTAATTTATGACAACCCCTTCATGCAGATGCTTTCTGTGTCAATTATGACATGTTACCATTAATGCAAATTCACAGCAATGCAAACTGGATTTTTATCTGTTAATTGCATCTGTACAAAGATAATTTGAAGAATCAAAATGGTGCTTTTCAGAATGCAGTCATAAAATGAATCCCAAAACCAGCAAAATTATCATCAAACTGCTCTGTCAGCTATTTTGACAGAAATCTTAGCTTTGTTTTATTTTAAATTGATTGCTTTAGTACTTTTGAAATAATAGGAGGAAAATAGATTTAATTGACTCCACCAAATGTTTCCACAACATAATTTCAAGATTCAAGATTCAATTTATTGTCAGTTACAGTGACATATTATATGAAATTGCTTTTTCCTGCTGTAAGGCAGAGACTCACCATTGGCAGGAATTGCCTAAAGCCCCTCTTACAGTCAGAGAGAGAGAAGCAAAAGAGAGCCCCCCCCCAACCCACCCGAGTGACTGAGTGTCCATAGATTCACCTCCAGCGCTCCTGCAGCTTCCGCAGCCACATGGAGTCCAGTCCAATCCATTGACAACCCAAGCTCCAGATCCGAACCTCCAACAGAGTCAGGAACCCTTCAGCGCCTTCGGCACCTCCTCGTATCCTGGTTCTGATACCTTCAGCCAGTTTTGAGCTGGTCTCCAGCTTTCTGCAGTCTGGTGCGAGTCTCCTGAAAGCCATTTCCAGCAGTCCACAGTCCCTCGTGGGTTCCTCACCTTGAGTCACCTGCAGTCCACCACATGTGTGGGCCTTTCATCTGCAAAGCCCCCTCTCTGGTCCTCCGCCACTGGTCAGCCTCCCCATTGGTCATCTTCTCTGCTTCTCCTTCTCAGTCGGGGGATGGTTTCCCTGCTTCCTGGTGCCCTTCTCCAGTCCTCTGTTCCCCTGGAGTCTGCAACCCCTCGTGGCTGCTGCCGATCAGAGGTTCCACCATCTTGGCCACATGCCCTGCGGTCGTAATATTTTAAATAAAACTACCATCGGCTCCTTTAATAGACAGATCAAAGCCTGTGTGGAGCTGACAGCAGTTGACCAGGCAGTTGGACCCCACAGGAGCACCGTACCTCTGCTCCTCGCTTTTCATGGGTCTGCACCAGCAGCAGTCCTGCCGTTACAGTGGCTCTGGCTGTGCCGCCATCAACTGGGATACATTTGAGCACATGCATGACTCTGTTCAATGTTATGCAGGCAAATTGAAAGGAACATGCATTTTGCCATAAGATCAAGGAATTTAGACTATATTTTCAAAGTCAACCCACTGGAATTAACCACCATCTTAGTTTTGTGTTGACCTGGGGCCCCATGATTGAGAGCACCGGGGAACCAGTTTTTGCCTCCTTGTCAGCAAGCTCATCCTGAAAGGGAAATGGTGTGGATAGTGGGTGAGAATTAGAGAGGAAGGAGAAGGAAAGAACTTTACAAAGCACAATTTCTTCTTGTGAAATCTTCTTCTATGAAAGTCTTTCATTCAACTGGCCATCAAGCTGAGTGCTCTGCCAAACACAATGTCTCTAGACTGTACCTGTCACAGGTAACCAGTTCAATGAGAACTCAACTAATTATGAAGAAGTTCCTGCCCTCGCATTGTGACAGAGTATTTTGAGGTGGCTTGGGAGGAATTGCTGGAGCAGCTTGCACACACACATTTCAAAACACAAAATCTTCACAGGACTTTTGCAGAATGCAGCTTGCCTGGGAGAGCATGTGATTTTTGCAGCCAGGGACAAGGCAGTTTTGCTCTCAGAGAGGGAGGGTGTGAAACAGAGAGAGAGGAGTCACAGAAATCAGTTCCAGAGGGAAAAGCTGGCAAACTTTGGAAGACTGCCTGGTCAAAGGAGAAGACTGGCAGTCTGAAAGGTGACCTGAAAGAAAGAGGATCATCTGAAGAACTCTGAAGGGGGCAAGTTTCATCGGCAACACTGATTGAGGAGAGATCAGTTGTGGATGTCCTGGAAAAGGAATCTCTCTCTGAAAACCAGCAAGAACCCTCCTGAGTGGTAACCATTTGCCTGTTAAGCACCAAAGAATGCTAAACTTTGTCAATGCTAATTGCCTGCAACCAGTGAAATTGAACTGTGATCCAAAGAGCTTTTCTAATCTTAAATACACATTACACACATCTGTACTTAGTGTTAGAGGGGGGATTAAGTAGGTTATGTGGGTTAAGTAAGTAGGTTAAGTAATAAGTTAAAGTTTAATTCTGTTTTCTTGTTCAAATATAATTAAAAACTACTTTAGTTTAAGTAACCCTGTGTTGTGGTGCATACTTATCTATTGCTGCTGGTTTTTGGGGTCCTCTGGACTCCGTAACACCATCCTTTTCTCTCCCTCCTGGTACGATGAGGATTCTTCTTGCCATTATCTTCTCCCCTTTAATTTCATTCTTCACTGTTCCTCTCACACACACACACACACACACACACACACACACACACACACACACACACACACACACTCTCACACACACACACACACACACACACACACACACACACACACACACACACACACACACACACACACACACACACACACACACACAATGGGTTTCAGCATTCCAGAGAAATCTCCTACGTTACACCGGCCCACCACACCTCGCCCATTGTGTTCTCCAACATCTACAGCAGCTTCCTACCCACTTTGAAAAAGATGCTTCAAAAGTCCTTACCACCTTCCTCCTCCCACTTTCCAAGGCACCAACTACTCCTTCCAAGTGAAGCCAACTTATGAGGACTTCTTTCAATTTAGCATGCTGAAATGATTGCTTACAACACCTTCTTGCTTCCTCCTCAACCTGTCCCATTCTAGCCAGGAAAAATCAGGAAAAGAACACACACACACACACTATATATATATATATATATATATATATATATATATCTTTCTTTGGCTTGGCTTCGCGGACGAAGATTTATGGAGGGGGGGTAAAAGTCCACGTCAGCTGCAGGCTCGTTTGTGGCTGACAAGTCCGATGCGGGACAGGCAGACACGGTTGCAGCGGCTGCAGGGGAAAATTGGTTGGTTGGGGTTGGGTGTTGGGTTTTTCCTCCTTTGCCTTTTGTCAGTGAGGTGGGCTCTGCGGTCTTCTTCAAAGGAGGTTGCTGCCCGCCAAACTGTGAGGCGCCAAGATGCACGGTTTGAGGCGATATCAGCCCACTGGCGGTGGTCAATGTGGCAGGCACCAAGAGATTTCTTTAGGCAGTCCTTGTACCTTTTCTTTGGTGCACCTCTGTCATGGTGGCCAGTGGAGAGCTCGCCATATAACACGATCTTGGGAAGGCGATGGTCCTCCATTCTGGAGACGTGACCTACCCAGCGCAGCTGGATCTTCAGCAGCGTGGATTCGATGCTGTCGACCTCTGCCATCTCGAGTACTTCGACGTTAGGGATGAAAGCGCTCCAATGGATGTTGAGGATGGAGCGGAGACAACGCTGGTGGAAGCGTTCTAGGAGCCGTAGGTGATGCCGGTAGAGGACCCATGATTCGGAGCCGAACAGGAGTGTGGGTGTGACAACGGCTCTGTATACGCTTATCTTTGTGAGGTTTTTTAATTGGTTGTTTTTCCAGACTCTTTTGTGTAGTCTTCCAAAGGCGCTATTTGCCTTGGCGAGTCTGTTGTCTATCTCATTGTCGATCCTTGCATCTGATGAAATGGTGCAGCTGAGATAGGTAAACTGGTTGACCGTTTTGAGTTTTGTGTGCCCGATGGAGATGTGGGGGGGCTGGTAGTCATGGTGGGGAGCTGGCTGATGGAGGACCTCAGTTTTCTTCAGGCTGACTTCCAGGCCAAACATTTTGGCAGTTTCCGCAAAGCAGGACATCAAGCGCTGAAGAGCTGGCTCTGAATGGGCAACTAAAGCGGCATCGTCTGCAAAGATTAGTTAACGGACAAGTTTCTCTTGTGTCTTGGTGTGAGCTTGCAGGCGCCTCAGATTGAAGAGACTGCCATCCGTGCGGTACCGGATGTAAACAGCGTCTTCCTTGTTAGGGTCTTTCATGGCTTGGTTCAGCATCATGCTGAAGAAGATTGAAAAGAGGGTTGGTGCTAGAACACAGCCTTGCTTCATGCCATTGTTAATGGAGAAGGGTTCAGAGAGCACATTGCTGTATCTGACCCGATCTTGTTATATATACACATATATATATATATATATATATATATATATATATAATATATATATAGCCTGAAGAAAACTGAGGTCCTCCATCAGCCAGCTCCCCACCATGACTACCAGCCCCCCCACATCTCCATCGGGCACACAAAACTCAAAACGTTCAACCAGTTTACCTATCTCGGCTGTACCATTTCATCGGATGCAAGGATCGACAATGAGATAGACAACAGACTCGCCAAGGCAAATAGCGCCTTTGGAAGACTACACAAGAGTCTGGAAAAACAACCAACTGAAAAACCTCACAAAGATAAGCGTATACAGAGCCGTTGTCATACCCACACTCCTGTTCGGCTCCGAATCATGGGTCCTCTACCGGCATCACCTACGGCTCCTAGAACGCTTCCACCAGCGTTGTCTCCGTTCCATCCTCAACATCCATTGGAGCGCTTTCATCCCTAACGTCGAAGTACTCGAGATGGCAGAGGTTGACAGCATCGAGTCCACGCTGCTGAAGATCCAGCTGCGCTGGGTGGGTCACGTCTCCAGAATGGAGGACCATCGCTTTCCCAAGATCGTGTTATATGGCGAGCTCTCCACTGGCCACCGTGACAGAGGTGCACCAAAGAAAAGGTACAAGGACTGCCTAAAGAAATCTCTTGGTGCCTGCCACATTGACCACCGCCAGTGGGCTGATATCGCCTCAAACCGTGCATCTTGGCGCCTCACAGTTTGGCGGGCAGCAACCTCCTTTGAAGAAGACCGCAGAGCCCACCTCACTGACAAAAGGCAAAGGAGGAAAAACCCAACACCCAACCCCAACCAACCAATTTTCCCCTGCAGCCGCTGCAACCGTGTCTGCCTGTCCCGCATCGGACTTGTCAGCCACAAACGAGCCTGCAGCTGATGTGGACTTTTTACCCCCTCCATAAATCTTCGTCCGCGAAGCCAAGCCAAAGATATATATATATATATATATATATATATATATATTTGCACATAGTTGGGTTTGATATGACCAATGTGTTATATTATTAGTATTTATTAATAAATAAAACATTGTTACAGAATGGGTTGGTGAAATTATGATATCTTAAAAGGGGTAAGAGTGTGAAGTTTAGATGTTAGATCACATTTCCACTAACAAACATCTCAAGTGCCATGCAGGAGTAGATTTCATGTCTCCAATTAGCTTTGCTGAGACAATGGGAGAGGACTTGTGAGAATTTTACAAGTAGGCATGAATGGACCAGCAGGTTTGTACAGTTCCCAGGCTCAAGAACGGAAAATCTTTTGCTATTAAGACTGGTGCCAGAAGTTTAAATCACTGGTTGAAGGTTGCTATTCTATAAGAGGTCACGTGGTTTTGCAAATAGAGAAAAACAATCATTCTTTGGGAGAGACAGTGACTGGGAGATTCAGCAGGAGCTGGTGTTGAAGTTTGCAGACCTGCTGCAAGACCCCATTTTCAAGACAGGTGTTGAGTTCCGAATTCAGCCTATTCTAAATCTCTGTAGTCAATTGTAGAGGCTGTGGCTGGTTATTGTGTTTCTCCTGAAATAGGGGAAAAAGAAGAACTCTTTGTGGTCACCAGGAAGAAGTGGTTATCTTTTGGAAAAACCCATGAGGGGACAAGTTTTTTTTGGCAAAACACTTTGGTGGCTGATTGAAGGAGACCAGTTTGGGAGTGCCCAACGAACAACTGATATCTCTCTGACACCAACAAAGACCTTCCTGAGCAGTAACCATTTAAGTTAAAGCACCAAAGCCCGGTGAAGACCATAAATGTGAAATTCTGTGCACAGAATGGAACTTGTGAACTTGGAGTGTGAATGATGGGACAGTGAAACAAAAAACTTTCCTGAACACATAAACATAATATACATGTGTGCTTAGAATTAGAAGGTGGTTATGTTAAATATTGATCTTTTTATTAAGAAAATAAAACCAGTTTTTTTTTAAGTAGCCATTGTCTTGGTGAACTTCCATTGCTGCTGGCCTGCAATGTAACAGGTGTTTAAATGCTCTTTGTTTATATGCACTGCTTTCTTTTATTTGTTTAGTTCAAGCATTTAACTTCTTTATATCTTTATCTCTTCAATCTGACCTCACAATTTCCATTTTAAATTAAAATAGACCTTCCAGTGACCACTGTTAAAATTTGATTCCCCTCCATGAAAAATATACCTGCCTTCCTTTAACAGAATTAGTTCTTGCTGGTGAAACACAAAAGCTGCAGATGCTGGAATCTTGATCAAACAACAAATCGCCGGAGGAACTCATCAGGTCAAACAGCATCCATGCATAGCAATGGTCAATCAACATTGTTTCTTGCTGATGTTCATTCTTCCAAACAAGCCCTCCAGCTCATTCACTGGTCGAACATGTTTACTTGAATGCTAAAATTGGGACTCATGACACAATTTTCAAACATTAATCCCACTAATGGCACCACTGCTGAAATGAGATACGTCCACATCCACACAAGGGTGAACCAGTAACTGACTTTATTTGAATTTCACCCGCTGTTTTAAGGGTACGAGCCACTTCCTGTCAGGAGCGCGTTGATCTGTGGGAGTGACGTCAGCACATTAAGGTGTCACTGCCTGCTCAGTGCTACATGACCAGGAAATTGTAACATTACCTAGGCAACGCGTGTTGCCAAGCACGGGTTTCTCCTGAGAAGGGAAGGGGGGCCCGTGCCATCTTATGCCAGCTGACTGGGGCAGAAATTTGGCCCATCTTACTGCCCGGTCGCTCAGCCCGCTACACCACTATACTTTGAGGTTTGTAATATGGGAAGAATTTTCACAAAGATGAAAAATGTAAATTTGGAAGTAGATTAAGGGTTTAGGCAAAATAATTAATATGATGGAAGCTGTCTTCAGCAAACATGAACACCAGCAGCCTGTGCCTTTCCCTCCAGTAGATTGGGGACCAAAAGAGACTGTGATGAGAGGTAGAATAGAGATGTGAATAGGCACATTTATAGAAACCAAGATACGAAGATCAATGAAACTCACTGCTTAGAGCGCTCACAGCTGCATTCTTACTTAGACCTGGCAAGTGTTTCATAGAGGTCAGAATTTACTCCAGCACTTGGAGGTGCTGAAACTGACAGTCAAGATGAATGATGATTTACACTGCAATATGCAAACATGCAGAGCTGTTACATGACTTGCTGAGAATGCTAGCACATTTGTGTATTGCATTCGATCCTGGGATCGAATCCTGGGGTCTGCAGACTCCCTTGTTTAACTGATGATTTATACTGGAGCTCAGAAGACCATCACAAACGGTCATATCAGTTATGAAGTCAGGAGACAGTGAGCTGTGGATGGATTTATCTTATTGTCCAGTGGGTTTCAAGAATAGTGACTCAGCTCCTTTGAATCCTTGGAGCAACAGTGTTCCCTAAAGCTGAGCTTATTCACATCAGGTTCATGCAGTTTCTTGAACATAAGACCATGTTACTGGCCAATGTGAAACAAGCATACCACGTCATAAACATAGCCTGAGTTTCGCTGCATAAAACAATCTGTTGTCTTGTTTTTGTTTGGACCATTCATGATAAAGCTGTGATGAGTTCAGTTTGGATGAGCAGGAACCAGGGTTTGTGTCACAAACGAGCTCCCCATTAACTGATGAACTTCCAAGAGAATTCGTAAACTTCAGGGGTTCTACTCCATGAAAAATTCAAGATGAGCTGGCTTGATTTTTCATTTGATCAAACTCTTTGGCTGAAGTAAAGCACAAAACACTGAAGATTACTCAACGCGTCAACCAGTGTTTGCGCGGAGCGCCACGCAGTTACTACTTCAGGTTGATGCTCTTTCACCAAAACTGGAAAACTGACAAAACATGTTTGGCTTGAAAGGTGAAGGATGGAGAGAACCAAAGAGAGATGATGAGTGGCTCAGGCCCGAAGCATTGATTATATTGTTTTGCCGCCTCTCGATGCTGTGGTGGCCTGCTGAGTTTCTCCAGCACTTTTGCCTATGATCTACAAACGCAGCATCTGCAGACTTTCTTGTTTCACTCCATTCGACTGCTTCACAGCAAAATCTCTTTGACAGTTGCCTACCCTGAAGAACTGTTCCTCCTCTCTTTGAAGAAAGGGTCTCTCTCTGCACTCCCTCCCCTCCCACATCCATACCTTCACAAAGAGTTCGGGCCTGAAATTTGGGTTTGTATCACTGCCTCCTATGGGCACTATGAGACTTGCTGAGTTTCACCAGAATATTTGTGTTTTCACCATGTGACTTGTAAGCTGTTATCGTCAGTGTCCAAATAGATTTCCACGTTTCTTTCATCTTCTGCTGTTCTCCACAATTGTAGTGTTGTTATATTCCCTTCAAGGACACTGAAGAACAATTTAAAATAATGTTTACGCAGTAGACATCTGGCACCAATACTGTGGCTCATCACTGAAATGTACTTTTCTCTCTCACAGATCTGCAATTAAGATGTAGTCGTAAGAAGACAAAGAATATTGAAATGTGGATGCCAACAGAGGCAGGAAAATGAACCAAAGCCCATAAGAGGTGCTGATGTGCATGATAAAAATCAAATTTATAATCAAGCCCCCATTTGATTCAAATACCTAGATAGATTTGGAGCCCCCCTGCACTGTAGACCAAAAGGCGATCAAGATTAATTATTATGCTCCGTGTTCTGCCCAGTAGTGAAATCATTTTCTTCTGCTAACGACGGGGAAAAAAGTACATGTCTTCAACTCTTCACAGCATCCAGCTATATGTGTAAATCAATGCAATATTAAACTGAGGCCCAGCTCTTGTATATCCAAAATCCATTCTGAGATGACATCCCTTTTTCAGTTCAAACTCACAGTTCTTCGCTTCTCATTAAATGTTTGAGCAAAACGGTCACAACCTGATCAAATTTAGTTAGGTCAGTTCAAGTCTGGAAGCTGAGGTAGGGTCAGGATATGAAGTGGACTCAGCCAATGCCAATTAGATCTGCCTTTAGGGATACTGATCAGATATAATGCAGGTCTTCAGACAGGCATGACAGCAGGAGTAATGTTCAGAGTGAAATCAGCCTCTGGTTCTCTACGTAACCTCCTCATCAGCCTTCCATGTTGAGTTCACATTTGGGACATTTGTTAATGAGGAGTGGGATTCCCAGAATGAATACTTCTGCTTTGAATTTTGTGCAGTTGAATTATCTCTCAGTTCTTTTCACACTAGCAATGGTTAAACATCTCCTTGATAAACGTGACGTGGTGCCAAGAATCATTTGGCTTTTATGATTATTCTTACTTCTGTTGCCAAGGTCTGGCAAAAGTTTCAATTATTTTGATTGGTAGGTTCCATTTGCACATTTAGCAAATTTTTTTGTCTCTTATTTACTCTTCAGTAATTCCAGTCACACACATTTACATGAATCTGATCTAAACTATATCGGTGTACGATAATTCTAAAGGCACTTCATTTTTGCCAGTTCAGCTGGATCACTTCAATTTTCATTAAACAATTTTCCCGAAGGCCTAATAAAACCCAAGTGATTTTTTTTTTTCTCTCTCTCACAATATGCTTCTCCTATGCTCACGGTACATTTTAAACACATTCAATATTTGGAGCACATGTAAAATAATTTTCACTACCTCTTTTCAGTAAATTGCCTTGAAGGCCCATTCACCTTCTGCTCCTTACAAACCGAGTTAGGGAACTGGACCTGGAGTTGGATGAACTGCGGATCTTGAGGTAGTTGCAGACAGGAGTTTCAGGGAGGCGGTCACCCCTAAAATTCAAGAGGCGGGTGATGTGCAGTAAATACTGGAGAGGCTGAGATTGATCTACAGGCTTTTATTTGCCTCATTCTGTGCCGTGACCTGGTCTTTCTGGGGAAGGGTCAAGGTGTGAGAGGCTTTACACAAGGTTAAAGAGGGAGGGGCCACATGTACAGTCACAGAACAGGGCAGGGCCAGATAATCAAGAGTTCAGCAGTTCACCACAGCAGGATGACTGTTAGAAGAGGGATGGGGAAAGTACAAACAGTACAAAATACCCCTGTGGCCATTCCAATCCACAACAGGTATACCATTTCAGATACTGTTGGTGGAGATGACCAACCAGGGACAATTCAAGGTGGTCATGTTTCCGATGCAGAGGCTGGACCCTCGGCATAGAAGGGACGGGGGAGAGGGGGGAAGAGGAGAGCAATGGTGATTGGGGAGACAAGTTTGATGAATGAGATTGAGACTCCTGTATGGTATGTTGCCTCCCAGGTGCTAGGGTCAGGGATGTCTCTGATCGGGTTCATAGCATTCTAGAGGGAGAGTGGGAGAAGCCAGATGTCGTGGTCCACTTGGGGACCAATGACATAGAGAGGAGTAGGGATGAGGTCGAAGAGGGAACATGGGGAGTTAGGAAAGAAGTTAAAAAGCAGGACCTCAAGAGTGGTAATCTCTTCATTTGAAGGACAAATTGGGAAGCAGTCTGAGGTTACCAGAGGGAAGTAATTTTGAATATGTGATTACAGACACAATGATAATCAAAAAATTTATAACAAACATGTATATTAAACTACAAGAAAAGGAGAATGAGGAAACAAATGGTAACACTAAACAAAAATGGGAACAAGATCTAAACATAAAGATAAAGAAGGAAACATGGGAGAAGTTATGCTCAGGAACTATGAGAAATACAATAAATACGAGGTTACGTATGATACAATATAACTGGATACACAGGCTGTATATTACACCTCAAAAGTTAAATAAATGGGACCCAACAGTATCTGACAGATGTTTTCGCTGTAAAAAGGAAATGGGAACAACAATTCATGCAATCTGGACATGTGAGAAAGTGAAAAAATTTTGTGAAGATCTAAACCAGATATTAAATAAAATCACAAAAAGCAATATACCAAAAAACCCAGAGATCTTCCTCCAAAGTAACATAAAAAACAAATAATTTGGGCTTGATTTGGATGGTGCACAAAAAAGATTTGTTATGATAGCCCTAGCTGTAGCAAAAAAATGTATTATGTCAGCCTGGAAATTAGAAGATAACTTGAGAATGCAACAATGGTACATAGAAATGAATAAATGTATTCCATTAGAAAAAATAACATATAATTTAAGAAATAATATTACAATATTTGAACAAATATGGGAGCCATACATGAAATATAATAGAGAAAACCTACCGGGGACATCTACCACCTAAAATGACAGAAGGAGAAGAGAATGAAAAGAACTGACTCAGTGGAATTTCTTGTTTATTTTTATTGAGTGACAACATTGTTTGACGGGTTTAATGTATCTTAGATTCTGAACTTTAAATGAATGGGAGGGGAGGTAGGGAGGGTGGGATGGGAAGAGGGAGGTGGGGGGAGAAAACAACACTATATATTTGAAAAGGAAAATGTATGTATCTTGATCAATGTGGTTTATAGTGTGAAAAATAAAAAAATTTAAAAATTAAAAAAAGAGTGGTAATCTCAGGGTTGCTGTCTGTGCCACGCACCAGAGAGGGTAGGAACAGAAGGATGTGGCAGAAGAATGTATGGCTGAGGAGATGGTGCCAAGGGCAGGGGTTCAGATTTGTGGATCATTGGGGCCTCTTCTGGGGAAGGTCTGACCTCCACAAAAAGGACCAGCTGCACCTGAACTGGAGGGGGACCAATAGCCTGGCGGTCAGGTTTGCTAGAGCTGTTGGGGAGAGTTTAAACTAGTTTGGAAGGGGGTGGGAATCAGAATGTGAGGGCAGAGATTAGGGTAGAAGGAACCCAGGTGCTACGGTTGAGAAAGGAAAATAGAAAAAAGTCAAAAAATAATGTGCAGCAAAGAAGACAAAAAGGACAGGCAGGTGAAAAGACAAGATGATTTTCCGTACAATAGAAATACAGAGAAATCGATAACAGATACTGGTATAAGGGTCCTGTACCTAAATGCATGGAACATTTAGGAATAAAATAGATGACCTTGTTGTTGAGCTCCAGATTAAAAGATATGACATTGTGGTCATCACTGAGACATGGTTTAATGATGGATGTGATTGGGAGATGAATGTCCAAGGGTACAAAGATAGGAAGGTAGTTGCGGGGTGGGTGGGGGGTGGTGGGGTGGTGGTGGCATGAGCCTGATGGTAAGCAATAATATTAAATCATTAGAAAGAAGGGAGAAAGGGTCAAAAGTGGTAGAATCCTTATGTGTTGAGTTAAAAAATTGCAAGGCTAAAGGGACCCTATTAGCAGTTATATATGGGCTTTAGTTGCCCATTCAGAGCCAGCTCTTCAGCGCTTGACGTCCTGCTTTGCGGAAACTGCCAAAATGTTTGGCCTGGAAGTCAGCCTGAAGAAAACTGAGGTCCTCCATCAGCCAGCTCCCCACCATGATTACCAGCCCCCCCACATCTCCATCGGGCACACAAAACTCAAAACGGTCAACCAGTTTACCTATCTCGGCTGCACCATTTCATCAGATGCAAGGATCGACAATGAGATAGACAACAGACTCGCCAAGGCAAATAGCGCCTTTGGAAGACTACACAAAAGAGTCTGGAAAAACAACCAACTGAAAAACCTCACAAAGATAAGCGTATACAGAGCCGTTGTCATACCCACACTCCTGTTCGGCTCCGAATCATGGGTCCTCTACCGGCACCACCTACGGCTCCTAGAACGCTTCCACCAGCGTTGTCTCCGCTCCATCCTCAACATCCATTGGAGCGCTTACATCCCTTACGTCGAAGTACTCGAGATGGCAGAGGTCGACAGCATCGAGTCCACGCTGCTGAAGATCCAGCTGCGCTGGATGGGTCACGTCTCCAGAATGGAGGACTATCGCCTTCCCAAGATCGTGTTATATGGCGAGCTCTCCACTGGCCACCGTGACAGAGGTGCACCAAAGGAAAGGTACAAGGACTGCCTAAAGAAATCTCTTGGTGCCTGCCACATTGACCACCGCCAGTGGGCTGATAACGCCTCAAACCGTGCATCTTGGCGCCTCACAGTTTGGCGGGCAGCAACCTCCTTTGAAGAAGACCGCAGAGCCCACCTCACTGACAAAAGGCAAAGGAGGAAAAACCCAACACCCAACCCCAACCAACCAATTTTCCCCTGCAACCGCTGCAATCGTGTCTGCCTGTCCCGCATCGGACTTGTCAGCCACAAACGAGCCTGCAGCTGACGTGGACTTTTTACCCCCTCCATAAATCTTCGTCCGCGAAGCCAAGCCAAAGAAGATGACAGGCCCAAAACAGCAGCCAGGAAATGGACTGTAGCTGGAGATAGAAAAAAACGTGTCAGGAGAATGTCAAAATAATCATGAGGGATTTTAACATAAAGGGGGATTGGAGAAAGTCAGGAAGGAACTGGATCTCAGGGGAAAGAGTTTGTAGAATGCCTACAGGATGGCTTTTTGGAGCAGCTTGTTGATAAGCCCACCAAGGTATCAGGGGTTTTGGATTGGGTGACATTACATAACATAACATAACAATTACAGCACGGAAACAGGCCATTAGGCCCTTCCAGTCCGCACCGAACCAAACACCCCTTTCTAGTCCCACCTCCCTGCACAATGCCCATAACCCTCCATCTTCTTCTCATCCATATACCTGTCCAACCTTTTCTTAAATAATACAATTGACTCCGCCTCCACTATTTCTCTCGGAAGCTCATTCCACACGGCTACCACTCTCTGAGTAAAGAAGTTCCCCCTCATGTTACCTCTAAACCTCTGCCCCTTAATTCTTAACTCATGTCCTCTTGTTTTAATCTTTCCTCCTCTTAACGGAAATAGTCTATCCACATCCACTCTGTCTATCCCTTTCATAATCTTAAATACTTCTATCAAATCCCCTCTCAACCTTCTACGCTCCAAAGAATAAAGACCTAATCTGTCCAATCTCTCCCTATACTCTAGATGCTTAAACCCAGGTAACATTCTGGTAAACCTTCTCTGCACTCTCTCCACTCTGTTTATATCCTTCCTATAATTAGGCGACCAGAACTGCACACAAAACTCCAAATTAGGCCACACCAACATCTTATACAATCTCAACATCACCTCCCAACTCCTATATTCCATGCAATGATTGATAAAGGCCAGCATACTAAAAGCCTTCTTCACAACCCTATTCACGTGAGTTTCTACCTTCAGGGAACGATGTACCGTTACTCCTAAATATGTGTGATGTGTAATTAACCTGAGATGTTTAGAGAATTAAAGGTAATGGAATCCTTAGGAAGTTGTGATCATAACTTGATAGAGTTCAGTTTCAAATTTGAAAAGGAGAAGCTGATATCAGGTGTATCAATATTTCAGTGGATCAAAGCAAATGACAGTGGCATGAGAGAGGAACTGGGCCAAATTGGCTGGAAAAGTAAACTAGATGGAGGTAAAGGGAAGTGCAGGATGGATATATTCCAAGAAAAAAGAAAATTATGAATGGAAAAATGGCAAAAATGTGGCTAACAAGAGAGGTAAAGGCTAAAATGAAATCAAAAAAGAGGGCATCCAAGGAAGCAAAAACAGAGGACTGGGAAACTTCTAAAAACTTACAGAAAGAAACTAAGAAAGTTATTAGGAAAGAAAAGATGATTATGAAAGTAAGTTGGCAAATAACATACAAAAGGATACTGAGTTTTTTTTAATATATTAAGAGTAAAAGAGAGAGATGGGCAGATATAGAACCGATTGAAAATGATGCTGGAGAAATTATAATGGGTAACAAAGAGATGGCAGGTCACTGAGGAAGACAACAGCAATATTCCTGATAGTCAGAGGACTCTGGGAATAGAATTAAGTACAGTCAGGATTACGAGGGAAATGGTGCTTAGTAAGCTTAATGGACTGAAGGTAGATGTCTCCCGGACAGGATGAGGTCCACCCATAGATTTTGAAGGAGGTGGCTTTGGAGATTATGGAGGCATTGGAATAAATTTTCCAGAAATCAATAGACTCTGGCATGGTTCAGGAGGATTGGAAGGACACGAATGTAGTTCCATTGTTTAAGAAAGAGGGAGGCAGAATAAAGGAAATTATAGGCCTATTAGTTTGACGTCGGTAGTTGGAAAATTATTGGAGTCAATCCTCAAGGACTAAGTTATGAAATACTTCAAGGTCTATGGCGTGATAGGTCCAAGCCAGCATGGTTTCATGAAGGGATGTCCCTGCCTAATCAACCTATTGGAATTCTCTGAGGAAATCTTGTAGGATGGACAAGGGAGAGGCTGTGAATGTTGTGTATTTCGATTTTCAAAAGGCCTTTGATAAGGTTCCGCACAAGAGGCTGCTTAATAAGATGTGAGCCCATGGAATTGTAGAAAAGATATTAGATTGGGTGGAGCATTGGCCGATAGGAAGAAAGCAAACAGTGGGAATAAAGGGATCCTGTTCTGATTGGTTGCCAGTTACTAATGGTGTTCCGCAGGGGTCAGTGTTGGGGTGCATCTTTTTACAATGTACATGATTTAGATTATGGACCAAATGGTTTTGTGGCCAAGTTTTCAGATGACACCAAGATATGTGGTGGAGTAGGAAGTGTTGAAGAAACTGAAAGGTTGCAGAGAGATGTAGAGAACTTACGAGAGTGAGAAAAGAAATGGCAGATGAGATACAATGTTGAGAAATGTACAGTTGTACACTTTTGAAGAGGAAATAACCAGACAGGTTATTATTTGGATGGGGAGAAAATTCAAAACTTGGAAGTGCAAAGGGGGTCCTCATTCAAGATAACCTAAATGTTAACCACCAGGTTGGATCGGCAATATTACAAGTCCAGAGGACCCCAAAACCCAGCAGCAATAGATATTCACCAAGACAAATGGTTATGAAAACAATAGTTGCTTTTAATTATTTTTAAACATGAAAACAGAATCAAACTTTAACTTATTATTATTGACTTAACTAACCTAACTTAACCCCCTTCTATTTCTAAATGCACGTGTATGTAATGTGTGTGTAAGTTCAGAAAGGGTCTTTGGTTCACAGTTCAATCTCACTTCTCATTCCTCCAAGTTCATTGGTTGTATGCAATTCTTATACTGTGCACAGAATTTAACATTTATAAAGTTCACTAGGCTTTGGTGCTTGAAAGGTAAATGGTCTTGTTGGTTTTCAGACAGAGATTTGTTGTATGCTGACACTCACAACTGATACCTTTTTAATCAGCCACTTCAGTGTCTTGCTGAAGAAACTTGCACCCTTACGGTTCTCCAGATGATAACTTCTTTCTTTCAGGTCATCACAGGGTGCCTTTTTATTTCTCTTATTGCAAGTGAAACATTAGACAGCTAGTCCTCTCCTCTTGCATGAACACAAGGGCTTTGACCATGCTGAACTAAACACTCACAACCCATCTTTCAAATGGGGTTTCCACAAGCTTGCCAGCTAGTCCTGTTCCAGTTCCTGCTACTGACTGTAAAACTGTAGAACTGATCTCTGTCTCTCTCTCTCTCATATGCACATACACACACACACACACACACACACACACACACACACACACACACACACACACACACACACACACACACACACACAAAGCCTATTTTACACACTGCTTGCAAAACCACATCATCCTCCTAGAACAGCAATTTCCACTGCCTACAGAATGAGGCTCCGACAAGCTCTTTCATCTGTTATCTTTTTGTGAACAATAATCCATTAGTGAAGTCTCTTAGGCACTCTCCAAAGATTTTGTAAAGACTGTTGGGCCCCAACATGTCCAGCATAAGCAGAGCTCCAGTAATTTAAATAATATCTGTTTTAAAGTGTTTGTACGTGACCAGACTAAAAAAAAACCTGCCCCAATTTATCTCCTATAAACATATTTATATTCTGTCACAAAAGACAAAGCTTTTCACTCTTTCTTGGTGTGTATGGCAATAAAAAAAAATTGAACGCAATTCTGCTCATTTTAGTCTGCATTTTCATGTTCCTGGCATGCTATGGTCTTCCAGTAAGCTGATCAGTTCATCCAGAAGATTTTCACAGACTCCTGCAGGATAAAGGATGCCAGCCTACTTCCACAAACCACGATTGTCCTGCAGGATGCCAGCGGAACATTCAGAGCTACAGTTGTGTTGACTGCATGTTCACTCCCCTCACCTTTATCTCAGAAGATCAAAATGTTGAATGGAAACTAAAGACTTGCTTCATTTACAGAAGTAGAATCCAGCACACTCTCTGCAGTGGCTGTCAAGCCTGTCCTTTCTGTAATACTTAATATATTTTCTTTGTAAGGGATCAGGCATCAGATGCCTTTTCCCCCAATTTACAGGCAGATCTCCTACTTCTAAGGATTTTTGTTACTATTTTGAACATTCAGCATGTTAACAGGCCTTTCCAGCCCACAAGCCCATGTCGCCCAAATCCACCAATTTATCTGCAAACCCTGTATGTTTTTGGACCGTGGGAGGATATTGGATCACCTGGAGGACACTCACGCGGTCGTGCCCTTAAAGAGAGCACCAGATTCAAACCCGGGTTGCTGGTGCTGTAATAGACTTGTGCTAGCCGCTACGGTAACCATGCCACCCATTCCTTAAAGATACCCATCTGTCTCAGGTCCACAACTATTTCTGAACAAGTTCTAGCAACATCAATTGATTTCCTTTCAAGCTGCTCAAAGAACTTAATATAAAGTAAAAACAATGATGAGAATGACTCATAAAACTTGAATTGAATCAAATTTATACTGTATTGAAAACATACATTCAGTCATTCTGAGATCAGTTGATCAATTATATACCATCAATCATGTAGATTCATAGCAAGAGGAATAAAGATGAATTAAGACCAGATTTTTCTGGGCTTCAGTATTACTGAGGGGCTGATTAACCCATACAGTGAAACAGGTTGTTTTTGTCTCATCAGGGATGGCAGAAGTGAGCCAAACAGCTGATATCGCAACAAACTGCCTTTATATGGGACCTTTAATAAAGCAATGCCCCCTGAAGTTTTGTGGCTGAGATACAAGACAAAATGTGATAATGGGTTAGGGTTTAAAAGAAAGTTATCTGAAACAATGTGGTTGAGTAGGAGCAACAAAAGGTGAACAAATTAGAGTCAAAAGTGTTGAAGGAGAGAATTGGAGATAAATTTGCTTAAGGTTTGGCTGATAAGTGAGACTGAGGTAAAATAAATAACTTACTATTGTTGTAAATTAATTTATTTGCTGACATAGTTCCAGCACCATGCAGAGAATATCTATGTTGGTATTTATATTGTAGTAATCAGAACTGTAGTGGCAAGATATCCATGCTTGACTTGACTGCAGAATTGGTAAAAGCAAGGTTTGTGGAAATATCTCTTCCCCTCACCACCTTTTGGCACCCTAGAGAGTCCCTGCAAGTGAAGCAACACGTTATTGAATCTTCAGGGTTCATCTTCTGCATCCAGTGCTCCCGTTGTGACATCGGAGAGACTGAACACTGTCTGGGAGATCGTTTCATTGAGCGCCATCACTCTGTCAGCTGCATTGATGGGGACTTCCCAGTGACCCACCATTTTAATTTCTCACATCATTCCCATGCCAACTGCCAAATCAAGGCTACCCAGACATTGGAGTAACAACACCTAATATTTCATCTGGGTTTTCTTCTTCAGTTTCTGTTAAAACCCACCCTCAAGTCTCTCTCTTTCCCTATCCCTCTGTCTCCTTTCATTCAGGTCCCCAACCCCTTTCCTTCCCTCTCCTGTCAGTTACCCCTTGCCTTCCAATTCTCAGCTTTTTTCTCTTCTACCCTCCAACCCATATCCACCTATGATGTTAGCCTGAACTTCTCCATCTGCCCCTTCCAAACTCCTCTCCTCTCCTCCCCTATCTTTTCTTTTTTATTTAGGCACCTGTCTGCCTTTTGCTCATCCCATGATGAAGGGCTCAGGCCTGAAAAGTTGGTCAGTGGAACTAGGCAGAATAATAGTTTGGTCCAAACTAGAAGCCTGTTTCTGTGCTGTTATGCTCTGTGTCATGTCTATTTCATTGGAATAGAAACCTGGGTTCTTTTAAAACAACTATATTTATTAGCTAAAGCAGAACTCATTCAGAACTGTGTGGAGACATCCATCTTAAATCCAACTGAGCAGCAACAAACTAATCTCTGACTCCCACTAGTGGTCAGGAGGATCACTAGCACTCTATAATTACACTCTGGTCAATGGTTACCTTTTACTTCCAACAGACACTGTGTGAACTGTTGAATTTCTCCAGTACTTTTGACCATTGCACTGAAATCGCTGCAATTGCAGACTTTCCCATTTCATTTCATGGAAGCACGAGACTTGGTAACCAGTAAATTTACTAACTCCAAATTCAAAGAGAGTAATGGTTTAACAGTATCCAGGCTTTGAGATGTCACCATAATTGGTGGCAAAAAATGCATTCAATAGTGGAGTTATCATTCATGATCTACAGACTTTATGAATGTTCACTGTTCCAACTCCAGGATGACAAGTGAAAGGGAGTGAATACCCTCAAGTAATGGTGCGCACTTCATAACAGAGTATCTCTCAGGACTTATATCCTTGACAGCATTGTGCCATCAGGTAACCCGTTAAAGGGACACCAGGCACCAACTCAGAAAGTCATGATCCGTGACGATTTCAGGAAGGATTACGCCTGACATTGATCGGACGGGTATCAGATTACATATTCGCCAAGTGCCAATTCTTTCAATGTGCATTAATAAGGAAGGATTTGCATTTGCATTTCAAGACCGTGGCGCAAAGAAGAATTCTTGACAGACAATTAATTATTTTTTAAAGCATGGTCACCTTTGTGTGGTTCAAAAGGCAACTTGCAGAGTTCCAGAAACACCATGTTAGTTTGTTTTAATAGCACTTAATGAAAAATGTCGACCAGGACACGTCACCACACTGAGATCACAAAAAGAGATGCCCACACACCATGGAACCTTGCAATAGGTGAAAGCTGTATACTCTATTTCAATGATTCCACTTTTCACGGAGGAAATGATGAATTTGTTGCCTCTTGCAAATATAGCATTTGACATATGCTATGTGCATGTGTGAAATGTAGACTACTTAATGTTGCCTGGGGTGGTTTGGAAGGATTTGTTTGCACGAAAATGACATCGAGCAGGAAACTCACTTCCTTTGAGACATCCATGTCTCACCTGGTTGTTGTCTGCAGGTCATTCTACAGTTCTATGATGCAGAAGTAAAGTGGAGGCAGCAAGGTGTCACCGCTGTGAAATATTGAAATATTAACCCGTGTAGAAAGGTGTTTAAAGAGAGATCCCAGTCCAAGAGGTTAGGCTGCAATCAACTAGATGATTCTGGAGATAAGAATGCACTGATGGACTGTGGCATGTTAACTCAAATATAGCGCTGACCTCAAAAGGAACCTCGACACATGGGCGGAACAATTATTGTAATGATTAGCACAGCGCTATTACAGCACCAACGATCTGGACTGGGGTTTGAATCCCATGCTGTCTGTAGGGAGTTTCTACGTTCTCCCTGTGTCTGTGATGGTTTTCTCCGGGGACTCCAGTTTCCTCCCACCCTTCAAAATGTATCAGGGATTGTCGGTCAATTGGGTGTAATTGGGCGGCATGGGCTCACGGGCTGAAAGGGCCTGCTTTGTGTAAAATGTAAATTTAAATTTTTTAAATTTCCTGACAGAGCAAAGGAAAAAAAAAATCAGACCAATCTATTTATCCAAAAACTGATATCCACCTATTTCTGTCCCACGATTAACAATGAGGGTGGAATTTGGTGAAGTAATTCATTGTTGAGTGCTTTCAAGTGTAAATCACACGTAAATCAATGAAGATATCGTGGAAACTTTCTGTTTTTGATATACTGTGAGAGTAACTTGTGTCCCTGTTGGTAGACAAAGTGCAGTTTGATATGATCCTTTGATTCAAGAGCTGTTGTCAAGTAGCCACTGGATCGTAAAAAAGTTAAATAATACAGGAATATTCTCTTCATCATTGCCAATCCAGGCAGTTACAAGGATCAACTTGCTGCTGTTACTTGTGTAACTGCTGACAGCATTTGATTTGAGCCGATCAGCTTCTACAGCCTTGAAGCATGAATAAACAGAAAACTTTGGATCACAGATTCCACGTGGGGCAGGGAGACACACCCTCACCAAAAGCAGGCGCTTGGTCCTGCCCCAACTGCAGCACCAGAGCAAGGTTAGGAGCATATCGTCAGTGGATTTCAAGCAGACCATGCCCATGAATCCACCACACAAGACTAACCCCTTGCAGAATCTTGATGATTGCGCTGTTGCTTGGCAGGTTTCACGTGTTCTCTCTTCGAAGCAAGCAGACTAAGATTCATTCCCCCTTGCCAGAGGCGAGCAGACAGACCAAGATCATAGCTTTTCTGTGGCTTGTAGACTTCCCCAAGCAAGGATCTCAAACTGCTCATGTGCCAGCCCACCTGTTAACCCAGAAATCCACCAAAATTGATCCATCCCATCTATATCCAGCCAGTTAGTGACTCTGGCTGGAAAAACATGCAGATAAAGGTCACTGCTCTCATCCTGCAGCATTTCCATGCCCCTCCTGTATTTGAGGCTGACCATTACAAATGTAACATTACCCATGGGACAAGAAAAGGTTCTTCCCGATGGCTTCAGTGCATATGTTGGTGATGTACATACACTGCAAGGCAGGCTTCCACATTACCTGTAATCAAGCAGACCAGTAGCTGGTGAAATAATGTTCAACTTGCTGTTGTTATTTGTGCAACTGCAGAGTTGTATTCAGCAGAGTTCATGTTAGACTTTGCATGAGTTCCCAAACATTAGGACTGAAGCTTTGGTGGCATCTGTACAGTGAGGAAAGTGAATGATAAAGGAAGTCCTGACAACGCGCCTCTGACTGGGCACTTCATCTGATTGAGGACCTCCATTATTAATTCATTCAAGTTTCTCACATCTCGCCTGGGTCACTTTGCGCTGAGAAAGTCAGGCCTCTAAAGTTGGGCAGGAGAACCTGCAGATGTTAGGTAGATTGCAGAGCACAAACCTGCTGGAGAAACTCAGGATGTCACGCAGCATCCATAGGAAGTAAAAGTGAATCAAAGCTTCCAGTCTAAGCCCTTTGTCAGGAATTAAAATCACTGCACCTTTTTTCTTGTCCTGAGCATTGGCACCTCTCTCCCAGTCAGTATGCTCTCCTTGGTACACCTGTTGAAGTTCTCATTTCTCCTCCACATTGAACTTCGGTGTATAGCAATAAACTCTCATTTTCATTCATTCATTCTGGGTCACCAGATGATATTTTATTTCATGATCATCAGACAGTAAGATCGGAACTGAAACTCAGTGATTGGTGGGGTGGGGGGGGGGGGGAACACTAAGAGAGGGGGAGGAAGCAGCCAAGGGAAGCTCAAAAACTATGAGGGTAAGAGGTTGGGAACTTGAGAAGATTTGTCTTAACAGAGAGGAGAGGCTGAGGAATTGGTGCAAGCAGTGGCAGGGAACAAAAGACGTCAGTAAAAAGCCGTGGGTAAGAGCAGGAGAGGTCAGGTAATGTATTTATCCTGGCACCCAGAGTGAGCAGCAGGAATGGCAACCAGGGTAGAGATCACTCCCCTCGTACGGTGTGGGAAATCAGGGAAGCCACCAGTGGGTCTACATCTGAAAGAGGTGCGTTCAGCTGCAGCTCCTTACAGACCAAATTAGGGAACTGCAGGCGCAGAGGGATCTGGACCAGGTGGATAAATGTCAAGGTGGAATTTAATGCAGAAGAGTGTGAGGAGCTGCACTTTAGGAGGACAAACCAGGGTCAGACTTATATAGGAAACAGTAGGGAATTGCAGAATGTGGTAGAACAGAGTGATCTGGGAATACAGGCATATAATTCCTTGAAAGTGGCATCATGGGTAGATAGGGTTGTAAAAATAACTTTTGGCACATTAGCCTTCATAAATCAAAGTTTTGAGTATACAGAAGTTGGGATATTTTGAACGTAATATTGCATAATATGCAATATTGGAATATTATGTAATATTGCATAATATTATGCAATATTGGAACGTAATATTGGTGAGGACAAATTTCAAGTATTGTGTACAGTTTTGGTCATCTACTTGCAGGAAAGATATCAAGAAGTTACAAAGAGGGCAGAGAATATTTACAAGGACATTGCCAAGACTTAAGAACTGAGTTATAGAAAAAGATTAAACAGGTTAAGACACTATTCTCTGGCGTGCTAGGAAATGAAGAGAAATTTGACCGAGGTAGACAAAATTACAATGGGTAGAGATAAATGCAAACAAGCTTTTTCCTACTGAGTTTAGATGAGACAAGAACTTGAGGACATGGGTGAAATGCCTAAGGGGAACACTCAGAGGGCTTGTTCAGTCAGAGTGTAGGGAAAGTATGGAACAAGCTGCCATCAGATGTGGTGGCTGTAGGTTTAATTTCAGCATGTAAGAGAAGATTGGATCAGCACAGGGATGGGAGGGGATATGAAGGGCTCTGATCTGGGTACAGGTTAATCAGACCATGTGCATTAATTATTCGGCACAGACTAGATGGGCTGTAGTGTTCCATGGCTCTATGATGGAACTCATTCCAAGTATAAAGTCAAAACTACTTTATATTCTCATGATGTAAAGAGAGAACAGATGTTTCCTGTATTTTGGCTGAACTTCACAAATCTGTTTTGCACTGAAATCTGCTCAAGAGAACCTGAGTGTTTTATAAAAGTTGTGGGAAGCTTCACTCCACTGAACAATTATGACTGGTGGTCAACATGCCCAAATTGTGGTGTGCCTCATGAACTTCGATTGATCCCTTCATACTTCTGACTGCAATATCATAAAACTTTTTCCTCCATTCCTGGAATGTAGTCTTCCTCTTAACCCAAAATATGCCAAGCCCAGCTGAACTTTTCTCTTAGAACACATTGAGA